>NC_074674.1:7191048-7530382 GCF_029448725.1 Salvelinus fontinalis
TATTACTTACCTCAATCTGAAAATCCATCGTGGAAGATAGCCAGGGGCTAATTCAGAAGCTAGCCTGAAAGCTAACCAGAAGCTACTCCGATAGCTAGCCAGAAGCTAATCTGTAGCTGCTCCGAAATTAGCCGGTTTGCTGGCTAGCGTTGGTGTTTCAGCTGCCCACGTTTTGCGGTCATCAGCTATTCCTTTAGCTCGATAATCTACCGGCACTTTTGTGCAACGCGACTCGGACCGGAGCATTCCGGGACTTTTTTTCTCTCAGTTTCCCCGGATTCCAACCGCAGGCTCTGGACACTTGCACCTTGATTTCGCAGCTAGCTAGCTGCATACCGTGTGACTATTGGCTTACGTCGACCCCGGAGCAAACTCAAATCATGCTGGAGCTAGCCAGCTGAGGAGTTCCATCACCATCCGGACCCGTTTCTTTTGTTGCTGCTGCAGATACGGAACCCCACCGGGCCTTCACGACTGACTGCCGACGTTATCTGCCCGAGGGATTTATCCAACCGGCACCTCCGTCCCGACGTTACCTGAACGCTCATCTGAGGCCCGCTAATCGTTAGCTGTCTTATCGGCTGCTATCTGAACAATACCCCACTACACGGAACCTACCGACGGAAACGCACGAGGTATCTACAAACAGACCTCCATCCTATGCTGCTACCGATAGCCATATACCCGGCCAGCTGTCTGGATCGCCACGACCCCAACCAACCTCTACTCACTGGACCCTTATTGATCACTCGATTAAGCATGCCTCTCCTTAATGTAAATATGCCTTGTCCATTGCTGTTCTGGTTAGTGTTTATTGGCTTATTTCACTGTAGAGATTCTAGCCCTGCTCTCTATACCATATCCAACCTCTCAGTTCCACCACCTACGTATGCGATGACATCACCTGGTTTCAATGATGTTTCTAGAGACAAGATCTCTCTCATCATCACTCAATACCTAGGTTTACCTCCACTGTATTCACATCCTACCATACCTTTGTCTGTACATTATTCCTTTAAACTATTTTATCGCCCCCAGAAACTTCCTTTTACTCTCTGCTCTAGTAGCTCTAGGCGACCAATTCTCATAGCTTTTAGCCGTACCCTTATCGTACTTCTCCTCTGTTCCTCTGGTGATGTAGAGGTGAATCCAGGCCCTGCAGTACCTGGCTCCACTCCTATTCCCCAGGCGCTCTCTTTTGATGACTTCTGTAACCGTAATAGCCTTGGCTTCATGCATGTTAACATTAGAAGCCTCCTCCCTAAGTTTGTTTTGTTCACTGCTTTAGCACACTCTACCAACCCGGATGTTTTAGCCGTGTCTGAATCCTGGCTTAGAAAGACCACCAAAAATTCAGAAATTTTTATCCCCAATTACAATATTTTCAGACAAGATAGAACGGCCAAAGGGGGCGGTGTTGCAATCTACTGCAAAGACTGCCTGCAGAGTTCTGTTATACTATCCAGGTCTGTTCCCAAACAATTTGAACTTCTACTTTTAAAAATCCACCTCTCTAAAAACAAGTCTCTCACCGTTGCCGCCTGCTATAGACCACCCTCTGCCCCCAGCTGTGCTCTGGACACTATATGTGAACTGATTGCCCCCCATCTATCTTCAGAGCTCGTGCTGCTAGGCGACCTAAATTTGAACATGCTCAACACCCCAGCCACCCTACAATCTAAGCTTGATGCCCTCAATCTCACACAAATTATCAATGAACCTACCAGGTACCACCCCAATTCCGTAAACACGGGTACCCTCATAGATATCATCCTAACAAACTTGCCCTCCAAATACACCTCTGCTGTTTTCAACCAAGATCTCAGCGATCACTGCCTCATTGCCTGCATCCGTAATGGGTCAGCGGTCAAACGACCTCCACTCATCACTGTCAAACGCTCCCTGAAACACTTCAGCGAGCAGGCCTTCCTAATCGACCTGGCCGGGGTATCCTGGAAGGATATTGATCTCATCCCGTCAGTAGAGGATGCCTGGTCATTTTTTAAAAATGCCTTCCTCACCATCTTGAATAAGCATGCCCCATTCAAGAAATTTAGAACCAGGAACAGATATAGCCCTTGGTTCTCTCCTGACCTGACTGCCCTTAACCAACAGAAAAACATCCTATGGCGTTCTGCATTAGCATCGAACAGCCCCCGTGATATGCAACTTTTCAGGGAAGCCAGAAACCAATATACACAGGCAGTTAGAACAGCCAAGGCTAGCTTTTTCAAGCAGAAATTTGATTCCTGCAACACAAATTCAAAAAAGTTCTGGGACACCGTAAAGTCCATGGAGAATAAGAACACCTCCTCCCAGCTTCCAACCGCTCTGAAGATAGGAAACACTGTCACCACCGACAAATCCACTATAATTGAGAATTTCAATAAGCATTTTTCTACGGCTGGCCATGCTTTCCACCTGGCTAGCCCTACCCCGGACAACAGCACTGCCCTCCCCTCTGCTACTCACCCAAGCCTTCCCCATTTCTCTTTCTCCCAAATACAGTCAGCTGATGTTCTTAATGAGCTGCAAAATCTGGACCCTTACAAATCAGCCGGGCTAGATAATCTGGACCCTTTCTTTCTAAAACTATCTGCTGAAATTGTTGCCACCCCTATTACTAGCCTCTTCAACCTCTCTTTCGTGTCGTCTGAGATCCCCAAAGATTGGAAAGCAGCTGCGGTTATCCCCCTCTTCAAAGGGGGGACACCCTTGACCCTAACTGCTACAGACCTATATCTATCCTACCCTGCCTTTCTAAGGTCTTCGAAAGCCAAGTCAACAAACAGATTACCGACCATTTCGAATCACACCACACCTTCTCCGCTATGCAATCTGGTTTCAGAGCTGGTCATGGGTGCACCTCAGCCACGCTCAAGGTCATAAACGATATCGTAACCGCCATCGATAGGAAACAATACTGTGCAGCCGTATTCATTGACCTGGCCAAGGCTTTTGACTCTGTCAATCACCACATCCTCATTGGCAGACTCGACAGCCTTGGTTTCTCTAATGATTGCCTCGCCTGGTTCACCAACTACTTCTCTGATAGAGTTCAGTGTGTCAAATCGGAGGGTCTGTTGTCCGGGCCTCTGGCAGTCTCTATGGGGGTGCCACAGGGTTCAATTCTTGGACCGACTCTCTTCTCTGTTTACATCAATGATGTCGCTCTTGCTGCTGGTGATTCTCTGATCCACCTCTACGCAGACGACACTATTCTGTATACTTCTGGCCCTTCTTTTGACACTGTGTTAACAACCCTCCAGGCGAGCTTCAATGCCATACAACTCTCCTTCCGTGGCCTCCAACTGCTCTTAAATACAAGTAAAACCAAATGCATGCCCTTCAACCGATCGCTGCCTGCTCCTGCCCGCCTGTCCAACATCACTACTTTGGACGGCTCTGACTTAGAATATGTGGACAACTACAAATACCTAGGTGTCTGGTTAGACTGTAAACTCTCCTTCCAGACCCACATCAAACATCTCCAATCCAAAGTCAAATCTAGAATTGGCTTCCTATTCCGCAACAAAGCATCCTTTACTCATGCTGCCAAACATACCCTTGTAAAACTGACCATCCTACCAATCCTCGACTTCGGTGATGTCATTTACAAAATAGCCTCCAAAACCCTACTCAATAAATTGGATGCAGTCTATCACAGTGCCATCCGTTTTGTCACCAAAGCCCCATATACTACCCACCACTGCGACCTGTACACTCTCGTTGGCTGGCCCTCGCTTCATACTCGTCGCCAAACCCACTGGTTCCAGGTCATCTACAAGACCCTGCTAGGTAAAGTCCCCCCTTATCTCAGCTCGCTGGTCACCATAGCAGCACCTACCTGTAGCACGCGCTCCAGCAGGTATATCTCTCTAGTCACCCCCAAAACCAATTCTTCCTTTGGACGCCTCTCCTTCCAGTTCTCTGTTGCCAATGACTGGAACGAACTACAAAAATCTCTGAAACTGGAAACACCTATCTCCCTCACTAGCTTTAAGCACCAGCTGTCAGAGCAGCTCATAGATTACTGCACCTGTACATAACCCATCTACAATTTAGCCCAAACAACTACCTCTTTACCTACTGTATTTATTTATTAATTTATTTTGCTCCTTTGCACCCCATTATTCCTGTCTCTACTTTGCACTTTCTTCCAATGCAAACCAACCATTCCAGTGTTTTTTTTATTTTTTATTTTACTTGATGTGTTGTACTCACTTCGCCTCCATGGCCTTTTTACATTTTTATTTATTTATACATATATCTGTTTGCCTTCACCTCCCTTATCTCACCTCACTTGCTCACATTGTATATAGACTTATTTTTTTTCACTGTATTATTGACTATATGTTTGTTTTTACTCCATGTGTAACTATGTGTTGTTGTATGTGTCGAACTGCTTTGCTTTATCTTGGCCAGGTCGCAATTGTAAATGAGAATGTGTTCTCAATTTGCCTACCTGGTTAAATAAAGGTTAAATAAAAATAAATAAATAAATAAATAGATATTTATGGAATATACATGTATGTCTGACAGATTTTGATAATTTAATGGATCATTTTGCATGTGATGGCTCACATGATGAAAGAATGTTTAGAAGTTGTGAAGAGTATTTCAACGAGAATCAACTCATCAGTTTTGATCAGCCATGTGCATGTAGTTATTGTGCAAATTGTAGACAAGTGTACTTCCTCTTTTGCACACATGCTAAAGCACATGCAATTTGCTTAAATTAATAAGAAATTCAAATCTGGTGTGAACAAGAAACTAGTTGTTCAGAGATTTTAACTTATTGTTTTGAAAAAAATAATTATCATTCGAGAATTGAGCCCAAACATGTAATTTCAGATCTATCGCATCCCACAACTGTCCCAGACTATGTTTGGAATATTTATTTCTCACACAGAATAGAATAGGTCAACTTTTGTGCTGTGGAGGATAGTAGACTGACATAGGCTAGTGCTTTTGCTGTTCATTAGACCTACTTATCTTGTTGGCTGACGAAAACTAAACGTGGATAGATCTTCCAATATCTTCAATATGCACCTAGGAATTGGATAAGGACGTGCACAGTTGCTTCCCCGATGTGTCTGTCTTCACTTCACTTGTAGCCTGTGAGAAAGACAGAATCAGGTGATGGAGAGCCATGGAGAGCCATGTGAGTGAGAGGTGAATCAGAGCGTGCAGCAAGGGCACAATGGCCACTGGACGCAAAAGGCATGGATTTGTTTAGGGTGCATTACGGCCACACAAAGGGGATGCCGCCTTTAAATTCGAGGCATTATCAAGTGCTTGTCAAATTGTGAATGAGAGACTGATGAAGTGTGTACATCCTGCGCAAAAAAACTAAGAAGAGCTCATGCCTTTCAAGCAACTTTTTTCAAATCATCATTAGAGTCACATCATGCAGCCTTACAATGTATAAAAATCTAAACATATAGCCCAACATTTGTAGAACAACTAAAGTTACATTATTAACTCTAAATGAAGCATATAGGAGTACCTATTTTTTTGTTAACCGCTCAACACAGAATAGCCTCATCTGCGCACTCCCTCAAATCATTTGTTCAATTGTATTCTTCATACTATAAAATAACGCCACAGCGCTGGGTGCATCTCAATATTAGTGTCCATAATGTTTTGTACTCTAATTGTATGTGTGGAGACTTTATGAATAGGACCTCCTCTCAGAGAGAGAGAGACACATTTATATCACATTACAGGAAGAGCATTTCTGGGAAAGAGGTGCATTTCTGGGGAAGAGTTACATTTCTAGAAAGAGTATCATTTCTGGGGAAGGGGCGCATTTCTAGAAATATCAGCATTTCTGGGGAAGAGGTGCATTTCTGGGGAAGAGTTACATTTCTAGAAAGAGTATCATTTCTGGGGAAGGGGCGCATTTCTAGAAATATCAGCATTTCTGGGAAAGAGGTGCATTTCTGGAGAAGAGGTGCATTTCTAGAAAGAGGTGCATTTCTGGAGAAGAGGTGCATTTCTAGAAAGAGGTGCATTTCTGGAGAAGAGGTGCATTTCTAGAAAGAGGTGCATTTCTGGGGAAGAGGTGCATTTCTAGAGGTGCATTTCTGGGGAAGAGGTGAAAACTAATGATGCATTGATCAAATTCCAACATATCAATGTCAGATGGAGATGTACCAGGTGCCGTTAACCTGCACTATATCCAACCTCTCAAATAAATCAGGTAGGTGATATGCATTCCAAATGTCCATCTATCTGGTATTAATGCCCACTCTAGAATGCATTTCTAGCCAATCAAAAACTAGTATTCAACAATGCAACAATAAGATCATGTGCTGTATTGTCAGGCCACATGCCTATGTCTCGTTGTCAATTTGTCTGTTTGTCTGTCTCTGCAGGTGAATGAGATTTACCAAGATGGTACTCTGGGTGCCCACATCAACGTGGTTCTGGTCCGGATCATCATGTTGTGTCCTGCAAAGGTAAGACACAGTAGGTCTCAGTCACTAACATGATCAGCGGATGTAACCTGTAGGAGACCGATCCCCATGTTGAAATACTCCTGTACTCTGGTATTGGGGGGGAGCTCTGTTGGAGCTTGGGGGGTTGGTGTGGGGTTGATGCGGTAGGAGATCAGTTTGTGTTTTGCCCTCTCCCTGTCTGTCTGTATAATGTTTAAAATGCCAAATAACATTTTAAAAATGATTTAAAGAAAATAATCCACCTGTACTGTATCTACTTTTGGTAACAGTGTATTTAATAGTAAAACCCTGTTACTATAGCTACAGAATAAGGCTTTTTCTCATTTGGTGTGTTAGGAGTTACATGAATTGTATTATGGATTGCCTGTGATTGCCAGTTTATGTGAGAGAATTCCTAATTTGCTGTCATGGCATCGGTGTGCCACCTCTAAGGCATTTGGAACATCAAGAGTACCACCTACTGGCTAGCAGGATATGCCACGAATATTTAGGAAAAAAGTCATTTCAATGCACTGCAGACATTCTGGGAAATATACAACATCCTCTGATAGAGTTTGTAAGAAGGAACTGAGGTGATGTGGTGACAGTCCTTTCCTGTATTGGTTCCAGTCTTTGAGTCTGATAGAGCTGGGGAACCCGTCTCAGAGTCTGGAGAACGTATGTCGCTGGGCCTTCCTGCAGCAGAAGGAAGACAGGAGTGATCCAGAGTACCATGACCATGCCATCTTCCTCACCAGACAGGAGTTTGGCCCCTCCGGCATGCAAGGTACTGGACATACTTATTAATGTGCTCTCATACAATATACACATCAGGTGTTCTCATACAATATACACATCAAGTGCTCTCATATAATATACACATCAGGTGCTCTCATATAATATACACATCAGGTGTTCTCATACAATATACACATCAGTGTGCTCTCATACAATATACACATCAGGTGCTCTCATATAATATACACATCAAGTGCTCTCATACAATATACACATCAGTGTGCTCTCATACAATATACACATCAGGTGTTCTCATACAATATACACATCAGGTGTTCTCATACAATATACACATCAGGTGCTCTCATACAATATACACATCAGGTGCTCTCATACAATATACACATCAAGTGCTCTCATACAATATACACATCAGTGTGCTCTCATACAATATACACATCAGGTGCTCTCATACAATATACACATCAGGTGCTCTCATACAATATACACATCAGGTGCTCTAATACAATATACACATCAGTGTGCTCTTATACAATATACACATCAGGTGCTCTCATGCAATATACACATCAGGTGCTCTCATACAATATACACATCAGTGTGCTCTTATACAATATACACATCAGGTGTTCTCATACAATATACACATCAGGTGCTCTCATACAATATACACATCAGTGTGCTCTTATACAATATACACATCAGGTGCTCTCATATAATATACACATCAGGTGTTCTCATACAATATACACATCAGGTGCTCTCATACAATATACACATCAGGTGCTCTCATACAATATACACATCAGGTGTTCTCATACAATATACACATCAGGTGCTCTCATACAATATACACATCAGGTGTTCTCATACAATATACACATCAGGTGCTCTCATACAATATACACATCAGGTGTTCTCATACAATATACACATCAGGTGCTCTCATACAATATACACATCAGTGTGCATACAGTATTCACACTCCTTCCTCGCTTTCTCTCTTTCCCTCACTTTCAATTCAATTCAATTTGCTTTATTGGCATGACGTAACACTGTACGTATTGCCAAAGCTTACTTTGGAGATTTACAATATTAACATAATTAAAATAATAATAATCAATATGGTCAAAGGGACAACAGTAACAACAATATTCAAGGGTCAAAATAACCTTACATTGAACAATAACAATTACAATAAGCATAGAGGACAGGTTGTCTCTCTCTTTCTCTCTCACTTTTTCTCTCCTCTCCTCTCCTCTCTCTCTCTCTCTCTCTCTCTCTCTCTCTCTCTCTCTCTCTCTCTCTCTCTTTCTCTTTCTTTCTCTTGTTGCTTAGGTTACGCTCCTGTGACGGGTATGTGCCACCCAGTGCGGAGCTGCACTCTCAACCACGAGGATGGCTTCTCCTCTGCCTTCGTTGTGGCACATGAGACTGGACACGTGTGAGACACACTTATACACACACACCGTTCAACACACAGTATACACACACACCATTCAACACAGTATACACACACACCATTCAACACACAGTATACACACACACCATTCAACACAGTATACACACACACCGTTCAACACACAGTATACACACACACCATTCAACACAGTATACACAAACACTGTTCAACACAGTATACACACACACCATTCAACACAGTATACACAAACACCGTTCAACACACAGTATACACACACACCATTCAACACAGTACACACACACACTATTCAACACAGTATACACACACACCGTTCAACACAGTACACACACACCATTCAACACAGTATACACACACACCATTCAACACAGTACACACACACACCGTTCAACACAGTACACACACACTGTTCTACACAGTATACACACACCGTTCAACACACAGTATACACACACACCATTCAACACAGTATACACACACACCATTCAACACAGTATACACACACACCATTCAACACAGTATACACACACACCATTCAACACAGTACACACACACTGTTCTACACAGTATACACACACACCGTTCAACACACAGTATACACACACACCATTCAACACAGTATACACACACACCATTCAACACAGTATACACACACACCATTCAACACAGTACACACACACTGTTCTACACAGTATACACACACACCGTTCAACACACAATATACACACACACCCTTCAACACAGTATACACACACACCGTTCAACACAGTACACACACACCCTTCAACACAGTATACACACACACCGTTCAACACACAGTATACACACACACCATTCAACACAGTATACACACACACCATTCAACACAGTATACACACACACCATTCAACACAGTACACACACACTGTTCTACACAGTATACACACACCGTTCAACACACAGTATACACACACACCATTCAACACAGTATACACACACACCATTCAACACAGTATACACACACACCATTCAACACAGTATACACACACACCATTCAACACAGTATACACACACACCGTTCAACACAGTATACACACACACCATTCAACACAGTATACACACACACACCATTCAACACAGTATACACACACACACCGTTCAACACAGTATACACACACACACCATTCAACACAGTATACACACACACCATTCAACACAGTATACACACACACCGTTCAACACAGTACACACACACCATTCAACACAGTATACACACACACCATTCAACACAGTATACACACACACCATTCAACACAGTACACACACACTGTTCTACACAGTATACACACACCGTTCAACACACAGTATACACACACACCGTTCAACACAGTACACACACACCATTCAACACAGTATACACACACACCATTCAACACAGTATACACACACACCATTCAACACAGTACACACACACTGTTCTACACAGTATACACACACCGTTCAACACACAGTATACACACACACCCTTCAACACAGTATACACACACACCATTCAGCATAGTATACACACACACCGTTCAACACAGTATACACAAACACATGTATTACTACCGTTAGAGGCATTTACATTTTGTAGGTTAACTCTATTGAAAATGAATACAGCACACGGTACAATTGCATGCATACTCCCAGACGTGTAATTAGTGCCTGCTGTTTATGTGACGCCATCCTGTCCTCCCCTGTCAGGCTGGGTATGGAGCACGATGGCCCCCCTGGTAATGAATGTGGTGATGAGGTGCCCATGGGAAGCATCATGGCTCCTCTGGTGCAGGCTGCCTTCCATCGCTTCCACTGGTCCCGATGCAGCCAGGAGGAGCTCAACAAGTACCTGAAGTGAGTCCAGGTCAACCCTGACCTCTGACCTCTCTCTGGTGCCACAGTCAGGACATACACATCTCTACCCCAGGATAACATGGCTTTATGTTGTCTTATGGTCTTGTACAGATTAGATTAGGTTCATTAGGGAGGGAGGTCTCTGTGTGTGTATTGCAGCCATGTGGCTCATCCCTTATGGCAGGGTTCCAAACAAATGGTTTGGTGGTTTGAGGAAAATATAGTTCATATAGTTTAAAATGACTAAATCCAAATGGAAACTGTGTAGAAATGATAATGGACCTACATTCATACAGTTTCTTGACTGTTCAACTCACTAATAATCAATGTGCACCATCAATTGACCCCCGCACCTCTCTGATTCAGATGTGGAAGACACATTTCAGTTGAATACATTCAGTTGTACATCTGACTAGGTATCTCCCTTTCCCTTTCCCTTTCCCTTTCCCTTTCCCTTTCCCTTTCCCTTTCCCTTTCCCTTTCCCTTTCCCTTACATTCATACAGTTTCTTGACTGACCAGCTCACCAATAATCACTGGACAGTCAAGGAGCATCGAAAATTCCAAAAAACGATGGATAGAGAACTCGTTTTTGCAAATGTAAACCTTTTTTACGCCCCTGCATTATGAGATTACACTGTAAAACACAATGAATATTCAATTTTGAGATAATTAATTAAACTGATAGATCTAAACCAAACCCTTCAACTCCAATGAATATGTTTTCCTCCCACAGCTCGTATGACTGTCTCCGTGACGACCCCTTCGACCATGACTGGCCGGCGTTGCCACAGTTACCAGGGATCCACTACTCTATGGACGAGCAGTGTCGCTTTGACTTTGGCGCCGGCTACACCATGTGCACGGCGGTGAGTCCTTCATCAACCTCACAGCCATATGTACCCGTATGCCCAAACAAGCTGTCGCCACACCAGCAGTGTCTAGCGCTGCTACCAATTTAATTGAATAGCCATCTCTTAGAAAGGCCACCATCTGGGCCCCAATGATGCTCAAATCCAACGGAGCCTGAGCTTCACTCTTATGACCATCGATCGTCCTTGACTTCATTCCTTGACTTCCTCCTTGACCCCTTTAACTAGGTCAAGGTCAGGGTGTGACCATAAAACTGTATACCATCTTAGCTTTTAAGGCATCCAGGGAAACAAATATGATTTTTTATGAACTCATGAGTTTAAAGCAGGCTGACTTCATCTGTTGGTGCAGCATTAGCCTTAGATGAAAAAGAAAAAACACAGAACAATGCCGAACAAGTTTCATTGTCTCTCTTTAAAGATGAAAGCCGCCTTTCAGAGTCAGTTATATTTATATGTGTTTCATTTTATTGTTTCAAAAAGGCTGAACTATTTGGGGCAAGATGGTTTTTATTTGATGTGGAAAGAAGAAAATGAAAACAGCTGTAACAGCGGGTTTCTGGATCACATTCTGGAGTAAATTGGAGGGAGTGTCTTTTGGATACTTTGCTTCAATTTCTTGTCAAACTATTTCCTTAGCTGCAAAGGGTGGCCCGTTCAGCAAAGCAGGTAAGGCATCAGCCTAGGTCAGAGAAGTGTGTCCCTAGCTTCTTTGTCTAATGTTGTCCACAAACCAGGTGTCTGCCAGGGTGTTTAACCACTTCACTGTCTATTCTTTGTGACATTAATGAACGTTTGTGCCATTCAGAGCTAGTATATTATGCATCTGGTGGACTGTAAGGTGACGTATTTTACAGACCTGTCTTGATGTGTACACACACCCACACGTAAACATGCCTCCATGATGTTTTCCATGTCTTTAGGCTCAGGTTACATGTATGTTCTCACACAGGTTGTTATTTTGATTGATGGTGATGGAATAAGCAAAGATGGGGTGATTTCAACGTAGTCTAAATCACTGTTGTTAAGACGTGACTCGTGAAACATACTCCTGCGAATGTATCTGACTGTACTGTGCTGTGAGTCATCTCTCGTGGATACACTATGTAAACATAACTGGTACATCTGACCAAATCACGCCAGATTTTAGTTCTGGGTTAAGCAAGATTATGCTGTGAGTGACAACATGTTTTGATATAGATTCATAGTATGGTTTCTTCTTTCTACTGTATGTACCTCACATGTTCAATGTCTTGTTGCATCAGATTTGACATGTTCAATGTCTTGTTGAATGACCATGATAATGTTTGTGCTTTACAACATGTAAATATTAACATAGACATCCTTAATGACAGTATTAATTGTTGTTCTGACTGAACCCTACCTTGTGTAAGCTCACAACTATTCACAATATTAGAGATACATTGGGCAGATATAGTATTCGGTGAATTCCACCAACGACAAGTGTACATACACTACAGTTTATGTTTTCTTGGTTGACATGTTAAGGCTGAGGGAAGCCTTCTTGATCAGCATCTGAGAGAGAGCATGAATCTGTTTCTTTTAGTACAGCACCTACGACCCCTGCAAGCAGCTCTGGTGCAGTCACCCAGACAACCCGTTCTTCTGCAAGACCAAGAAGGGTCCGCCCATCGACGGCACTACGTGTGCAGCAGGGAAGGTAAGAAAGGTTCCTCTTTACATGCTAGTGCTTTGCTTCAATGTTTCTGTCAACATATGCAGTGACAACTCTCTTCGTCTCTCTCTCTCTCTCTTCCTCTCTCTCTCTTCCTCTCTCTCTTCCTCTCTCTCTCTTCCTCTCTCTCTTCCCCCCTCTCTCTCTCTTCCTCTCTCTCTCTTCCTCTCTCTCTCTTCCCCCCTCTCTCTCTCTCTCTCTCTCTCTCTCTCTCTCTCGCTCTCTCTCTCTCTCTCTCTCTCTCTCGCCCCCCCCCTTCCTCGCTTTCAGCACTGCTTCAAGGGTTACTGCATAAAGTTGACCCCAGACATTCTGAGACAGGATGGTGCCTGGGGCCAGTGGAGTAACTTTGGCTCCTGCTCCCGTACCTGTGGGGGTGGTGTGCGCTTCCGGACCCGTCAGTGTGACAACCCAATGTGAGTACAGCACAAGACGACAAGCTGATAGGTGTGCTTTTACTCTCTGTTAACGATAGGAACGTGTCTATAATGTCTCAAATGTAAAGGAACTCCCGCTGTCTCTCTCCTTTGCCCTAACTCAGCCCTGCCAATGGAGGACGCACCTGCTATGGCAACAGCTATGAGTTCCAGCTCTGTAACCTAGAGGAGTGCTCCAAGCCCTTAGTTGACTTCAGGGAGGAGCAGTGCAAGATGTGGGAGCCCTACTTTGAGTATGACAACACCAAGCACCACTGGCTGCCCTATGAGCATCCTGACAGTAAGTCCACAGTGCTGCCTGGCTGGGAGTCAAAAGTCTTTAAAAAAGACAGAGGGACCAGAGAAGCGTTCGTTCAGACTGACGTTAGCCCTATTTTTAAAAATGGGGACTGTGTTATAGCATAACTACCACTGTCTTGACAATTAGTTATTTACCCATACGTTAAATACATTTAAGCAAGTACACTCACAAAAATGGACACAATAGGTTTGACATGCAAAAAACAAGACCCAACTATTTGCCATATTTTTACACTTAGAATAGAAGCTGAATATAAGAAGAGTTGGACATTATCCATCCTCTCACCTCTCCTTTTTGATTAGTACTTTTTGTGCATGCCTTTCCATCTGTACTGTCCAGAGATTGGACCAGTAAGGATAGGAGGTTTATCATGCCCTCACAGCAGCTGTTACCACTCAGGCCAGATGTGTTTTTTACTCAGAAGTTGGCTTGGAGGTTCTGTTGAGGCAGAGAGAGGAAAAAGTGTACACCACTGCTCTCATTTTTCCGTTGTGAGGCTAGGACTTCCAAGCCAAACCATTATAAAACTCTGAAGTTACATAAGGTGGCTCATAGCAAAACAGACAGATTAGGTTTTGGTGGAGAGAAGGGGGGGAGAAGGAGGAGGAGAGTAGGGGGGAGGAGGAGAGGGAGGATGAGAAGGAGGACAAGGAGGGGGAGGAGGAGGAGGAAGAGGAGGATAGGCATCTGGCTGCACTGACATCCACATTACTTCACAGGGCTTCACAGTATATTACCCAGTAGCTCAAGTGTCTAGGCAAAATCATAATGATTCTTCTGAGTGGGATCAGAAGAGTAAACCTGGGTTTTGGGGACTGATTGGTTTACTGGGGAATCTGAGCGGTCCCGGCTCAAACAAATACACAGACCACAGACAGCACTGCTGGTACACACACACACACACACACACACACACACACACACACACACACACACACACACACACACACACACACACACACACACACACACACACACACACACACACACACACACACACACACACACACACACACACACACACACACACACACACAAAAAAGCAGGCCAGCCACATGTCGAGGGAACATTGGTCAGGCCAGTGTTTGAATAAGGACACATGGAAAGGTCATTACTGAGGAATCTCCTGCTTTCCTCCACGGTGGAAGATTGTTACTGCTTTTTTTGATTAGCTTTATAAATGAATGGTCCTTTTTACGCCCTGAAACTGCCTCTTCCATGCTTGTGTTGTTATAGTCATACATGTGTATCATTATGACTAGAGTGCCTGCATACAGCCCTTAGCCGTGGTATATTGGCCATATACCACAAACCTCTGAGGTGCCTTAATGCTATTATAAACTGGTTACCAATGTTTTGTCATACCCGTGGTATACGGTCTGATATACCACGGCTGTCAGCCAATCAGCATTCAGGGTTCGAACCACCCAGTTTATAATGTAGAATTCTAAATACTGTTTGTTCAGATGGTTTCATTTGTGCTCGTGTGGAATGGACAGGAGTACAGTTTACCATGCCAGTGACTCAGAAGTCATGCATCGCTCTAGAAAAACACATATTGGTACTACCTTAATGAAAGCCTGTTCAAAAGGTTAACACAGTAGTCAAAGAAAGCTGAAGACTTCTGTATGACGATAATTCCTTCATTAACCCCTGTATCCTGTCCCCCTCTCCTCTGCTCTCTGTACTGTAGTTGATGAGAGATGCGAGCTCTACTGCCAGTCTAAGGAGACAGGAGATGTGGTGGCAATGAACAGGATGGTGCACGATGGCACACGCTGCTCCTACAAAGACTCCTACAGTATCTGTGTACGGGGAGACTGTGAGGTAGGCATCGCCCCGGTCTTGTGGCCTATATCCACAAGTCATGCATGAAGGAACATTATCCTCCTCATTAAATATTACCATAAACATTAAGTTGTCTTATACGATCTGCTGCTACTGGCTAGTTCCTCTGGTAGGGTGCATATGAAGTTAGGACTGTTTTTCATATAGGTTTGATAAACTGATGAGAACCACTGCACCCACATGAGTATTCAGTCACGCACACAATCTCTTTGTCCTGAATGACCCCTCCAGGTCCACCCCTCTCCCTGATCCCAAACTCCCATACACTGACCCATCCAGATCCACTCCTCTCCCTGATCCTCTACTCCCATACACTGACCCATCCAGATCCACTCCTCTCCCTGATCCCATACTCCCATACACTGACCCATCCAGATCCACTCCTCTCCCTGATCCTCTACTCCCATACACTGACCCATCCAGATCCACTCCTCTCCCTGATCCTCCACTCCCATACACTGACCCATCCAGATCCACTCCTCTCCCTGATCCTCCACTCCCATACACTGACCCATCCAGGTCCACCCCTCTCCCTGATCCCAAACTCCCATACACTGACCCATCCAGATCCACTCCTCTCCCTGATCCTCCACTCCCATACACTGACCCATCCAGATCCACTCCTCTCCCTGATCCCATACTCCCATACACTGACTCGTATCTCTCTACAGCACGTGGGCTGTGATAACCAGATAGCCTCAGACATGCAGGAGGACAAGTGTGGCATCTGTGGTGGAGACAACTCCACCTGTAAGATCATCAAGGGGAACTTCACTAGGAACGCTAAAAAAGAAGGTGAGCCCCTCCTCAACTTCTTCTACCCTCACGTCCAGTAACATGACCCCCACCCCCAACACACACGTACACATTTACAATCTCAGATAGGAAACATCGTGTCAACGTCCACAGGGATGCTTTTCTCAGTATCTGAAGCTGTTTTTATACCTAGACGAGACTGTTGTTCATCTATTGAATTTTGTTTGTGGTTTGTTTCAGGTTTCCTCAAGATACTTGAAATCCCTCGAGGGGCCAGACATCTGTTGATTCAGGAGTTCAAGGCAACTCCTCACATCCTTGGTAGGTTTATTTATGTTGCTTCTGTGAATATCAGAGTGGCTCGTTAATATCCAGGATGTTGGCCTCTATAAATCAGTAGTCTTTGGCTTGGTTAAGGAAGGTTGTTATGAATTGCTGCTTCAGTCAAGTTTTGGCTGTGTTGGGTTTGAGACTACAGAATACTTTAGTCGACTACCCATAGTGCATCTGGACTGCTGGGAAGAGATCCAGCGTGGATGCTTATTTATACTGGCTCAAGAATCTAATTTCTTCGCATTTTTTTTCTTAAGGAGAAAATTAAGAAATAACATAAGAACATTTCCAAAAACCTTTTGGAGGAATACCAAACTATAACTTTCTTCTTGATTAGGTTTAGTAAATCCAGGCCCTAATGCTCATTATCATAATCATGACAAATATCTCTGGCTTGTCCCTGCCATGATGACCAAGTTTAGAAAAGCAGAGCTCAGCCAAACATCAGTACATCCTGTTGTCCTTGTTGTCCTCAGCTGTAAAGAACCAGGCCACAGGTCATCTGTTCCTGAACGATGAGAACGACTTCCCAGAGTCCCGTACAGTGATAGAGAAGGGGGTGGAGTGGGAGTATCACAACAATGACGACATGGAGACCATCCAGACCACAGGACCTCTCAGATACACTGTTCTGGTCATGGTGAGTCATTTGTATACACTCAGGTCCCTGGCTAGTACAAATGACTGACATTACCTGAATTGATGTGCACATGTGTAGCGGACATGAGTCAGGCTCATGGTTACAGGATGAGGTAGCCATTCCTGCCACTTCAAAATAATTGTCGCCATCAACCCAAGAGGGAATTTCCTCTTGGTCTAACGGTGTGTGTGTGTGTGTGTGTGTGTGTGTGTGTGTGTGTGTGTGTGTGTGTGTGGTGTGTGTGTGTGTGTGTGTGTGTGTGTGTGTGTGTGTGTGTGTGTGTGTGTGTGTGTGTGTGTGTGTGTGTGTGTGTGTGTGTGTGTGTGTGTGTGTGTGTGTGTGTGTGTGTGTGTGTGTGTGTGTGTGTGTGTGTGTGTGTGTGTGTGTGTGTGTGTGTGTGTGTGCTGCGGTTTAGAGCCTGCCCGTTACATATGCCACAGTAATGTTTTTGGTATCATGGTTTAGTCTTTATCCACTTTAAGTTAAAACCACCTCACCAATGGAAATATAGCGGTAGCTTCAGGAAATAATTCAACCTGAAATGTTCTCTGTGTAACAAGTATCCACTATCCAGCCGTATTGTTGGCTAAAACCTCAGAGCATCTGTTTACATCATGTGGAGTTACTTACAGAAAATCCACAGTAGTTACAGACATGTACCATATCGTTGTTTCTGTAATGTTAGCCACGTCTCAAGTTGCTCTATAACTTACTACTAGTCATTAATGGCTGTTGTGTTGTTCATCACTGACTGGTTATTGTAACATCCAGGATTTGTCTCTTTTGTTTGCATGTTGTTGTCAGAAATCACTAGGTGTTATAGTTCTTCTTTTTCCTTTGTATCAGAGTTCAGCTGTGAACAAGTCTATCGTTTTGGCATTTACAGTGTATCTTTTCTATCCCGCAGATGCGTTCCCACGGTGACTCAAAGGTTACTCTCTCCTACAAGTACTTTCTCCACGAAGAGCTGCAGTCGTCTATAGAAAATAACCTGGTGCAGGAGGACACAGCCTACTTTGAGTGGGCTCTGAAGAAGTGGTCTCACTGCTCGAGGCCCTGTGGAGGTAACAATATAACGTCCTCTTGTCTTCAACTGTCAAATAACCTTGGATGTTGACCAACGTTGTTGGTGCTTCTGCCTCTGCATTGCTTGCTTATAGAAGTTTTAGACTGGGTTTATGTAAAGCATTTTTTGAAAACTGCCGATGTAGAAAGAGCTTTATAAAATACATTTGATTGATTGATTGATTTGTTGATGTGAGTGGTAGTGTATACACTCTGTTCCCTCTTTAGGTAAGCAGTACACAAGGTTTGGCTGCAGGAGAAAGTCAGATGGGAAGATGGTCCATCGCACCCTCTGTGTGAACATCAACAAGCCCAGAGCTATCAGCAGAGACTGCAGCCAGAAAGAGTGCTCCCAGCCAGTGTATGTAAATGCATTAGTGTGTCTATGTGTCTGTCTCTGTCTCTCTCTCTCTCTCTCTCTCTCTCTCTCTCTCTCTCTCTCTCTCTCTCTCTCTCTCTCTCTCTCTCTCTCTCTCTCTCTCTCTCTCTCTCTCTCTCTCTCTCTCTCTCTCTCTCTCTCTGTGTGTGTGTGTGTGTGAGTGTGTGTGTGTGTGTGTGTGTGTGTGTGTGTGTGTGTGTGTGTGTGTGTGTGTGTGTGTGTGTGTGTGTGTGTGTGTGTGTGTGTGTGTGTGTGTGTGTGTGTGTGTGTGTGCTGTGAATGTTCTATGTAACTATTGTATTACTAATTCTGTATATAAGCTGTTAATATTCCTGTTGTTTCTCAGTAAGTCATTCTATTCCCACTCCTCCTGTATGGCGATGTGTCTGTCTTCTCTAATCTCCAGTTGGATCACTGGGGACTGGGAGGAGTGTAGTTCATCCTGTGGGAAGACTGGCTACCAGACCCGCTCTGTCCTCTGTCTGCAGCCCATCGCCGGCGGTGGCCAACGTACCATCCACAGCAAGTACTGTAATGATGACAGGCCAGAGGGACGGCGACCCTGCAACCGCCAGCTCTGCTTTGCCAAGTGGGGAGTAGGACCATGGTCCCAGGTAAGTAGATGTTGAAAGGCAAATGTGAATATTTCTCCACCATTACTGACAGCATTCTATGCGAACACCTGTTTCCATGAAATCTTGAACAACTCAGAGGTGTGTGTGTTTTTATTTAGTGTTCGGTGACGTGTGGCAACGGGACCCAGGAGCGGCAGGTTCTGTGCAACACTTCTGATAACTCAGTGGGACTCTGCATGGAGCCCAAACCCATCACACTCAGAACCTGCCAGCTAGTCCCCTGCACAGGTGACTGTCCATTCAGAAGGCCTAACTTATTGAACACAAGTACATAACAATTTATTACTGAAACAATATAAATAGATTTTCACATCCTCCCCTTGTTTATTTTGTTCGCAGGTGACGGAAGAAACGTTTTGATCCAGTGGCTGTCGCGGGCCAACCCAGAGTTCCCTGCTCCCAAGATCTCCTCAAGTAAACATCCCCTCTATAGCTCGGAGCTCGGAGTCCGCTGCATGCCTCTGCTCACCTGGGCTCTACCCTTCTCTCTCTGCCTCTCTCTGCAGGGAAGAATGCCCTGATAGTGTCTCTCTCCTCCTCTTCTTCTCTTCTCCTCTACACTGGAGGATGGCTCCTGCCTGCCTGTCTGTGGCTTCTCTGCCTGGCTGAGAAAGGGAGACTTCCTGTGCTGTGGTCTCTGTCTCTCTGGCTCTTTCTCTCACACGCACAGCACACACTCTCTCCTTCAGGGGTCTGACTGTACTGTAGGCTGTAGAGCTGGCCTTGAAGTCCTCACTGAAGAGAGAAATGGAAGTTCTATCCCTGATAAGGCTTTATTAAGTCCTGGCTGTGAGCCTCTGAGACTATAGTCATGGCCTAGCCTCTGTATACGGAGTTGCTCACTGGCTACGTGTTATTGGGTTTGAACCTGGGAAACTCAAGGGAAGTGAATATGGAGATACGCAGTGGATTTGATAGGAAGAAGCAGGGGATTTGTTTTGGGAGAGACCTTTCTTCCGTGGCTGTTAACACAAAGGTGAAGCTGACTCAGTAACTGGTGTCTGAGGGGCGTTGAGAACGGAGCAGAAGACACATGTCCACTGTTCGCTGTAAAATGGACAATAAAGTTTTATTGTCATACAGTATGCATACACAATTATCAACGTAAATAGTCCCACAGAAATAAGGTGTGAGTTACTATATGCCTCTCTATTACTGACTGTTACCGTATGTGTATTTTTGTATCCATTCTACCTAAATATTTAAGTAAAACATCTAATGAGCATTAAAAAAATATGGACATTAAAATAAGTAACCAGAGGAGAATGTTTATGCGGAGGTGAGTATGGTTTATTCTCACTTTCACAAAGGAATGTGAATTTTACTCTCAATGCATTTTGTGCAGAAGACAGGGAACACTAAAATGTGTCCTTATTTATCTAAATATGCTTGTGTGTTTGTGTAGCACTGTAAGGCGTTAGTTAGTGAAAAAGATGCTCTGATACCTCATGCAGTCATTTTGTCATAAACATCTGGGAAATAGCTTTGCCTTATATTAGGCTGTTGGGAGAAATTAAGACATAATGGCTTTTTTCTTGTTTATCAGAGTGATAAGGAATAGGAGAAGCTTCCTGAAGAAGAAAAAAATAACTTGATGTTTACAACAAAATGAATTCACAGCACCTTTATGTACAAAACAGCGATTGTCATTTATTGTAATTGTATCATGATTGTGAGCAATGTAGCTCAATTCTGGCAGCTGTGGGGAAAACAATGTGTCCACAAGATGTAAACTGACATTTGGGAGTATCTACAATATATACAATTATTTTTGCCTGTATTCAGTAGCATTTATGACTTTTAGTTTCCCAACTTGGTGACAACAATGAATTGTATGCTTTTACCAGCCAACTTGTAGCTAAGGCCTGAACATATGTGTTCCTTACTATATTATTGGCTCAAAATGATTTTTATCAGAGGTACTGGATTAAGAGTTTTTAAGCGTATCATGAGACACTAAATGTGCTGTTCCTTTTACACAAATAGGACATCTTTATTGTTTCACTTGATCACCATTGTGTACAGTATATCAGTTATTGTTAATCTGTTTTGGCTTACTGATGTTATGTAGTTGTTGACCAAAATGTTGACCAAACTGTTAACTGTCTCTGCTGAATAGACAGCTTTCACATATATGACAGGGAGAGTGTATTGTATGACTTTGGTTTCTCATTCATTTCAGCAGTACAGTCCAAACCCAACAAATAAAACTGTCAATATATAATTATTCAACTTTATGTCTGACAGATTATACACCTAGAGTGATGAATAGTCTGATGTTGAGTGATGAATAGTCTGATGTTGAGTGATGAATAGTCTGATGTTGAGTGATGAATAGTATGATGTTTGTCACGTGTGCTCCCTCTCAGGCCTCTAGGTCACCAGGCTGATCGTTATGGCGCACACCTGTCACCATCGTTACGCGCACCTGCGCGTCATCCGACTCACCTGGACTCCATCACTTCCCTGATTACCTTCCCTTTATATATCACTCCCTTTGGTTCCTTCCCCAGGCGTTATTGTTTCTGTTCCTGTGTCACGTCTGTGCGTTGTTCATGTTTCTTAGTTTGTGTTGTTTATTTATTAAAACACTCACTTCCTGATCTTGCTTCCCGACTCTCAGCTCACATTGTTACAATGTCGAGAGATGAATAGTATGATGTTGAGCAACTCTGTCTTACCGTTCATATCTTTGCATCTGATTTAGCATGATCAACAAAGCATCTTGGCCCTTTCTGCTTTCTCTCAGTCACAGTAGACTTAGCTGTGACTTTCTGTTCCTGTCTTTGGGATAGTTTTATGGTTGATTTGTTTATCATAAGAGGTTGGGTTTTGTTTCTGAGATGTGTGTTGCTTTGTGTTTCAGGGCAGTGTAAGGGAGATAGGTCAGCGTTCTGTCGTATGGAGGTGCTGAACAGGTATTGCTCCAACCGTGGGTACAGACAGATGTGCTGCAAGTCCTGCAGCGAGGGAAACTTCACCAGTACGGGCCAGACCTTCACCAGTACGGGCCAGACCTTCACCAGTACGAGCCAGACCTTCACCAGTACGGGCCAGACCTTCACCACTGGGCCCTGGAGGTACACCACACTACCTGCTCCCACCCCCACCAATGGCTCCTGCTCAACAACCCCCACAACAACCCTCACACCCAAACCCTCCACCAAGCTTTATACCACTGACTTTGCTTATGTCGACTACGACGATTATGAGGAGTATACAACCAAAACCAACGAGGACAACACAGCGAAAAAATATAGTCCTACCACCATCCCTGTATTAACCACCAGACGCCCCAGAAGAACAACCACCCCTTTGGTTACCTCCAGGAGTCCTACATCGCTCCCCACCACCACTGAGGAGACTACAGATCCCAGCACCACCATCACCACCACTCAAACCACCACAGAACCCACCACAGTTCCCACCAGTCAGGGCCCATCGACTCTCAGAACTACAAATGTCCCCAAATCCACCATGTCCACCACAGCTTGGGTTGATGTTGTTGAGAGGAAGTCCTGGACAACCCTAGCTCCATCCACTTCCAGACCTAAAGACAAGAGATGGAAAACCATTCCAACACAGCGTAGGGTCAGTGTGATACGCATGCCCTCCACCATATCCCCCCACAGGACAGAGGACAAGAGAGAGAACAACTGGCTGGAGGTGCCATACAGGATCGTTGGTGTAGACAATGATGTCTCTCAAAACCACTTTGTTCCTAGAAGACGGCCTCCATTCCAAGAAATGACACGGAACAAAAGAATACAAGAGCTCCTAGCTGAGAAAAGGAGGCAAGGCTTACTCCTCAAACGAGCAAAAAGAGAACCGGGGCCTTGATAGTCAGTCAACCTTTGATTCCCTTAGTCTTTAGCACATCCCAAAGCTATGCTACGGAGATTTTCCTGTTGAACGTTGCATTAGACATTTTACAGACACTCTTATCCAGAGCAATTAGGGTTTAAGTGCCTTGCTCAAGGACACATCAACAGATTTTTACCTAGTCGGTCCGGGGATTCAAACCAGCAACCTTTCGGTTACTGGCACAACGCTCTTAACCACTAGACTACCTGCCATCAATGTGTGACATGATCCTGCTATAATGAAACCACTCATTCCAGTTCAGAGCCTGTCGGTCATGTAAAAATGTATTGGTTATCTTAAAGATGGGAATTTGGCCTGCTTTGCTTTTTTATCCAATGAGGAAAGGGGATAGAAATTAAAGAAAACGTACAAAACCAACACAATTGATCAAATGAATACTAACTCTACAAGTCATTTTCTGTAAATCCACTCTCTTGAGCGTTAATTGCACATTTGTACTTGCTGCTTGGTAATAAAGATAAATTGAATCGTTTGTTATGCTATGATGTCAATACATATTGTTTATTTGTTTAGATTGTAAACAATTAATACATTACAAAGACTTATTTAACAGCACTTGTGATAAGGAAGGAAGTTGCTGTTGTCAGTAGCAGGTTCAAAGATGGTTTGTGAATACATTTTTGTATTATTTTTTTTTACAAAACTTTTAATACTATTATAGTAATGGTATACACCCCATAGTTGAGACCAGAATCATATCCAAACTGTATAAGGCTAGCTTACACTATCTGTACATTCCACCCTTACAATACCAACACACAGCACATGATGTCCAAGGCAAAATGTAAATATGACTCAAATTTTATTTGTAATATTTATTGAACTGTCTGTTAAATGATGTATGCTTTTCACACGCAGGTGCATGAGGCATGTGCTCATAGGACTAGCAGCCATACAATCACTATGTAGTATTCTAACACATTGGTGAATGGAAACAACAACATAAACTGTTTTCATACCTGATAATCTGATCATTTAATAAAACTGCAATTGAAAAATAATACTGTTGTCCTCCTTTGACTTTTGAACTGTGTTGAGAATGTAAAAAGAAAGTTATATACACATAATGAAGATTCCATTCTGAACTAAATGAAATCTATTTTCAGTAATATGTAGGGTAGGCCTGCAACAGCAAACCATCTGTAGCTTCCTCAGTGGTAGTGATGTGCAGTAGAGAGCTAGACTGTCAATGATGATGAACAACATGGTGTCCACAGGGTGGCACTAAAAGCCTGATGTTCATCTAGTAGTCGATATTTCATGATGTAGGTAATATATTGTATAGGATAATAATAACAATAATAGTAATAATTATAAATATAATAATAATGAATATAATAATAATAATAAATATAATAATAATAATAATAATAAATATAATTATATAAACAATACATATAACAATAATATGTGTTATTATACATATTATAATACATATAATACTACATATAATAATAATAGTAATAAATATAATAATAATAATAAATATAATAATAATAATAAAACTACATATAATAATAATAATAATATAGGCTCCACATGGGAAGTTTAAGTTCTTTATTATAGCCTTACTTTCAACAGATGAACATGAACCCCCTGTCATTATAATTGTTTTGAACTTTGCATTCACTTTTCCCTTTCTGAAGAGAATGTGAAGAATCTGTTGAAAAGTTTTTATATGGGCTATTATGTGTAACTATGTGGACTGTTTTGTGTGGGTTGTTTCAGACTGGACCAGCCATGTGTTTGTGTTGGTTGTTGTTTGTATTGATATTTGTGTTGTTGTTTGTGAGCAAACAGCTGGAGGCAGGGCTTACTCCTATAGAGCTCCATTTTTATGGAATGGTCTGCCTACCCATGTGAGAGACGCCGACTCGGTCTCAACCTTTAAGTCTTTATTGAAGACTCATCTCTTCAGTAGGTCCTATGATTGAGTGTAGTCTGGCCCGGGAGTGGGAAGGTGAACGGAAAGGCACTGGAGAAACGAACCGCCCTTGCTGTCTCTGCCTGGCCGGTTCCCCTCTCTCCACTGGGATTCTCTGCCTCTAACCCTATTACAGGGGCTGAGTCACTGGCTTACTGGTGTTCTTCCATGCCGTCCCTAGCAGGGGTGCGACACTTGAGTGGGTTGAGTCACTGACGTGATCTTCCTGTCTGGGTTGGCGCCCCCCCTTGGGTTGTGCCGTGGCGGAGATCTTTGTGGGCTATACTCGGCCTTGTCTCAGGATGGTAAGTTGGTGTTTGAAGATATTCCTCTAGTGATGTGGGGGCTGTACTTTGGCAAAGTGGGTGGGGTTATATCCTGCCTGTTTGGCCCTGTCAGGAGGTATCGTCTGATGGGGCCACAGTGTCTCCCGACCCCTCCTGTCTCAGCCTCCAGTATTTATGCTGCAGTAGTTTATATGTCGGGGGGCTATGGTCAGTCTGTTATATCTGGAGTATTTCTCCTGTCTTATCCGGTGTCCTGTGTGAATTTAAGTATGTTCTCTCTAATTCTTTCTTTCTTTCTCTCTCTCTCTCTCTCTCTCGGAGGACCTGAGCGCTAAGACCATGCCTCAGGACTACCTGGCCTGATGACTCCTTGCTGTCCCCAGTCCACCTGGCCGAGCTGCTGCTCCAGTTTCAACTGTTCTGCCTGTGGCTATGGAACCCTGACCTGTTCACTGGACGTGCTACCTGTCCCAGACCTGCTGTTTTCAACTCTCTAGAGACAGCAGGAGCGGTAGAGATACTCTGAATGGTCGGCTATGAAAAGCCAACTGACATTTACTCCTGGGGTGCTGACCTGTTGCACCCTCGACATCCACTGTGATTATTATTATTTGACCCTGCTGGTCATCTATGAACATTTGAACATCTTGGCCATGTTCTGTTATAATCTCCACCCGGCACAGCCAGAAGAGGACTGGCCACCCCTCATAGCCTGGTTCCTCTCTAGGTTTCTTCCTAGGTTCTGGCCTTTCTAGGGAGTTTTTCTTAGCCACCGTGCTTCTACATCTGCGTTGCTTGCTGTTTGGGGTTTTAGGCTGGGTTTCTGTACAGCACTTTGAGATATCAGCTGATGTAAGAAGGGTTTTATACATACATTTGATTTAATTTGATTTGTGTTGTTGTTTGTGTTGTTGTTTGCGTTGCTGTTTATGAGCTGATGTCCAATTAGCTAAGCGTTACAACTGGTTGATGTGTTCATCCTTCTTCTACAAGATGCTGTGCAGGCCAGGGTATTCATCTACCAGGCTGTGAAATAGGGACTGAAGGATCACAGTGGCCTGGCCTAGAAATATATTATGTTCCATCCTCACATTCATTTCATTGTCAATAATGGTTTCCCTTTTTTCGGTGGAAAATTCTTCATTGTTCTTGATGAATAAGGAAAATGTTTATGGTGTGTCCCAATATGTATCCACAAAACATTATGGAATATAAATAAGTATGACTCATCTGTAGAATCTTAACTTGAATAATTCAGTATGTGTTCCCAGTTTGGATAGGAAGCAGTACTGCAACTTTAATGATTTCCGTGCCTTTGCTTCCTCTCCTCAGACGGACTGTTTTGACATGTTTTTAGTACGAACCCATTAATAATTTAACACGGAAATTGATGGTAAATGTTTTTGAACATGTACACTAAAGCGAGGAGACTTTCACAAGTGAATAATGTTCAGGTGTTAAAGCTAGAATCCTTCATTTAAACAATAACAAATCGTACACCCCGCCTCAGGGTTTGCCTTGGAGAAATGTAACCACTCTAAAATTCTTAGGATGAGCAATGGATGCAAGGACTGACCATCCATGATATCAACGTTATAGTTTTAACAGTGTTTTGAGGCTTTACAGTGTTCGTTAAAATGTACATTGTTTATTAACATTTGCGTTTGTTTATTAACATTGAGTCTCATAGCAAAGGGTCTGAATACTTACACTACCGGTCAATAAGAAGAAGAGACTTGCTTGGGCCAAGAAACATGCAATGGACTTTAGACCGGTGGAAATCTGTCCTTTGGTGTGTTGAGTCCAAATTGGAGATTTTTGATCTCCAACCGCCGTGTCTTTGTGAGACGCAGAGTAGGTGAACAGATTCTCTGCCTGTGTGGTTCCCACCAAGAAGCATGGAGGAGGAGGTGTGATGGTGTGGGGTGCTTTGCTGGTGACACTGTCTGCAATGTATTTAGAATTCAAGGCACACTTAACTAGCATGGCTACCACAGCATTCTGCAGCGATACCCCATCCCATCTGGTTTGGGCTTAGTATGACTATCATTTGTTTTTGAACAGGACAATGACCCAACCCACCTCCAGAGTGTGTAAGGGCTATTTGACCAAGAAGGAGCGTGATGGAGTGCTGCATCAGATGACCTGGCCTCCACAATCCCCCTACCTTAACCGAATTGAGATGGTTTGGGATGAGTCAGACCGCAGATTGAAGGAAAAGCAGCCAACAAGTGCTCAGCATATGTGGGAACTCCTTCGAGACTGTTGCAAACAGTCCTCATGAAGTTGGTTGAGAGAATGCCAAGTGTGGAAAGCTGTCATCAAGGCAATGGGTGGCTATTTGAAGAATCTCAAATATTAAATATATTTTGATTTGTTTAACACTTTCTTGGTTACTACAGGATTCCATATGTTAGTTCATAGTTTTGATGTCTTCACTATTATTCTACAATGTAGAAAATAGTAAAAAAATTAAGAAAAACCCTTGAATGAGTAGGTGTTTTTGACCGATGGTGTATGTAAACAAGGTATTTATGTTTTTATATACATTTGCAAACATTCAAAAAAATCTGTTTTCACTTTGACATTATGGGGTGTTTTGTGTAGATTGATGAGAACAAATAATAATTTAATCAATTTTAGAATAAGGGTGTAACCTAACAAATTGTTGAAAAAGTAAAGGGGTCTGAATACTTTCGTAATGCACTGTATGAACAAGATGGTAGTCCAAGATGGGTCGTCAATGGCAGAATGTAACGGCAGTCTAAGTCGTCCTCCTCCGACGAGGAGAGGCGAGAAGGATCTGAGGACCAATGTGCAGCGTGGTAATTTTCCATGATTTAATTAACACAAAACAAAACAATATACAAAATGACAAAACAAACTAACCGTCACAGTCCTAGCTGGTGCAGACAAAACACAAAGACAGGAAACAACCACCCACAATCCCCAACACAAAACAAGCCACCTATATATGATTCTCAATCAGGGACAACGATTGACAGCTGTCTCTGATTGAGAACCATATTAGGCTGAACACAGAAACACAGAAACAGACAAACTAGACACACAACATAGAATTCCCACCCAGCTCACGTCCTGACCAACACTAAACAAGCAAAACACATAAGAACTCTGGTCAGGACGTCACACAGAAGAGCTAATATATAATTGTGACTTGGCTGATGAGAGGATACATTTGAAAAACTACACTAGCGACTGACCATGTTACTTCTGAGACATTTTCATGACTTGACAAGGCCAACAACAAGGATCTAAACAAGATGTATTGTTTTCTAGAGACAGTATCATGAAGTGCTGTGGAACTGCAAAGTAAGCCCTCAGCGATAATATTATCTAATTATGTATAGTGTTTTGATGGAATTTTGTTGTGTTTGTTTGTGGAAAGCATGACATCCAGCAGGTGTTATTTTAATCTTAATCTTCAGCCCTATGCTGTCTGTCTACAAGTCTAAAATACTTGTATTCATGTTTCACTGAGTCTCACTGCTATATTTATTTTGCCTGTTACATTCCCTTTGAGGGATGTTTGGTAAACCTTTACTTGGATAGTCCCAAGTAGATGTTTTAATAGATGTTCGGTAGATAGTTCAATAGATGGTCAGTAGATGTTCAGTAGATGTTCAGTAGCTGTTCAGTACATGTTCGGTAGATAGTTCAGTAGATGGTTCGGTAACTGTTCAGTAGATGTTCAATAGATGTTCAGTAGATGTTCAGTAAATGCTCAGTAGATGTTCAATAATGGTTCTGTTATGGCATCTTTACCATAAGGAAACTATGGCAACTATGCGTGCTAAGGGAGGTGTTCTTCTGATTTGACTTAATGTAAACAGTTATGTGGAATAATAACATTTCACAACTGTGGCTCAGTTGGTAGAGCATGGTGCTTTCAAAGCCAGGGATATGGGTTTGATACCCATGGGGGACCCGTATGAAAATGTATGAAGTTGCTCTGGATCAGAGCATCTGCTAAATGACTGTAATGTTGTTCCTAGATGGAGTAGAGGAACAGTAGAATAGGGATGAGCCATATTGCATCTCTGCCCTGTGTTGAATCCTAGGGCCCATTAACCTCTCCTCCTCACAATATCTCTCCTCCTCACGATATGTCTCCTCCTCAACCTCCTCTCATTCTCTCCTCCTCAAGATATCTCTCCTCCTCTCTAAATGCAGCCTCTTTCCTCCTCTTCCTCCCTTGCCTAACCTCCTCCTCTTCTTCTCTCTATTCCTCTCCCCCCACTCCTTGTTTCTCCTACACTCTGTACGTCCATAAAATCAATTTTGCACATGATTAAGCTCAGCCACAGAATGAGATGGAGGTGCTATTTTTAGCCGGCTAAGGGAGGAGAGGGAAAGCAGGGAAGCGAGAGAGAAAAGGGGGTGGGGACAAGTCATTATTTTCGTGCTGTAGCTGTAGCTGGGGAGAGATTGGAGATCACCAGTTGGTTGGAGGCAGCTTGACTAGAGGCAGCGTGGTTGGAGATCACCAGTTGGTTGGAGGCAGCTTGACTAGAGGCAGCGTGGTTGGAGATCACCATTTGGTTGGAGGCAGCTTGAATAGAGGCAGCGTGGTTGGAGATCACCAGTTGGTTGGAGGCAGCTTGACTAGAGGCAGCGTGGTTGGAGATCACCAGTTGGTTGGAGGCAGCTTGACTAGAGGCAGCTTGGTTGGAGATCACCATTTGGTTGGAGGCAGCTTGACTAGAGGCGGAGAGAGGGGTGAGAGCAGGCAACGGAGACGAGCAAACGACACCACCTGAAAGACAGATAAGACACAGGTAAGAAGCTCTACTATATTCTACATAGAACAGGCAAAGCCAGACCCCTGGACTGATAGCTATACACATCGATGGTACGTGCCCTGAGGAAATTAAATGGTTATATCAGAGCATGCATGGCCAAGCAATAACTACACTGGCATCTTCTGTTAAAATAGACACACTGATGCTCTATGGATTTTTGTTATATAGATACATATGTTTAAAATGTAATTAATTCAAGTATGTGGGATGTGTAAAGCAGATGTACGTCATTGGAGAGGAGGTTATGTAATAGGGATTTGGTTTGTTATGCACTCAGTCCCCTGCCTAATGTAGGTTAGTAACACTGGCTGGCTGTTCATTTCCCAGTCTGTCTTCTTGACCACTGTTCCTGGTGACATAATGAGTTGTTCCTGAGACAACATTAGGAGGATAGGGAGGGAGGGGCATAATGGGTCCTAAAATGGAGAGCTGTGTCATGTTGGAAAGGTGGTAGTGTAAGCCCACCCAAAGTTCATTTTAGAATTTTTGTTCTTGCATATTTATTTGTGTGTGGGAATATATTTTTGTTGTTAGGTGGGTGGATTATGTGTGCGTATGTGTGTGCCCACTTTGCTTTCCTATTGCATTGTAATATGAGCACACCCTGAGATGTGGTGAGGGAGAGGTTACCATGGAGACAGGCTCAGCACATCTTCCTGTAAACGATTGCACATACGCACTTTCAAAACGCATATTACACTTTGCCTGTATTTTCATTTTGCCTCTATTCAATTAATTAGATGATAATTGATCATTCATGCCATAATTATCATGGCATTGTTTACATTTGACCAAATCCAAGCTTTACAAAAACAAAATATCTCAATCATTCCGAGGCTCTTCCCAGAGACTGACCTGACCAGCCTCTCTCTCCCTCCTGTTCCCAGGCATGCGTCCCCGCTCCAGACTCCTGGCTAAGAGGGGCCTACCCACCATCAGGGAGGGATATGAGGAGCTGGTACAGGACATGAACCAGGCCAACAGCCTCCACCTCCCTCCCCATGGCCAGGTCCACTCCTCTCTGTCTACCCAGGACTACTTCCTGTCCATCTGTCAGCTCGCCCGCCCAACCTTCCCCCTGGCCCAACCTGACTGTGACATCCTCACTGTGAGCTCTATGGCCTCTCTGAGGCCCTGCCTGAGGCTGCACAGACTGAGGGACCCTGTGCCACTCTGTCAGCCTCTGATTTCCAACGTCAGCAACCACACACAGTTAGAGCAGGAGGAGAGTCAGAGTGAGTGTAGTGGCCTAGAGAGAGTGGTGAATGTCAGCTCAGGTCAGACCTCCAGTAGGGTTCTCCCCAGTGTCTCGGACCCCCTAGAGTTAATCTACGGTCATGGGGAGGCACTCCTCTTAGCTGCCTGTCGCGCCCCTGACTCACAGGGCTGTAAGGGTGAGGGGAGAGAGAGTGTGACCCAGCGTCGATCACAACCCCCACTACGCGCCGACAGTTTCCCACGTATGTGTTCCACGCCTCTGACACAGCACAAAGGCAGCTGCCCTGACCTCTGCCTGATGGACCCCTCTGACCAAGAGAAGCCAAACCCTGACCCTGCTCCACCACAGACATCTTCATCAGACCAGCAGAAACCTGATGCCTCCAGCTCACTCTCCTGGAGGTTCCAGAACGACTCAGACAGGGCCCCTGCTGGTGTGAGGGGGAAGTGCACTCGCTACATGGACAAACACACAATGGTATCACACTGGATTGCTGACTGTCGCTCGGCCTGGAGAGAAGCCAGAGTCAGGGTGTGCATGCTTCCTGCCATAGCAGAGATGTAGACGCGTGGATCAGGTACAACCCTGTAAAGCCCTGCTGAGTATTGTACATAATTGATCCTTGATGTACTATACGACCCACTTGATTGGTATGTTTGGACAATGCAGGCCCATATTGCAACATCTTCTCCTCAATGAGTTTTCATACCAGACCTTTTTTTTTAACAGTTTGTAGTTTAAGACATATTGTAAACTAGCGTATGCCTCACAAAATATCACAGTCGGTGGAAAGTTGATCATGCCTATGGAAGACATCAGCGTTAGGGTAGCCTCTGGAATCCAGGCTTCTTACAGTAGTTGAACGAGACAGGATTTTGGCAGACTAGTATTTGGGTGAATAAAGATATGTGGAAAATATGCTTACATTTTCTAAGAGGATTATGTACAAAGACCAATAATGAAAAAACATGACAGATCCTAATCTTTCCGGTGTAGCGAGTGAGTGATTCCATAACTATCGCACTCCGTTCTTTGCTAATGATAACTCTGGTCAAATCCTGTTTGCAGCTGAAACAGGAAAACCATTCTACTTCTAGAGTTTCATAACAAGTGAAATGGTACAGTGTTAGAATCAGAGCTGAAGAAAATGTGATCCTATAGCTAGTTCAGGCTCCCTGTATTATATTTAAACTCAGATTATTCCCAGTGGTTCTGAAAGTGTTTCTTGTGATTTCCTCTCACCTGTATGATATATGAGTTATGCAATGACAAAGTAGGTGTGTGCAAAACTGATCAGTCTATTTCAATCTTCCACTTAATAAAGCCATGATGAAATAGTACAGATATGTTCAATCATATCATGTAATTCCCACTGAGTGAAACAGCATGTGAGATTGTTGTATTTGACTTTTTGATTGTGTGTTCTAATGGTCCTCAAAATATATCAATTGAAAGACAATATTATCATTGACTTGTAAATGGTTGAGAGCGCAGTCATGCTCCCGAGTGGCGCAGCGGTCTAAGGCACTGTATTGCAGTGCTAGAGGTGTCACTACAGACCCCGGTTTGTTTCCAGGCTATGTCACAACCGGCCCGTGATCAGGAGTCCCATAGGACGGCGCACATTGGCCCAGCATTGTTTGGGTTAGGGGATGGTTTGGCCAGGGGTGGTAGGCTGTCATTGTAAATAAGAATTTGTTTGTAACTGACTTGCCTGGTTAAAAAACATTATTTGATCATGTATAGTATGGCTTTTGTACCTCTTTCCATTGTTGACCAGTAATCTAATAAATTATGTGTTTCACCCTGCCTGTGATTGTCAGTCAATATGCTCCAAAACATAGACCTTTGCACTTCTCTTAAATAATTCTCAATCTTTTCTTAAAATAAATTGAAATTGAAAAAAAAAACTTTTGGACTCCACACATTGTAATTGAATTGTAGACATTGGAAAAAAATGCTTTGGGGGGGTTTACAATTTACTTAAGTTTACAATGTTAATTAAGAACATGAAAACAAATGGCAAGGACAAAATGATTGGCACCAAGGAGCTTATACTTGATTAAACAGTCTTTGGCGAAGATTAACTTGCTGCACCTTTCTACTGCCAATTTGGCCCACTCTTCAGCTGCAAACTGTTACATTTCTTCAGTGTTGATTGGGGTCTTCCACTAACTGCTGTTTTCAGATCTTGCCATAGGTTTCTGATTCAGATCTGGACTCATCGCTGACCACTCCAGTGTTTATTCTGGAACCATTCCTGGGTGCTTTAAGATGTGTGTCTCGGTTGTTGTCCTGCTGGAAGACACAAACTTCAACACAGTGTAACGTTCGTTCTCCTCCTCGTCTGAGGAGGAGCAAGGATCGGACCAATATGCAGCGAGGTATGAAGACATAATGATTTATTTAAAGAAAGACGAACACGAAAAAACTCTTAACAAACTACAAAATAACAAACGACGTAAACAGACCTGAACATGAGAACTTACAGACAACGAAGAACGCACGAATAGGAACAAACTCACAAATGAAACAGTCCCGTGTGGCATAAACACTAACACAGGAACAATCACCCACAAACAAACAGTGAGAACAGCCTACCTTAATATGGTTCTCAATCAGAGGAAACGTAAAACACCTGCCCCTGATTGAGAACCCTCCGATTTGACACACTGAACTCTATCAGAGAAGTAGTTGGTGAACCAGGCCAGGCAACATTTGAGAAACCAAGGCTATCGAGTCTGCCGATGAGGATGTGGTGATTAACAGAGTCTAAAGCCTTGGCCAGGTCGATGGATACGGCTGCACAGTATTGTCTTTTGTCAATGGCGATTATGATATGTGGTGCACGAATGACCAGCTTGGAAACCAGATTGCATAGCGGAGAAAGTACGGTGGGATTCAAAATGGTCGGTGATCTGTTTGTTAACTTGGCTTTCGAAGACATTAGAAAGGCAGGGTAGGATAGATATAGGTCTGTAACAGTTTGGGTCTAGAGTGTCTCCCCCTTTGAAGAGGGGGATGACCGCGGCAGCTTTCCAATCTTTGGGGAACTCAGATGATACGAAAGAGAGGTTGAACAGGCTAGTAATAGGGGTTGCAACAATTGCGGCGGATAATTTTAGATAGAGAAGGTCCAGATTGTCTAGCCCAGCTGATTTGTAGGGGTCCATATTTTGCAGCTCTTTCAGAACATCAGCTATCTGGATTTGGGTGAAGGAGAAAAGGGGGAGGTTTGGGCAAGTTGCTGTGGGGGATGCAGAGCTGTTGTCCGGGATAGGGGTAGCCAGGTGGAAACCAAGCCCAGCCTTAGAAAAATGCTTATTGAAATTCTCGATAATCATAGATTTATCGATGGTGACAGTGTTTCCTAGCCTCAGTGCAGTGGGCAGCTGGGAGGAGGTGCTCTTATTCTCCATGGACTTTACAGTGTCCCAGAACTTTTTGGAGTTTGTGCTACAGGATGTATATTTCCGTTTGAAAAAGCTAGCCTTAGCTTTCCTAACTGCCTGTGTATATTGGTTCCCAACTTCCCTGAAAAGTTGCATATTGCGGGGGCTATTCGATGCTAATGCAGTACGCCACAGGATGTTTTTGTGTTGGTCAAGGGCAGTCAGGTCTGGAGTGAACCAAGAGCTATATTTGTTCTTATATTTGTTCTATACTTATTTAAGATGGCGAGGAAAGCACTTTTAAAGAATAACCAGGCATCCTCTACTGACGGAATGAGGTCAATATCTTACTAGGGCCAGGTCGATTAGAAAGGCCTGCTCGCTGAAGTGTTTTAGGGAGCGTTTGACTATGATGAGGGGTGGTCGTTTGACCGCGGACCCATTACGGATGCTGTCAATGAGGCAGTGATGGCTGAGATCCTGGTTGAAGACAGCAGAGGTGTATTTAGAGGACAGGTTGGTCAGGATGATATCTATGAAGGGGCCCGAGTTTATGGATTGGGGTTGTACCTGATAGGTTCCATGATAATTTGGGTGAGATTGAGGGAATAACAAAGACCTGAATTTGAATGCAGCATGTTCCGATCCCTCCTTCTCTTTCTGTCCAGCAGGGTCAACCAAAAACACTTGGCCTGATTGTAGGATGGCCAAGGTGTTAAGCATGTCCCAGTTTAGGTCACCTAACATTACAAACTCTGAAGATAAATGGGGGGGCAATTAATTCACATATGGTGTCCAGGGCGCAGCTGGGGGCTGAGGGGGGTCTATAACAAGTGGCAACAGTGGGGGACTTATTTCTGGAAAGGTGGATATTTAAAAGTAGAAGCTCGAACTGTTTGGGCACAGACCTGGATAGCATGACAGAACTCTGCAGGCTGTCTCTGCAGTAGATTGCAACTTCACGCCCTTTGCAGTTCTGTCTTGGTGGAAAATGTATACACATACATAAATGCATTTTTCAGCTATGATTTTACCACTCAGAATCCAGAATGGACATGACAATGGGGCCAGCAGAGGATGTAATACACCCTTACAACAATCTATTTTTTGTTCTTCTTGACTTGTTATCTGGTAAACTGACACTATGTATCAAGAAAAGAGCCCCAAATAGGGGTTAGTGTACTCCAGTAAGAAAGGGCTGGTTTAGATTAAAAACTATTGCTCTGTGTCCCCATCCATAGGGGCATGAGAGACTAGTCAGTGGTAGAATTGAGTTGGCACTTTATTGGCCCAAACACCCATAGACCCACAAGGTTGAGGTTACTCATGGACAGTAATTAGTCATATTTTTTTGTTGTTGCATTGATGCATTGTGTCTTCAAACTGTCCAAGAATAGAATCCAAAGTGTTAGGAAATATTTGTTCCCATAATTACAAAGGAGGATGTCTCTCGTCATACCTCTGGCACTTTAGTCAGACTGCCAGACTGTGCACCACAGAGCCAATCAGAAGAGAATACATACAGGTCAACGGTGCCAATTGAAAGTCAAGGGGTGTGTCTGTGCCTTTTGGATTACTCTCTCTTTACAGATAACCCCTGTGGTTCAAGTCAAGAGCTACCCTTCCCATTTCAGTCTGCTCTGCACATGTCTGAAAGTGACAGAGCCAGCAGCCAAGAGAGTTTTTCACAGTATGTCATAAACAATTATTACACTTATGAATGTATGTAAAATGCTAATATGTATTAGATCCAGTACAATGGAATAACTAAGACCTGAATTTGAATGCAGCGTGTTCTGATTCCTCCTTCTCTTTCTGTCCAGCAGGGTCAACCAAAAACACTGGGCCTGATGGTTCATGCAGATACTGGGGAAGCAATATAGAAAAGTATTGATCCCTTAAATGATTTTACTATTAAATGACCCATATCACAACCCTCATACCTCTTCACAAAAATGTACCTAAATCAATTTTGGAAAAAGGATTTTACTCACAAAAGACGTAGGAATTTATTTTCCCAGTTAGAAATAGTAGGCCGTGTATCAAATAACTATTTTCATCAGAAAAACGAACCCTCAAATGCACTATTGCATTTTGTAAGTTGTCTGCAGGTGGCTTGTTGTGAATGCACTCAAATATCAAGGCATTATCAGGTTATGTAAACTGCGTTCTAATTCTCAACGTAGAAGGATTTGTCTTAATGTACAGTATATGAAAGTGATGCTATGAAAAGGATTCTTTCACGTTATCAAGCTCACTGTGACTGACAAATCACTGCCTATTACTGTGATTAAAAAGAGCATATGAAACACTTGAGGCCGACCTTTTTCATGAGGCCGACCTGTGCACCTTCCTTTAAGCACCTCTGTTTGAACACCTCTCCTGTCCTTGATCCATTCCACATACAGCCATTTGCGGATCTTTTCAGTGTCCATGTGAAAGATAGTTATTGCGAGGATGGAACATTTGTTGACTTAAAAGTTTTTTTTTAAACACCCATGTAAAATTAAGTTCTGCAAAGCTTACAGATTTAAATCTAATAGCATGAGATGAATGTAGACAAACATCAGAGTGTGCAAAATGAAGGTATAGTCAGTGGACATACTGGGCCTTGTTTGAAGTCACCAGGTCACATGACAAAGGAGCTAATGAAATTCTAAATTTTAAAAAATTAATGGAAACCCATGTGAGATAAAAATGGACAAACTAAAGGGTGTGCAATAAAGAAGGGTAGTCAGTGGACATACTGGGCCTTGTTTGAAGTCATTAGGTCACATGACCAAGGAGCTTTTGAAATTCTACATTTTGAAAATTCATGTAAAACCATGTGAAATAAAAATGGACAAACTAAAGGGTGTGCAATGTGTAGGCCCACTGAGTGGACATTCTGAACCTTGTTTGAAGTCACCAGATCACATGACCAAGGAGCTATTGAAATTCTAGATTTCATTCTACATTTTGAAAAATTATTTTAAAATCTTGTGAGATGAAAATTGACAAACTAAAGGGTGTGCAATATAGAAGAGTAGTCGGTGGACATTCTGAACCTTGTTTGAAGTAAGTATGTCACATGACCAAGGAGCCATTGAAATTTGAATATAAAAAAAGTTTGTACTTTGTTCACGCTCCCTAACTAATTCAACTAGGAATACAGAACGCTGCTCACATTTCCACATGTTTATTAGCTTTGGAAAGCAAATTAATGTCTAAATCGTGAAAATAAGACCCGTGCAATGTTGTGCGCAATTTTTCCAACATCACGACACGTATTTGGAGTCTGTGGCTCAAGTGGTTTGAAAGCTATTGAGGTTTGAAAGCGCGAATATCCGTCGAATATCGAACTTGAAACTGTCTTTACCTCGGTGAGATTTATAGCATGGTAAATAACAGATTAGAAAATCCTAGAATTAAACAGGGACGTTATTTATATATAAAAAATAAAATAATTAGATTACAATGTATATAAAACGTAGTTTCAAGACCTCGTATGTGCAAGCCTTGTTATGGACATTGCTATCTGAATATCAACGGTATCAGCCCAATAGTAGATTTGTGCAAACAAGTCACACAGTGCCCCCAGTGACAGGAGTCAGGACATAACAATCAAATCAAATTAAATAAAATGGTATTGCATTTGTCACATGCGTCGAATACAACAGACTTCGATTTTACGGTCCACTTGGGTGGTTATATTGTCGCGAGACTACACAAAACCACGCACCGTCACTGTGCGGAATTTCCTTTATTCTTCAGATAGGGAACTGGATATCATGTCTGAAATGTGTCTTTGGTGTTCTGTAACCTTTCCCATTGACATTGTAAGGTTACGACTGTTTTCATCTTTAACGTGTCTGTTGTAAGCGGCGTGGGGCTTTTTATCTGGTAAGTTTAAACTAAATTGTACGTGTTAGATCGTGTTTTTCATTCTATCGTCACCATTGTTGCGGTTACCCAAGCATCATGATCGCTCGCTAGCAAGCTGAGTATTCTCAATTACTCACTAGCTTGCTATGGCTGGTCATCTGCTTCGTATAATGCAATTGAAAGTTTATTGTTGTAGTTAGGCATTAGATTTTATTTGACCAACAAACAGTTTTGGTCCTCTCAGAACCGCTATTCTATTCCACTCGATGTGTCAATTATCACCGTCTGACACGTAACGTAAAATCGATAAGAAATTATTAGATTGTCCGATAAATGTAATTGTGTGCCATATTCACGGATATTAACTAGTGTTTATAAGGGGAAACGTAGTCATTTGCACAACTGAATGCTTTCAACCGAAATGTGTCTTCCGCATTTAACCCAACCCCTCTAAACCAGAGAGGCTGCATTAATCGACGCCCAGGGAGCAATTGTTGTGGAGATTAAATGCCTTGCTTAAGGGCAGAACCTTGCCTGCTCGGAGATTCGAACAAGCAGCTTTTCAGTTACTGTCCCAACTCTCTAACTGCTCGACTACCAGTCACACACATAACTATATAGCCGTATACTGTGCTGTTCTGACGAGCTATTATCTGCTCTGGTTTAGAGCTGTTGTTCTGAACATGGCCCCAGCCACAGACCACCTGTCTGACATGTCCTCTTCTTATTGCTGTGTTTTGTTCCTTTCCAGCGTTCCAGGTCTGTACTCCTCCTCCTGTCCCACAATGCTTTATCAGCAGGCCTTATTGTCTGAGAGTGAGCCAGATTAACCCAGCCTATTGTAGTGGTCATTCATTCCATTCAGCACTACACACATGGTTAGCATGGGCCTCTATATCAGGGATGGTGGGGGGTCACAAAAAATCAGTACGCACATCCACACACACACCACCGTTTTAGGGCCCTAAGCAAAATTTAGTTGCCCCCCCCCCCAAATTGCGAGCAAAATATTTTAACAGACCTGCAATTCTACACATTTTTGCCATGGGTTGTAGAGAAAAGATTGCAGATCTAAAGCAAGTTTGCTGCAATTCTACACATTTTGCCATCTGGTGGTGAGAAGATTTTGCATGAAACTTATGAAATTGCAATTCTATTAATTTTGCCTTTGGGCAGAGAGAAAAATGGGACATTTTACAGCTAATATCCTGCAATTCTACACATTTTGCAATGAGGGGGATTGATCAGTGGGCATAAAGGAGGTCGGATCACCAGTTGCCCATCTCAGCTCTATAGCATTGAACTAGCCTACATTTCAGGTCGTGTTCTGTAGTGAAGACTTCGACCTCCCTGGCACATTTGTCCAGACTGCTTTCTCAAATAGCACGGGAGAATAGAACACTAAAACAGAACACAACACCATATCAGCTGCCAAGGAGAGAAACATTGACTCACCCCAGCGGCGCAATGCTGTCAATAAACAAGCTGTTACCCTTGTTTTGACTAAGGCTGTCAATAAACAAGCTGTTACCCTTGTTTTGACTAAGGCTGTCAATAAACAAGCTGTTACCCTTGTTTTGACTAAGGCTGTCAATAAACAAGCTGTTACCCTTGTTTTGACTAAGGCTGTCAATAAACAAGCTGTTACCCTTGTTTTGACTAAGGCTGTCAATAAACAAGCTGTTACCCTTGTTTTGACTAAGGCTGTCAATAAACAAGCTGTTACCCTTGTTTTGACTAAGGCTGTCAATAAACAAGCTGTTACCTTTGTTTTGACTAAGGCTGTCAATAAACAAGCTGTTACCTTTGTTTTGACTAAGGCTGTCAATAAACAAGCTGTTACCCTTGTTTTGACTAAGGCTGTCAATAAACAAGCTGTTACCCTTGTTTTGACTAAGGCTGTCAATAAACAAGTGGTTACCGTTGTTTTGACTAAGGCTGTCAATAAACAAGCTGTTACCCTTGTTTTGACTAAGGCTGTCAATAAACAAGTGGTTACCGTTGTTTTGACTAAGGTTACTTGCTGTCATTGGCCACTGACTCCAGCATGCACCTGGAAGTTTTCCCATGATTATCTGATATTGTTTCTTTGAAATGAGCATGTACACTGTACATTTAATTACAAATAAAATAGTGATTTAAAAAAAGGTTTTTCAGGGTTGTTGAAATTTGATATTCTCTTCCTCCCCTGAAGGTCCAGTCCAGTCTTTTGTCAGGTTGGATTCATCTGAACACTACCTCATTGTCAGCCATAAGAGTCGGCCTTCTGAAACAATGTCCAGGTCAGGAGATATACCAGGTAGGGCTGGGGGGCAGTGAGAGTGGGCATTACAGTGTTGTGTACTTGTTTTTAAATGGTTATGTTATATGTAAACATATGCTTCCAACACATATAGCTCATAATTCATGTATTTTGAGACCATTTTGAGTGATTTTTTTGAGTTTTAATGCTTCAACATTCCCCCCTCAGCCCTGGAGTCTGGGACCTCAGAGGGGCTCCTGGGAGGCATGTCCCTACCTGTTGGCATGACCCGCCGTGCCATGAACTATGATGACAATATGGAGGCGCCCATGTCCCCGCCTCCCTCTGATATCAACATCAACAACCTGTGGGCGAAGAGGCCTGTCGTCCCACCCAGGAGGTTCCGTCATCAGGCTGAGGTAGATGCCACACTTCCACTGCTCTCCAACCTCACAGTTCAGATGGGGCTGTGTCTGTCCGTCAGTGGAGGCTGCTGAGCGGTTGATGGCTCATAATGGGTAGAACAGAGCAAATGGAATGGCATCAAACACATGGAAACCATTAGTTTGCTGTATTTGCTACCATTCCACTGATTCTGCTACAGCCATTACCGCAAGCCCGTTCTCCCCAATTAAGGTGCCACCAAATTCCTGTGCCGTCAGTATTCATAAAGCGTCTCGGGGTAGGAGTGTTGATCTAGAATCAGGTCCCCCGTCTATGTAAACGTATTCATTAGATCTAAAAGGCAAATCTGATGCTACATCAGCCCTCATACTCTGACACGCTGATGTGTCAATGTGATGCTATTCTACTAGGCTATGTACAGATCCTGTTGTATTGCTGCATTACTATAGTTAATATTTACTGTATACACAGTGCATTCGGCAAGTATTCAGACCCCTTGACTTTTTCCACATTTTGTTATGTTACAGCCTTATTCTGAAATGAATTCAATTGTTCCCCCGCTACCCCTCAATCTACACCCAATACCCAATAATGATAAAGCAAAAACTGTTTTTTAGATATGTTTGCAAATGTATAAAATAAAAAAACTGATATTACATATGTATTCAGACCCTTTATTCAGTACTTTGTTGAAGCACATTTAGCAGCGATTACAGCCTCGAGTCTTCTTGGGTATTACGCTAAAAGCTTGGCACCTGTTTTTGGGGAGTTTCTCCCATTCCTCTCTGCAGATCCTCTCAAGCTCGGTCAGGTTGGATGGGGAGCGTCAATGCACAGCTGTTTTCAGGTCTCCAGAGATGTTCGATCGTGTTCAAGTCTGGGCTCTGGCTGAGCCACTCAAGGACATTCAGAGACGTGTCCCGAAGCCACTCATGCATTGTCTTGGTTGTGTGCTTAGGGTTGTTGTCCTGTTGGAAGTTGAACCTTCACCCCAGTCTGAGGTCCTGAGCGCTCCGGAGAAGGTTTTCGTCAAGGATCTCTACTTTTCTACAATTTCCCTCGATCCTGACTACCGGTAGTCTCCCAGTCCCTGCTGGAAAACAACCTCCAGATGTGACGCTTGGCATTCAGGCCAAGGAGTTCAATCTTGGTTTCATCAGACCAGAGAATCTTGTTTCTCATGGTCTGAGTCCTTTAGGTGCCTTTTGGCAAACTCCAAGCGGGCTGTCATGTGCCTTTTTTACTGAGGAGTGGCTTCCGTCTGGCCACTCTACCATAAAGGCCTGATTGGTGGAGTGGTGCAGAGATGGTTTTCCTTCTGGAAGGTTCTCCCATCTCCCCGGAGGAACTCTAGAGTTCTGTCAGAGTGACCATCAGGTTCTTGGTCAACTCCCTGATCAAGACCCTTCTCCCCCGATTGCTCAGTTTGGCCAGGCGGCCAGCTCTAGCAAGAATCTTGGTGGTTCCAAATGTCTTCCATTTAAGAATGATGGAGGCCACTGTGTACTTGGGGACCTTCAATGCTCCAGAAATGTTTGGGTACCCTTCCCCAGATCTATGCCTTGACACAATCCTCTCTCGGAGCTCTAAGGACAATTCCTTTGACCTCATGGCTTGGTTTTTGCTCTGACATGCACTGTCAACTGTGGGACCTTATATAGGCAACTGTGTGCCTTTTCTAAATCATGTCCAATCAGCAGCATACCACCCTGCATACCACTGCTGGCTTGCTTCTGAAGCTAAGCAGGGTTGGTCCTGGTCAGTCCCTGGATGGGAGACCAGATGCTGCTGGAAGTGGTGTTGGAGGGCCAGTAGGAGGCACTCTTTCCTCTGGTCTAAAATAAATATCCCAATGCCCCAGGGCAGTGATTGGGGACACTGCCCTGTGTAGGGTGCTGTCTTTCGGATGGGACGTTAAACGGGTGTCCTGACTCTCTGAGGTCATTAAAAATCCCATGGCACTTATCGTAAGAGTAGGGGTGTTAACCCCGGTGTCCTGGCTAAATTCCCAATCTGGCCCTCAAACCATCATGGTCACCTAATAATCCCCAGTTTACAATTGGCTAATTCATCCCCCTCCTCTCCCCTCTAACTATTCCCCAGGTCGTTGCTGCAAATGAGAACGTGTTCTCAGTCAACTTACCTGGTAAAATAACGGTAAAAATTTTTTTTTTAAAAATTGAATTTACCACAGGTGGACTCCAATCACATTGTAGAAACATCACAAGGATCATCAATGGAAACAGGATGCACCTGAGCTCAAATTCGAGTTTCATGGCAAAGGGTCTGAATACTTATGTAAATGTATTTCTGTCTTATTTTTAATACATTTCAAAAATGTCTAAACCTCTCAGCCTATTGCCTATTGTCAGCCTGTGTTAAGACATTTGTCATTATGGGGTATTGTGTGTAGATGAGGGGGAAAAAATATTTTGTCCATTTTAGAATAAGGTTGTAATGTAACAAAATGTGAATGGGCAAGACAGAAAAGTAAATACCTTTGAACAGGGTATGGTCATAGGTGCCAGGTGCACCTGTTTGTGTCAAGAACAGCAACGCAGCTGGGTTTTTCACGCTCAACAGTTTCCCGTTTGTATTAAGAATGGTCCACCACCAAAAGGACATGGAGCCGACTTGACACAACTGTGGGAAGCATTGGCGTCAACATGGGACAGCATCCCTGTGGAACGCTTTCGACACCTTCTAGAGTCCACGCCTGACAAATTTAAGCTGTGGTGGTGGGGGGGTGCAGTTCAATATTAGGAAGGTGTTAATGTTTTTTTTACTCTGTGTCTATGACCCCAGGTGTACCTATTCATGCAAATGCTCCTCTAACTTCCTCTGATCCATTGGTGTGTTTTTTTGTTGTTTTTCTCTCGTTTTTAAAGGAGGATGAATCTGGAATTAACCTAACCCATGCTGCGACTTTTGACCCTGGCCACAGGCCAAATATGCCTGTCGTGGTGAAGGCCAAAGCCTCCTCCGTCATCATCAACTCTCTGATGACCAGTAAGACTTTACCATGATCGTGAATGATGGTTACTATATTGTTGGTGTATTAACCTCAGCATGACCTATTCCAATGTTGCTGCTCATTAATGGAACACTGATTAGCTTTTATTTTGATTGTAATCAAGCTCGTATTGGATAACGTTAGGCTGTCTGTCTCCTCAGCGGAGAAACACGTCCTCCTTTAATACAGTATGTTGTCTGTTTTTTCCAGAGCAAACCCAGGACAGCATGTACAGGTTTGAGCAGCAGGCTGGGCTGAGAGACACTGGGTACACCCCCCATAAGGGCCTCACTGCTGAGGAGACCCGCCACCACCACCGCATGCCTGAGTCATTCCAAGTGGGTCTTTATTTTATTGCTTACTGAGGCACGACTTTATTTTCCTGGAGTCAGATAATTATTAACAGAAATATACATCCATATTTTTATTAAATGTATTTTCCTTTGATAGGTTTGATAAAGCATAAACAAAGTGAAATTAGTGAATCCTCAAAATCTCAGTTAGCAATCTATGTCAAGGAGGAGTGATTCACAAGGTTTTACTGTTAATAATATTCATCACACCATGTTATTTTTTCCTTGATGTATTGCCTGTAGAAAATGAACATTCCAACTGTGGATATGGGAGCGGGACAGAAGGGAGGACATGAGGACAAGCAAACATCATCTGCTCAGTCCACCCCTAATACCACTCCTCAGAGCTCACCTAAACAGAACCGCAGGTAAGTGCAACCATGTTCTCGTTACCATTTGTTCATGGAAATGTGCTGTATTTTGACCCAGGACACCAAATAAATTTATCAAAAAGCAAAACCTCACTTTTTCAGGACCCTGTCTTTCAAAGATAATTCGTAAAAATCCAAATAACTTCACAGATCTTCATTGTAAAGGGGTTTAAACACTGTTTCCCATGCTTGTTCAATGAACCATAAACACTTAATGAACATGCACCTGTGGAACGGTCATTAAGACACTAACAGCTTACAGACGGTAGGCAATTAAGGTCACAGTTATGAAAACTTAGGACACTAAAAACTTAGGACACTAAAGAGGCCTTTCTACTGACTCTGGAAAAACACCAAAAGAAAGATGCCCATCTGTGTGAACGTGCCTTAGGTATGCTGCAAGGAGGCATGAGGACTGCAGATGTTGCCAGGGCAATAAATTGCAATGTCCGTACTGTGAGATGCCTACGACAGCGCTACAGGGAGACAGGATGGACAGCTGATCATCCTCGCAGTGGCAGACCACGTTTAACAACACCTGCACAGGATCGGTACATCCGAACATCACACCTGCGGGACAGGTACAGGATGGCAACAACTGCCCGAGTTACAACAGGAACGCACAATCCCTCCATCAGTGCTCAGACTGTCCGCAATAGGCTGAGAGAGGCTGGACTAAGGGCTTGTAGGACTTTTGTAAGGCAGGTCCTCACCAGACATCACTGGCAACAACGTCGCCTATGGGCACAAACCCACCATCGCTGGACCAGACAGGACTGGCAAAAAGTGCTCTTCACTGACGAGTTGTGGTTTTGTCTCACCAGAGGTGATGGTCAGATTCGCGTTTATTGTCGAAGGAATGAGCATTACACCGAGGCCTGTACTCTGGAGTGGGATAGATTTGGAGTTGGAGGGTCCGTCATGGTCTGGGGCGGTGTGTCACAGCATCATCGGACTGAGCTTGACATCCTCCTCCCTCATGTGGTACCCTTCCTGCAGGCTCATCCTGAAATGACCCTCCAGCATGACAATGCCACCAGCCATACTGCTCGTTCTGTGCATGATTTCCTGCAAGACAGGAATGTCAGTGTTCTGCCATGGCCAGCAAAGAGCCCGGATCTCAATCCCATTGAGCATGTCTGGGACCTGTTGGATCAGAGGGTGAGGGCTAAGGCCATTCCCCCAGAAATGTCCAGGAACTTGCAGGTGCCTTGGTGGAAGAGTGGGGTAACGTCTCACAGCAAGAACTGGCGAATCTGTTGCAGTCCATGAGGAGGAGATGCACTGCAGTACTTAGTATCTGGTGTGGCAACCAGCTGCATTGACTGTTACTTTTGATTTTGACCCCCCCCCCCCCTTTTGTTCAGGGACACATTATTCCATTTCTGTTAGTCACATGTCTGTGGAACTTGTTCAGTTTGTCTCAGTTGCTGAATCTTATGTTCATACAAATATTTACACATGTTAAGTTTGCTGAAAATAAATGCCGTTTACAGTGAGCGGATGTTTCTTTTATTGCTGAGTTTACATGTGCCCTTACCCACCTTATCTAAATGAGCATGAGTATGAAGCCTATTCTGCGGCCACCGTAAAGTGGTTGACCATCTGGTATTTCTCTGTGTTCCTGGCAGGGGCTGGTTGTCCAGCCAGAGCTCGACAGCATCTGTCAGCAGCTCAGACCTCAGTGCCAGCTCTAACACCAGTGTGGACATGGGTGCTGCTGAGGGGGGAGGAGCAGTCGAACGCTGGGGTATCTTTGGACCACGTCCGGTTGTTCAGAAATCCACTACCGACCCAGGTACTGACCACACCATTAATGGGATTTGGGGAGGATGATATTTTCCATGTTTTTTCATCTTGCTTCCTCTAAACTGTAATCCTGTTGGTAGATTGGCTCAATGTTCTTTGATGTGAATTACACATTAATATGATTGTTTTTACATGGTCGTGTACTAAATCGGTACACTTGATTTTCATTGTGTATCAGACATCTTTATTTATGGTGAATTTGTGCATTTTTAACAAATTATTCTTTTGAGATGTTCATAGTCTAGGTTGAGTTTGTCATGTTGTCATTGTTCTCCTGTCTAAGACCAGTCCTGTGTATTCTCTCCAGGGGGTTTTGCTCTCCAGTCGTACCGCGGGGCCCAGAAGCCCACCCCCATGGAGGTGATGAAGGCTCAGGCCACTCGGCTGGCTCATGACCCTGCTGTTAACCAACAGGCCCCTCCCAAGATGGAGATCCCCGCCACGGAGAGCAGTAAACCGTCAGCACGGCCGCAAAAGCTCAAACCTCGAGACATAAATATCCTCACGCCCTCAGGTTTCTGAGCTGTACCATGTTGTCACTACTCCTTCATTTTGTAGCTGGTCTACCATCTAGTCCAAGGCTCTCCAACCCTGTTCCTGGAGAGCTACCCTCCTGTAGGTTTCCACTCCAACTCTGTTCCTGGAGAGCTACCCTCCTGTATGTTTTCACTCCAACCTGATTCAGCTTAACAACCAGCTAATTATTGGAATCAGGACAGTCTAGGACAGTCTATTCTAGTCTATTCTCTCCCCACTTCTATTATTTAACACCCTTGTTTTGCCTCAGCCTTTTGCCTTGTAATAGAACCGTGTATATTTACTTAGTATGTATGGTCCGACTGTGAAGATGTTCTGATGCATGGTGTTGCAAAGTGTAACTCTCTGACTGTTTTGACAAAGACTAAAAGTCACACTGTGTTCATGGTTTGGTCATTCAGTTGGCGTGTGAATCTCATTCAGAAGTACATTATAACTAGCTTTTCATGGTCTGCAGATTTCTGTAAGATGTAATGATTCACATTGTCTCCAAGAACATTATGGTGATTATTGTTCACCCTCAAGGAAGTGTGTTTTTATTTAATTCGTGCATCCACATTCCTGCTGTCAAGTCGACCGCTTTGAAGTTGAAACACTGTCAGTAAAACCCTGCAACAGAATGTTAATAACATGTTGCATATTAATCAGAGAACTGTTATTATTTGATTGACCCTGTTCAGGTATTTTCACTTTTTTTTATAAATACATAGAGAAAAGATCCATATATATACCTCACCTGTGGTCTTTGTTGTAAATATCTGATTAAAAAAAACAATGCTAACAACAATCAAAAAAGTCATGGTTCCATCTTCCAGAATTTGTCTGATCCATCAACCTTCCAGAAACAATGGAAAGATAGTCAGCACTGCAGAGGTCAAAGAACCTGCCGGGGAAGGATGGATTTAGAAATGTAACTGTTGGTAAATGTCATAACCGTTCCTAGGGCAAGATTAGTTACTGATTGACAGGAATAGAAACCTGCAGCTGTTGTGATGTGAGGTGGTGGTCATGTCTTCGGCAGATACTAACTATCGCCAGTAGGTGGAATCCCCCTCTTTGTGACACCATCTGCACTGTGGCTGGACAACTCACAGGCTGCAGTGCTGAGATTACATTTAACCCTGTACAGTATTGCTGTGTCAGACTATATATGTGCCCCTGACTGATATACTGCCCTGTGAGATTCCCTCACGTTTACTAATTGTTAATCAAGCCGGTGAATATCAATAGCTCAGTTGTTCATGTAAAACATATAGGCACAAACAGAGCCAGTCAGCTGATATTCCCTCTATGCTTTAACATAATGGGTTTCCTCAGCCCCCCATGGCTTCATTCAAAGCCACCCTTCTTATTGCCACAGGCACAACCCATGCCTTGCAGTAATCATTCCCCCGCCCCCACCAAATCTCTCCCAGAGTGACTGCATAGCATGTCATTTCCTACACCTACGCGGTGGACCCTATGGGATGTCTGGTGTTGATCTGGAGACAGCGGTCCACCCTTGCCTCGGCCTGCTGCCCAGCCTGTGACTGAGCATTCTGCTCTCTGACTTGCTGTTTGTTATGGAGCAAAAACTCTGTGGGCCACACCAATATATCTGGGGGAGAAGGCGAGCATAGTAAAATCTACACAAATGAACTCTCGCCCTCAATCTTGATGCAACAAGTAACATTTTTCTATTGGCTGTCACTTGGATTCAAAGGTTTTTATGACGCAGTAGCTATTACATTTATCTTCAAGAATCTCTTCTAGACCTCCCACTCTAGCACAAAGTTAAGCAATAGTTGGAATTGCCAGTTTTGGTGGGGACGTCAGATCACCATGGGAACGTTCATGGGAAGGGTTTCCCTTTCATAATAAATATATATGTTCTTTAACAGCTTTCATCCAAAGTGACTTACAGTCATGTTTCATTCCTATATGTATTGTCAGTGATGAAATTACTTTATCAACTACAATATAAATACACACAACTCAACAACACACTCACTCAACACACTCACCAACACACTCACTCAACACACTCACCAACACACTCACTCAACACACTCAACACACTCACACAACACACTCACCAACACGCTCACCAACACACTCACACAACACACTCACCAATACACTCAACAACACACTCACCAACACACTCAACAACACACTCACACAACACACTCACCAACACACTCACCAACACACTCACCAACACATTCAACAACACACTCAACAACACATTGACACATCCAGATGAACACATATACAGGTTCTACTCACAGACACAGCATCCGTTCTTTTAGCTGGCCGCACCATCCCACACAGACGTGTCCACAAGAGGCAGAGGTGCTCTTCTGCATGACTACTGATGACGGGGTTGTCCCCTGGTCTACACTGGACTAGGGTGGGGAGCTTTGTGTAAAATCAGACAATGACAACTCTATGCTATATCCTCCTGGACCACATTAAAATGTTATTGAACACACGGACGACTATGCATTACCATGAAACACATGAAACATTTAAAACCATTAGAATAATGTCTGCCATAGGGAATATAGCCATTAAAAACAAATGGTCCATCTTTGAAAGCTACGTATCATTTTGTCTGAGTAAATGAGTAAGAAACAAAAGATACATATTGCATTATTGTTGTGCTTTGATGTCTTAAACTCTGACACTCCCATCATCCCATCATTTGTCTAATATCACATATATTCTCTTGAGGTGTACTTTACCTTGATCAGAATACACTCTTTGGTGAAATTATGACACTCCAGATCTGGCCATTAGGAAAAGTATCCTGTATCATGTGTGTGTGGTTTGGTTTTACTATTCTTGTGGGGACCAGAAGTACTCACAAGGATAATAAAACAAGGAACATTTCGTTATGGGTTAGATTTAGTTTCAGGGTTAGTGTTAGGGGCTAAGATTAGGGTTAGGTTAAGGGTTATGGGTTAGGGAAAATAAGATTTTGAATGGGAATACATTTTTCGGTCCCCACAAGGATAGTAAAACCAATGTGTGTGTGTGTGTACTTGTTTTCCTACATTATCAGGACCCCAATGTCCTCACATTTCAACCGAATGTAGTGAAAATGTAGGAAAACAATAGCTTTTTTGAAGTCAGGACTTTTTTCAGGTCCTGAATTTGTTCAAATCCTATTTTAAGGTTTGGGGTTTTCGGGGTTAGGGTTAGGTTAAGGGTTAGGTATTTAGGGAAAATAGGAATGTTAATGGTCAAACATGTTTACACTCCAGATAGTCCATAAATATGTCCAATTTGATGTTTTGGTGCCTGTAGGGCAATTCAGACCTTATTACTGATAAATGAGTTTGTTTCCTATGATCGTGTTTTGTATTTCTGTTTTGCGTTGTGTATTTGTATTTGTTGTGTATATTTTTGTAATTACAAGGCTCATGTGTAAAAGAGAGCTTGGTCTCAGCATGACTCCCTGTCAAAATAAAGGTTAAAGTGGCAATATGTAATTTGTTAGTCGACCCAAATTCACATAGAATTGTTAGTTATAGATCTATCATTCTAATTGAAAGCACGTCTAAGAAACGGTAGATATGTTCTATGTGTGCTATTTCTATGCCTCCAGTTATTAAGTTTTTGTGTCTATTACTTTTGGTTTTGTACACCAGATTCAAACAGCTGAAAATACAATATTTTTGTTTATGGAAAATATATTTCACAGCGGCTTAGAGGGTACAATGATCCCCCAAACAAGTTGTCAAGGAAACAGGGGGCGGGGTACTGGGTTCCTACACGCATTCACTTTAAAAGTTGGAGCCCGACATCTCTGAATATCTTCCACAACTTCCAAGACAGTTATCACTTGAAAGACTACGGTATTCTGTTGGACCATGTGTGGTAAGTTAAATATGTACTATTTCGTGACTATTATGATTATTAGCTAGATAACTTCGTAGCAAATAGCAGTAACTAGCACAGCTGGCTAGCTCGCGAATGGGATACAGTTCATGTCAAATTGACGTCTAAAGTATTTTTTTTTTTGTATTTTAGCTAACTCTAACTCTTTTCCTAAACTTAACCTGTATCTTATAACCTGCTATGTTAATTATCCAAACCTCCTGCGTAAGTTCTCCTAACCTGCTATGAAAAGTATTTTTTTTAATGATCAATTCTGACGTAAGAGAGTATCAACATTCTCCTCAGGATACAGACCGTGGTCACATTAACAGTTACGCCCAGGACCTCATAATGTATATAATAGATCTTTATAATTGTACTGCCATTAAAATGCATATTCATTGATATTTGTGTAAGTTTCTGCACGCATTTGCTTTACTGACCTATGTAGTTTTGTGTCATACTAAACTTGACTAACATTACAAACCTTTACATTACTAACCTCAACATTACAACAACAAAAAAAAATAGATAATTCACTAATGTTTGGCTATTGAAAGTTAGGCAATACAGTTTGGCATCCCGTATGTAAAACTCGACAGACCACATCTGGACTGCTCTGTTAAACACAGAGCTTTGCATATAGCTGTTAGACCTGGGTCTCTGAAAGGAGCTAATTATCACGGATGAAACAGCTGCTGTCATACTGCTCCAGGCGTTGGAAATACAGTGAGCTCCAAAGGTATTGGGACACTGACACATTTGTGTGTTGTTTTGGCTCTGTACTCCAGCACTTTGGATTTGAAATGATACAATGACGATGAGGTTAAAGTGCAGACTGTCAGCATTAATATGAGGGTATAATCATCCATGTCGGGTGAATCGTTTAGAAATTACAACACTTTCTGTAAATAGTCCTCCCATTTTAAGGGACCAAAAGTATTGGGACAAATTCACTTACACTGTATGTGTATGAAAGTAGCCAAAAGATTAGTATTCGGGCACATATTCCTTGCACATAATGATTACATCAAGCTTGACTCTACAAACTTGTTGGATACAGTTGTTGTTTGTTTTGGTTGTGTTTTCAGATTATTTTGTGCCCAATAGAAATTAATGGTAAGTAATGTGGATGCTACCATGATTACAGATAATCCTGAATGAATGGTGAATAATGATAAGTGAGAAATTTAGATGCACAAATATCATACCCCTAAGACATGCTAACCTCTCACCATTACAATAAAAGTTTTGGGGGGGGGGGGGTTATATTTGTGTGTCTAACTTTCTCACTCATCATTATTCACAATTTATTCATGATTATTCATAATCATGGTAGCATCCACATTCCTTTAGAAGTGTTTAGAAACATTATATTCTTATTCACAATAAAAGTGACTCCAAATGACACAATACATTATTTACCATTAATTTCTATTAGGCAAGAAATTAATCTGAAACAACCAAAACAAAACGGTTCACCCGATATGGATGAAAATACCCTCAAATTAAAGCAGTCTGCACTTTAACCTCATAGTCATTGTATCGTTTCAAATCATCCAAAGTGCTGGAGTACAGAGCCAAAACAACACAAAATGTGTCACTGTCCCAATATTTTTGGAGCTCACTGTAGATCCAGCCCACTGACTCTTCCTACCAACTCATTCAATGTAGCAAAGATGCAACCCCATGTATAATATAATGGACTGAGTCTGTTAGGTGTGTATAAGGGAGGCGAAGTCAGGTGCAGGAGAGCAGAGTGAAATAAATAGGCACACTTTAATTCCGTTCCACAAATGACATACATGAAAAATCAACGTCCCAAAATAACACGTAAACAATAATAAAGTATAGCGCCAGAACTAAACATCATCTAACAATAAACAATTACACACAAAGACAAGTAGGGGAACAGAGGACTAAATACATTCAGTATGATTAGGGATTGAAAGCCAGGTGTGTATGGAACAAGACAAAACAAATGGAAAGACGAAAAATTGATCGGCGTTGGCTAGAACGCCGGTGATGTCTATCGCCGAATGCCCACCGAACAAGGAGAGGAGCCGACTTCGGCGGAAGTCGTGACAGAGTCTAAGACATGTAATGTGGGATACTGGCCGCTGTGAATCATGTCAGTTTGTTATTTCTTGAATATAACACTTTTGTTCTTGTTGAAAAATAAAACAACTTGTACCTTTTATTTCTTGCAGGAATTTTTGCCTACCTGAACTACAGAGTGCCACGGACAAGGAAGGAGATCTTTGACACGCTGGTAAAGGGACTGCAGAGACTTGAGTACAGGGGATATGACTCTGCAGGTAAAAACCCCATAATGTTGTGGTCTTAGGTCTTATTTGATCACAATCATAGACGAGAGACAGTCTCCTTGAGGCCAAGGAAGATATCTTGTCTCCATATAGCCTCTTGATAAAGTCCAACAGGACACTATGGTTCAGGGTTGTAATAATCTCAGTTAACCCAGAACTAAATTCTTGTGTAATTTGATGAGATGCTCATGTTTACATAGTCTGTCCACCAGTGTTGTGTTCAAGACCACCTAAAGCGAAATTCTGACAAGCGCGACAAAGTTAGAAGATATTTTTCAATCAAAGTGAAGGACATTAATGTTACTAGTGAAGTAGGAAGCCCAGGTTTCAATAGGCAATAAGTTATGAATGGGTCATGAGGGAGTGTGGATATTTGGCCCGTCGAAGTGGTTTTATGAGCTGAATGAATTGAAGCTGATAATTATTATAATTTCTTTGCTCAGCTGGTCTCGAGAAGAAATTATGAGTTCTCATTGTTTGAGACTGAGTCAAGACCAAGTAAAAATGTATCTGACAGAGACAAGGCTGAGACACTCACTATGTGGTCTATATTACAACATTGCCATCCACAAGAGATTATGGTTGTAATAGATTAAGGTTTTTTCTGCGTTTGGCTTTCAGGTGTCGGAGTGGATGGCCCCAGGAAAAATGACAATGGTGACAACGTCAACATTTGCCTGATCAAGAAGAGGGGGAAGGTCAAGGCTCTGGATGAGGAGCTCTACAGTAGGCTGAACTCTCTACTCTCCCTCGCTACTCTCCTACATTAAGCTGAACTCTCTACTCTCCCTCGCTGCTCTCCTACATTAAGCTGGACTCTACTCTCCTACATTAAGCATTAAGCTGAACTCTCTACTCTCCCTCGCTGCTCTCCTACATTAAGCTGAACTCTCTACTCTCCCTCGCTACTCTCCTACATTAAGCTGAACTCTACTCTCCCTCGCTATTCTCCTACATTAAGCTGAACTCTCTACTCTCCCTCACTACTCTCCTACATTAAGCTGGACTCTACTCTCCTACATTAAGCATTAAGCTGAACTCTCTACTCTCCCTCGCTGCTCTCCTACATTAAGCTGAACTCTCTACTCTCCCTCGCTACTCTCCTACATTAAGCTGAACTCTACTCTCCCTCGCTATTCTCCTACATTAAGCTGAACTCTCTACTCTCCCTCGCTACTCTCCTACATTAAGCTGAACTCTACTCTCCCTCGCTATTCTCCTACATTAAGCTGAACTCTCTACTCTCCCTCGCTGCTCTCCTACATTAAGCTGAACTCTCTACTCTCCCTCGCTGCTCTCCTACATTAAGCTGAACTCTCTACTCTCCCTCGCTATTCTCCTACATTAAGCTGAACTCTACTCTCCCTCCCTCCTCTCCTACATTAAGCTGAACTCTACTCTCCCTCGTCACTCTCTTAAATTAAGCTGAACTCTACTCTCCCTCGCTATTCTCCTACATTAAGCTGAACTCTCTACTCTCCCTCGCTATTCTCCTACATTAAGCTGAACTCTACTCTCCCTCGCTATTCTCCTACATTAAGCTGAACTCTCTACTCTCCCTCGCTATTCTCCTACATTAAGCTGAACTCTCTACTCTCCCTCGCTATTCTCCTACATTAAGCTGAACTCTCTACTCTCCCTCGCTACTCTCCTACATTAAGCTGAACTCTCTACTCTCCCTCGCTATTCTCCTACATTAAGCTGAACTCTCTACTCTCCCTCGCTACTCTCCTACATCAAGCTGAACTCTCTACTCTCCCTCGCTACTCTCCTACATCAAGCTGAACTCTCTACTCTCCCTCGCTATTCTCCTACATTAAGCTGAACTCTCTAATCTCCCTCGCTACTCTCCTACATTAAGCTGAACTCTCTACTCTCCCTCGCTATTCTCCTACATTAAGCGGAACTTTCTACTCTCCCTCGCTACTCTCCTACATTAAGCTGAACTCTCTACTCTCCCTCGCTACTCTCCTACATTAAGCTGAACTCTCTACTCTCCCTCGCTGCTCTCCTACATTAAGCTGAACTCTCTACTCTCCCTCGCTGCTCTCCTACATTAAGCTGAACTCTCTACTCTCCCTCGCTACTCTCCTACATTAAGCTGAACTCTCTACTCTCCCTCGCTGCTCTCCTACATTAAGCTATGTTCTGTCCTGTTGAGAATGAACGATCAGTGCTTTTACATATTGATGTTTTAGTCTGATTGTTGATTGTGTGATCAGAGAACGACTCCATTGACCTGGACATTGAGCTGGACACACACTTTGGCATTGCTCACACCCGCTGGGCGACACATGGAGAGCCCACCGCTGTCAACTGCCATCCACAACGCTCCGACAAGAATAACGGTAAGAAGACACTCGTACTGTAGGATCCCACATTAGATGGTGAGAATTACTGAAGCAATGTTAGTACAGTATTAAGCGGTTTGTAAACACACTATAATGCAGTCATTCACTCAATATAACAGAACCGGGGTACAATATAATGTGTCCCCATTTGCTTTACATTGCAGCCCCTAAAAGAGCATCTTAAAAACATAAATCTGGTTTACCATTTAGAGGTCGTTAACTGACCCCTGTTGTTGCCTTCATTTAATGGGCCCTGCTTTCCTTAAGGAAGAGAAACACCGGAAAGCAGATGAAAACTTTAAAGAGAAAGGGGTCAGGGGTCATTTTTGATAGATAATGAGATGGCTTAACTCCATGCTGTCTGATGTATTGCCTGGTGTCCTAGCCTGCCTGAGCTTTCTCCTGAGGCCTATGCAGTTGTGCTTGAGTTCACCTTAGAGAGTATCTCCATCATGATAGTAAATCATAGAGAAACCAGGATCTTCTCCTATGACAGGGATCATCAACTAGATTCAGTCACGGACCAATTTTTTTTATTTGTAGTTTTTTTTTTGAGTGGATTGTCGGGTGGCCAGAACATAATCATTTGTAGACCGCACATTGACCGCAATAAGCTTAAACATAATAATTTGAATCCTTGCTTACATTTGTATAGGATCACGTGTCTCTCTCTAATGGGTGGGAATACTTAGATTTCCAAAATTAAAATCACTTGGAGCTGATTTCCTGGACCAATAATGGTGAAATAATAATAATAATAATAATAATATATTGGCTCAGAAAACTATTGGCCAGATAAAACGACCTGTGGGCTGCCAGTTGTGGAACCCTGGCCTAGGACATAAAACAAGAGAGACTGTGGAACCCTGGCCTAGGTCATAAAACAAGAGAGACTGGAACCCTGGCCTAGGACATAAAACAAGAGAGACTGGAACCCTGGCCTAGGACATAAAACAAGAGAGACTGGAACCCTGGCCTAGGACATAAAACAAGAGAGACTGGAACCCTGGCCTAGGACATAAAACAAGAGAGACTGTGACCTTAAATACAAGCACGTTTGTGCTTCTGCATGTACATTGCTTGCTCTTTGAGGTTTTAGCCTGGGTATCTGTAAAGCACTTTGTGACAAGTGCTGACGTAAAAAGGTTTATGAAATAAAATGGATTGATTGTTTGAAAGACTAATTAGAGCAGAGTAGATATTTACTTACAGTAATTACACTGTAGCTATTAACCCATGTTTGACACAAGATAATGTTACGCTGTCACAGAGGAATAGGCATTCTGTGAATGCCAAAATATTTGACATGTGATCTCTGTTCTTCACCTTAGAATTTGTTGTGATCCACAATGGCATCATCACTAACTACAAGGAGCTCAGGAAATACCTGGTAAGTTGTGAGAACACACAAGGCATTCCAATCTGGACATTTATTTACACACCTTGAACACATTATTGCTACTAGACCTTTGTGCACGGGTATACAGCTCTGTACAGACGTCATAAACCAGAAGAAGTGTAGTTTTACAAGTGTGAAGACCACACAGACCCGTAGGCCGTTGGTCAGTAGGCCCAATAGAGATCATATATGTGGGGTTTGTTTGTAGACTTTAGCAAATGTTATTTAATGAAAGGACATTACAGTATTCTATTTTTGTAGCGTGGATGTTTAAAGGTGTTGACGTAGAAATGGAATCGATAGAACTGGCCTCCCCATTCAAGTCAATGGTGGCATAATGGGTGGACTGGCAGCCATTGCGAGTGTACCCATTAGTTTACCAGTGAAATTACCAGGGTCAGAGTTACCAAGCCCTTTCTATGGGACTATTTCTGTTGTTGTTGATGGGTCAGACCGTAGATTCCTGTACAGATTGTCAGTTGTTTATTATCTACTTCACTTGCTTTGGCAATGTTAACATGTTTCCCATGCCAATAAATCCCCTTGAATTGAATTGTCTTGTCTTTGCCATTCATGGATGCAGTATGTCAGGGTCTGCATTGCTATTTAATTAGCCAGACTGAGCTAATAACTGAGACTGACAGTTAGGCTACATCTCTTATTTTTGTTGAGAGAAAGGTCTGTTTTGAAGGTTGTCGTGTCTGTAACTAACAGCAGTGTTTTATTTGTATACTGCCGTCAGAAATCCAAGGGGTACAAGTTTGAGTCGGAGACGGACACCGAGGTCATCCCCAAGCTGATTAAATATGTCTTTGACAACAGCGAGAGCGATTATGTGTCCTTCTCCACCCTGGTGGAGCGCGTCATCCAGCAGCTGGTAAGCGTCATGGAGGGGTGTGGGTTCTTCTGGGAACATCTCAGTATATGACCACACACAATTAACAGTCCTGTCTGCATGTGGTAGGGTAGTTGATTATGTTGTGACAAACAAACTGAATTCATTTAGGATATGTCAGCTGGGGTTGTGTGTTGCAATGCCCCCCCCCCCCCCCCCCCCCCCCCCGTCTGGCTTGTTTTACTGGTTCCCTTTAACCTCAACGCATAATCAACAGCAGCAGTTGTCCGTATGTAGCAGCTAACCTAATGCCCTCCACAACCTGAAAGGAAAAGGTTTTTAGGGTCTAAAAGTCCTGCTGTGTTCAGTGTGCTGGGATCTGGTTGAGTCTGGTTTTAGAAGTGGCTCTGAAAGATGACCTAATATCCTGTATATCAGCCCACCCCACCCAACTACCCCAGAAGAAAACGAAGACCTCACTCTGTAGCTTCAATAAAAGAAGGGGAAAGTTGAACAAAGAGATTAGCTCTTGGCATAATTGAAAACAGACTGAATCATAAGCTGTGTGTGTGTGTGTGTGTGTGTGTGTGTGTGTGTGTGTGTGTGTGTGTGTGTTTATTTGTTTTACATTTCTCCTCCCCTCTCAGTTTGGCCAATGAGAGAGCTCAGGGCTAGGGAGCTTCCACAGAGAGGCCTCTTATTCCTCCTACAGCCTGAGTGTGTGGAGCTTAGTTTCTCTGCCTCCCAGCGTACCCCATCTATCACCCTGCCTTCCAGCATACCCCATCTATCTCACAGCATACCCCATCTCCTCACCTTACTGGGCCCCTGGGCTGGGGTTTAGTCAGGGGATAGAGGGAGGAGGGATGGAGGAGGGAGCATAGTGGCTGGGCTGGGGTTTAGGCAGGGGATAGAGGGAGGAGGGAACATAGTGGCTGGGCTGGGGTTTAGGCAGGGGATAGAGGGAGGAGGGAACATAGTGGCTGGGCTGGGGTTTAGGCAGGGGATAAAGGGTTCAGCTGATTTGCCATAGTTTCCTATCTTTTTGTCCTCTATCGCTTTCCTTTGACTGATGTCTATTGGGTTTAGCCTGTCTAGGGACTGATGTCAGACATGAGTGCAGGCTATGAAGTTTAAACATTATAGTGCATCTGACTGTTGTTGATGACTCATTGTATCAATATCATCCTGGCCTAAATGAGATCATATTGGATGTGAATTCACTGAGGTCTACAGGATGCCATTTCTGACACCGCTAACTTGCTGTCCTCCTTTTGTCTCTTCTCTCCAAGGAAGGAGCTTTTGCTCTTGTTTTCAAAAGCATCCACTTCCCGGGGGAAGCTATAGCCACCAGGTCAGTATGATCCCTCTGACATTTCTCTACTCGGCCCCATCACTTCTATCTCACACGTTCGCCCAGCCTACCAGAACACTTTACCTTCCATTATAGATTTGACCCCCTGCCCAACCTCTAAACCTGTTGATGATCTCAAGGGTTGCATAATATCCTGTAGAACTCTCACTAAGCACAAAGTTCCGTGGAAGTTTAAGTGGAAGCCCCTGATTCCGGGAATCTGATCCTGTTTCAGAGTTCTGTCACCACATGCCCACTATGATGCAATGTTCTGGTGAAACAGTAAAGCCAGGTATGAACAAGGCATGATGGTTATGTAAGAAACGTATACGTTTTGTCATCCTTTTTATCAGCATAATGTTAACTGTATACCTGTAAAAGTGGCACATTATGCACAGTAAGCAACACTGTTCACTGTGTGTCTGGCTGTCTGTGTCTGTGCAAACTAGTGGTTGTGTGTGTTTTATGTTAGTTAAGATTTCTCCTCCCCTCTCAGTTTTCAAATGAGAGAGCTCAATGGGCTAGGGACCAGCGTGGAGCTTTTCCAGAGAGGGCTCTTATCCACTGAGTGTAGTTTACTGTCTCTTGTCAGAGTTGCTTTCCAGGGGAAAGAATGGTTACAATTAAGTCATTCTACAAGTGTTTGTAGTTCCTCATCCCCTCCATTCAACAATGCCCTCCTTCATGGTATTGTTGCCTGATATTGTCCGCTTTTCCTTCCAGTTCTCTGCTGCCAATGACTGGAATGAATTGCAAAAATCACTAAAGCTGGTCCCTCTCTAACTTTAAGCATCAGAATTTTTGCAGGCCCACGCCACTGGTCTAACCATAAAGATTTCAGGGTATTATAATGAACATAACAAGACTGTACAAGACCAAATTGAGTGATGTTTGTGGTGTGTGGGATGCTGTTGGCCTGTCTTTATAGCTGAGTGAACGGATGTGGTCTACTCTGTGTGGGAGAAAGTGGAGGGTGTGTTATGACTGCCTTTGTCTATTCTAAGAGAGCGTGTCTCAGACAGCGGTTTGATTTGGCCCAACAAATGTAGGTCTAGTTCATACCAGTTTCTCACATTGGCTCACTCTCTCATTCCAGCCTCAGCCTCTCTCTCATTCCAGCTTCAGCCACTAACGGATCTCTGTCACTGTCATCCTTTCTCACGCTCTCCTTCCAGCCTCAGCCTCTAACGGCCTCTGTCACTGTCATCCTCTCTCACTCTCTAATTTCAGCCTCAGCCTCTAACGGACTCTGTCACTGTCAACTCTCACTTTTTCATTCCAGATTCTAACGGCCTCTGTCACTGTCATCCTCTCTCATTCTGTCTCATTCCAGCCTCAGCCTCTCTAACGGACTCTGTCACTATCATCCTCTCTCACTCTCTCATTCCAGCCTCAGCCTCTCTAATGGTCTCTGTCACTGTCAAACTCTCTCACTCTCTCATTCCAGCCTTAGCCTCTAATGGCCTCTGTCACTGTCATCCTCTCTCATTCTGTCTCATTCCAGCCTCAGCCTCTCTAACGGACTCTGTCACTATCGTCCTCTGTCACCCTCTCATTCCAGCCTCAGCCTCTCTAATGGCCTCTGTCACTGTCATCCTCTCTCACCCTGTGTCATTCCAGCCTCAGTCTCTAACGTACTCTGTCACTGTCATCCTGCCTTAGGAGAGGAAGTCCTCTGCTGATTGGCGTGAGGAGCAAGTATGAGCTGTCTATGGAACAGATTCCTATTCAGTACAACAGTACTGGTGAGTCCCTCATTACCTTCTCTCTCTGGGTGCCTCTGGAAACTAGGCCAGCTGTTGGCAGACAACTCTTGATGGCGGCAAACTGATACCTTTAGTCCTGGTGTTTTTAAGTATTCTCCTTTATAATTTGTAATACCCCTGTTGTGTACTGTAGCTGTAATGAGCACGTGGAGTTGTAGGTTGGGATTTGTGACCGAAGTTGCTTGTGCAATCTCGTCTGTATAGGTAAAGTGTTGTTTGTCATCAAGCAGAGCACTTAGCTTGACATTTTTATGAATTTATGTCAACTTTAGCTCTCAACTTTCTTGTGCTCGGAACCATACTTTTGATACATATGTTTTCATTTAGCTGAAAATAAACATGACTGATTTGAAATTAAGTGTAATATTAAGGAACTGAAAAGGGAAACTTACCAAAGACAAAATGTTAAGAACACCCTTTCACCTTTTTGGGTGAGCCTAAATAATATCTGTCTTTAATGTTTAGTGTCAATTACGTTTCAGAAGGTTTAGTAATGAGTTATGTTATACAACTGAAGTTCCTTCTGGAAAAATACATTCTGTTCTATTATGTTCTGTCTGCATGACCTTGTCTACTTTCCAGGTCACTTTATAGAAGGCATCCAGCAGAGGAACTTCAGAAACAGGGTGGACAGCACCGTAGCCTTGCACTCAGTCAGTGACAGGAAGGCAGTGGAGTTCTACTTTGCTTCTGATGCCAGGTGAGAGCCACGAGAACATGAATCTCCCCTCAACTGGATAACTAACCCCAGATGTAATTCATGTAGCTCCTCCAGTTCAATACTGATTGTGTTCTACACTCCTATCTACTGGCCGTCAACTGTCATTACATGTACTTATTCATGTACTGTATATTACTGCCATGTTCCTTACACGCTCTTATGGAAAGAAATTAAAAATAAATACATATCTCTGTCCTTCCTGCTTCACCCCTAGTGCCATCATTGAACACACCAACAAGGTGATCTACCTGCGGGATGATGACATAGCAGCGGTGGCCGAGGGCAAGCTGTCCCTGCACCGTATGAGCCGCTGTGCCGGGGAGGACCCTAACCGGGCCATCCAGACCCTACAGATGGAGCTGCAGCAGATCATGAAAGGTCAGGGGTCATCACAACACACAGTCACACACTGATAACAAGAGCCCTGTATTTAGAGAGTTGGAACTTTTTGAGAGTTGGAAGGTTTCTGATGCATTGACATGACACTACAACATTCTATGGCAGCCATTTTAGTGGCCCGTTAACATGACATGGGGAATATTTCAACTATGTAACGGATTGTCTAGAATTAGAACAATATTACACATTCTAAAAGTTAGAAGCACGAGCATTTCGCTACACTTGCATTAACATCTGCCAACCATGTGTATGTGACCAATAAACTTTGATTTGATTTGGATGTTGACTCACAGGGAACTTCAAAGCCTTCATGCAGAAGGAGATTTTTGAGCAGCCAGAGTCTGTCTTCAACACCATGAGAGGAAGAATCTGTTTTGACACCAACACAGGTATGGCATAGTCTGAAATCCCCTCAATGTACTCCGAGTGATGCTAAACATGACGACGAGTGGCGTAGGAGTAGAATGATAACTCAACAGACTGGTACCCAGGCTAGGTATGGCACACACAGTACCCCAAACAGATAACTTTAGAAATAGATCCGTAGCTGAAGATCAGAAAGGCGTCTTGTTTTGTATCAGAGATGTGCTTTTGATCACCAGTGGTCCTGGGGGGGCTGAAAGACCATCTGAAGGAGATCAGACGCTGCAGACGCCTCATCCTGATTGGCTGTGGGACCAGTTTCCATGCTGGAGTGGCGGTGAGTGCTAAACGGGGCAGGGGGGGCGATTGATGGACATTTTGCTGTAGACTGAGTAGGAGATTCACTAAGTGACACTTGTGTGGGTGTAACGAGAAAGATCCTGTATGGGTCGTGGTCCTGTATTGCTCAGTTGGAGCGGGACACTAGTCCGGATGCATATAAGAATTCTCGCTACGACCTTCAACGAGCCATCAAATAGGCAGTTCTTACTTTCACTACTAGAGGGTGATCGGACAATTTCTGGGGGGTCTGCACTCCCAAAGTTGTTGACTGTTTTTGTGCTTGCCAGTTAGCTAGCTGTTCACAGCTCTTAGCAGCCAATGGCTAGCAGTTTGTTACTGGCGATTTAAAAACGTATGATTGCCATAATTTCTTCAAGTCATTATTGAATGTAACAAATCAAGCCGTTGCCCGACTATTAAAAGGGACAGGAGGCTATTTGAGACTCAGCGTTTAGATTGAAGTTTTACCGTGTGCGGCTGCTCGGCCATTGAAACCCATTTCATGACGCTCCAGATGAACTGTTCCAGTGTTGACATTGCTTCCAGAGTCAGTTTGGAACTCGGTAGTGAGTGTTGCAACCGAGGACAGACGATTTTTATGCGGTACGTGCTTCAGCACTCGGCGGTCCCGTTCTGTGAGCTTGTGTGGCCTACCACTTGGCAGCTGAGCCATTGTTGCTCCTAGACGTTTCCACTTCACAATAACAGCACTTACAGTTGACCGGGGCAGTTTTAGCAGGGCAGAAATTTGACGAACTGACTTGTTCAATAGGTGGCGTCCTATGACGGTGCCACTTTGAAAGTCACTGAGCTCTTCATTAAGACCATTCTACTGCCAATGTTTGTCTATGGAGATTGCATGGATGTGTGCTCGATTTATACGTCGGTCAGCAATGGGTGTGGCTGAAATAGCCAAATCTACTAATTTGAAGGAGTGTCCACATACACTATATATACACAAAAGTATCTACCTCATTTACCTGGTACCCATGTACAGTGGGGCAAAAAAGTATTTAGTCAGCCACCAATTGTGCAAGTTCTCCCACTTAAAAAGATAAGACAGGCCTGTAATTTTCATCATAGGTACACTTCAACTATGACAGACAAAATGAGAAAAATAAATCCAGAAAATCACATTGTAGGATTTTTAATGAATTTATTTGCAAATTATGGTGGAAAACTTTTGTTATTGAGCAAATACTTATTTATCTCCATACTTTGTTATATACCCTTTGTTGGCAATGACAGAGGTCAAACGTTTTCTCTAAGTCTTCACAAGGTTTTCACACTGTTGCTGGTATTTTGGCCCATTCCTCCATGCAGATCTCCTCTAGAGCAGTGATGTTTTGGGGCTGTTGCTGGGCAACACGGACTTTCTACTCCCTCCAAAGATTTTCTATGGGGTTGAGATCTGGAGACTGGCTAGGCCACTCCAGGACCTTGAAATGCTTCTTATGAAGCCACTCCTTAGTTGCCCGAGCGGTGTGTTTGGGATCATTGTCATGCTGAAAGACCCAGCCACGTTTCATCTTCAATGCCCTTGCTAATGGAAGGAGGTTTTCACTCAAAATCTCACGAAACATGGCCCCATTCATTCTTTCCTTTACACGGATCAGTCGTCCTGGTCCCTTTGCAGAAAAACAGCCCCAAAGCATGATGTTTCCACCCCCATGCTTCACAGTAGGTATGGTGTTCTTTGGATGCAACTCAGCATTCTTTGTCCTCCAAACACGACGAGTTGAGTTTTTACCAAAAAGTTCTATTTTGGTTTCATCTGACCATATGACATTCTCTCAATCTTCTTCTGGATCATCCAAATGCTCTCTAGCAAACTTCAGACGGGCCTGGACATGTACTGGCTTAATCAGGGGGACACATCTGGCACTGCAGGATTTGAGTCCCTGGTGGCGTAGTGTGTTACTGATGGTAGGCTTTGTTACTTTGGTCCCAGCTCTCTGCAGGTCATTCACTAGGTCCCCCCGTGTGGTTCTGGGATTTTTGCTCACCGTTCTTGTGATCATTTTGACCCCACGGGGTGAGATCTTGCGTGGAGCCCCAGATCGAGGGAGATTATCAGTGGTCTTGTATGTCTTCCATTTCCTAATAATTGCTCCCACAGTTGATTTCTTCAAACCAAGCTGCTTACCTATTGCAGATTCAGTCTTCCCAGCCTGGTGCAGGTCTACAATTTTGTTTCTGGTGTCCTTTGACAGCTCTTTGGTCTTGGCCATAGTGGAGTTTGGAGTGTGACTGTTTGAGGTTGTGGACAGGTGTCTTTTATACTGATAACAAGTTCAAACAGGTGCCATTAATACAGGTAACGAGTGGAGGACAGAGGAGCCTCTTAAAGAAGAAGTTACAGGTCTGTGAGAGACAGAAATCTTGCTTGTTTGTAGGTGACCAAATACTTATTTTCCACCATAATTTGCAAATAAATTCATTAAAAATCCTACAATGTGATTTTCTGGATTTTTCCCCCTCATTTTGTCTGTCATAGTTGAAGTGTACCTATGATGAAAATTACAGGCCTCTCTCATCTTTTTAAGTGGGAGAACTTGCACAATTGGTGGCTGACTAAATACTTTTTTGCCCCACTGTATATAGCCAAGTTATCGTTACTCATTTGTGTATTTATTCCGTGTGTTACTATTTTTCTCTGCATTGTTGGGAACATCCTGTATGTAAGCATTTCACTGTTAGTCTACACCTGTTGTTTTACGAAGCATGTGACAAATAAAATGTGTATTTTATTTGGTAGAGCATGGCACTTGCAATGTCAGGATTGTGGCTTCGATTCCTGAGACCACCCGCACATAAAAAATGTACGCACACTTCACTGTGGGTCGTTTTGGATAAGAGCATCTGCTAAATGGCTTATATTAAGACAAAGGACTCAAATAGTCCAGACTCCAGGCTGAACAGTCGGTTGTTGATAGAGGAAAAATAGAGTGATTGATGATACCCAGCACGGATAAATGAAACCCTTCCTTGATGCCTCCAGACCAGACAGATTCTGGAGGAGTTGACTGAACTGCCTGTGATGGTGGAACTGGCCTCTGATTTCCTGGACCGCATCACTCCCGTCTTTAGAGATGACGTCTGCTTCTTCATCAGCCAGTCTGGTACGTGAGACTGCACATTATCTGGTCAGATATGGTGCTAGCTGCGATCGATTGTGCTTTGTTTCACAAGACGCTATGACTCCACCTCCTTCCAGGTGAGACAGCAGACACCCTGATGACGCTGCGTTACTGTCAGGGCCGTGGAGCTCTGACGGTGGGCGTCACCAACACAGTGGGCAGCTCCATCTCCAGGGAGACAGACTGTGGCATTCACATCAACGCTGGCCCTGAAATCGGCGTGGCCAGCACCAAGGTACACTAGCACCACCACACTGCTGTCTGTTCACAGGGAAGCCTCAGTTAATGTGAGCTCAGTGGTGTTGTACTGAGCACGGCGACTATATTGATATCATGATTCACATGTGTACATAGATTGAGGTTTGGAGGAGATGGTGTACTGTGTTTATGCGAGTGCCTCGTAGACTAGTGTTTGTGCATGACTGCTCACAGTGCCCCATACTTTCTCCAGGCGTACACCAGCCAGTTTGTGGCCCTCACCATGTTTGGTTTGATGATGAGTGAGGACAGAATCTCAATGCAGAAGAGGAGACTGGAGATCATCAACGGATTGAGGATGCTGCCAGGTCAGCCTGACTCTCTGTGCCTCTCGTTACACCCCCCTTATAACCTCCACCCCTCTCATAGCCCCTGTCAACTCCTTATCTATAACCTCTAGCCACCCCTGTCATTTTACACTCCTTATCTGTCTACCTCCAATGCATTCCCTCACTGTGACGTCCTTGTGAGCTAATGCAGAATGTGTATGGTGTTCCTCTCCTCAGGGTTGATTAAGGAGGTTCTGACCCTGGACGATCAGATCAAAAACATTGCAAGCGAGCTGTACCAGCAGAGGTCCCTGCTGGTTATGGGCCGTGGATACAACTACGCCACCTGTATGGAGGGGGCACTGGTGAGCACTGAAACTACTCTTCATGCAGGGCTCTCCGACCCTGTTCCTGGAAATCTACCCTCCTGTAGGTTTTAACTCCAACCCTGTTCCTGGAGAGCTATCCTCCTGTAGGTTTTAACTCCAACCCTGTTCCTGGAGATCTATCCTCCTGTAGGTTTTAACTCCAACCCTGTTCCTGGAGATCTACCCTCCTATAGGTTTTTAACTCCGACCCTGTTCCTGGAGAGATGCCCTCCTGTAGGTTTTAACTCCAACCCTGTTCCTGAAGATCTATCCTCCTGTAGGTTTTAACTCCAACCCTGTTCCTGAAGATCTATCCTCCTGTAGGTTTTAACTCCAACCCTGTTCCTGGAAGTCTACCCTCCTGTAGGTTTTTAACTCCGACCCTGTTCCTGGAGAGCTACCCTCCTGTAGGTTTTAACTCCAACCCTGTTCCTGGAGAGCTATCCTCCTGTAGGTTTTAACTCCAACCCTGTTCCTGGAGATCTATCCTCCTGTAGGTTTTAACTCCAACCCTGTTCCTGGAGATCTACCCTCCTATAGGTTTTTAACTCCGACCCTGTTCCTGGAGAGATGCCCTCCTGTAGGTTTTAACTCCAACCCTGTTCCTGAAGATCTATCCTCCTGTAGGTTTTAACTCCAACCCTGTTCCTGGAAGTCTACCCTCCTGTAGGTTTTTAACTCCGACCCTGTTCCTGGAGAGCTACCCTCCTGTAGGTTTTAACTCCAACCCTGTTCCTGGAGATCTATCCTCCTGTAGGTTTTAACTCCAACCCTGTTCCTGGAGATACCCTCCTGTAGGTTTTTAACTCCGACCCTGTTCCTGGAGAGCTACCCTCCTGTAGGTTTTTAACTCCGACCCTGTTCCTGGAGAGCTACCCTCCTGTAGGTTTTAACTCCAACCCTGTTCCTGGAGATCTATCCTCCTGTAGGTTTTAACTCCAACCCTGTTCCTGGAGAGCTACCCTCCTGTAGGTTTTAACTCCAACCCTGTTCCTGGAGAGCTACCCTCCTGTAGGTTTTAACTCCAACCCTGTTCCTGGAGAGCTATCCTCCTGTAGGTTTTAACTCCAACCCTGTTCCTGGAGATCTACCCTCCTATAGGTTTTTAACTCCGACCCTGTTCCTGGAGAGATGCCCTCCTGTAGGTTTTAACTCCAACCCTGTTCCTGGAGATCTATCCTCCTGTGGATTTTCACTCCAACCCTGTTCCTGGAGATCTACCCTCCTGTAGGTTTTAACTCCAACCCTGTTCCTGGAGATCTATCCTCCTGTGGATTTTCACTCCAACCCTGTTCCTGGAGATCTACCCTCCTGTAGGTTTTAACTCCAACCCTGTTCCTGGAGATCTACCCTCCTGTAGGTTTTAACTCCAACCCTGTTCCTGGAGAGCTACCCTCCCATGTGGTCTAGTGGATCCTTGTGGTGGGTTGGGCGCCTGCAGGCTGACTTTGGTCGTCAGTTGAACTCTGTTTCCCCCGACACATTGGTGCAGCTGGCTTCCGGGTTAAGCGAACGGGTGTTAAGGAGCGAGGCTTGGCGGGTCATGTTTATGAGGAAGCACGACTCGACCTTCGCCTCTCCCGAGCCCGTTGGGGAATTGCAGTGATGAGACGAGATCGAAAAAGGGGGTAAAAAAATAGAGAACGTTAAGCTGTCCAAGAACAGGAGAGCCTCGGGGTAAAGAGCTCCCGAGTGGCGCAGTGGTCTAAGGCACTGCATCCAGGCTGTATCACAACCGGCTGTGATTAGGAGTCCTATAGGGCTGTGCACAATTGGCCTAGCGTTGTCCGGGTTTAGCTGGTGTAGGCCGTTGTTGTAAATAAGAATTTGTTCTTAACTGACTTGCCTAGTTAAATTAAAAATGTCAAATAACTCTCAGGAGGACCAGATGGCTTATCGACTTTCATTTTATTATTTTGCTGTTACAGAAAATCAAAGAGATCACGTACATGCACTCAGAGGGCATCCTGGCTGGAGAGCTGAAGCACGGTCCCCTGGCTCTCATCGACAAACACATGCCTGTCATTATGATCATCATGAAAGACGCCTGCTACACCAAGTGTCACAACGCTCTGCAGCAGGTCACTGCACGCCAGGTGAGACACACACACACACACAAACACACACACACAAACACACACACACACACACACACACACACACACACACACACACACACACACACACACACACACACACACACACACAGAGAGGGCGGGACTCTCTCCCTCTCTCTGACTTTGCCATTCAGTAGCTTTTGTACCCCCTGCTATTCAAAAATAATTCACCTGAGGGAATATCACAATGGACAGAATAGATTAATGATTATATCATTATTGATGCAGTTTTCCCCCTTCCTGTCAGGGGCGGCCCATTATCCTGTGTTGCCAGGACGACCCTGAGATCACTAAGAATGCTTACAAGACCATTGAGTTGCCACAGACAGTGGACTGCCTTCAGGGCGTCCTCAGTGTTATTCCTCTCCAGCTCATGTCCTTCCACTTGGCTGTGCTCCGAGGATACGATGTAAGTCACCAGGCCCCAATGGTCCTCTGTTTTAGCCGACAGCAGTCATAGTATGTGTTGTGTATGAGGGTGTTTTTATAAAGCTGTGTGCGTGCTCTGTGTACGTGCTCTGTGTGCATGCTCTGTGTGCGTGCTCTGTCTGCGTGCTCTGTGCGTGTGCGAGACCTTAACACTAATGTTGATTTTCTTTCCGTCTTCTCAGGTGGACTGCCCCAGGAACCTAGCCAAGTCTGTGACAGTGGAGTAACTACTAGTTTCAAACCACTCAAAATACCATAGTGCAGTCAGGCGTGTCTTTCTCTGTACTGTGTGTGTTGGCAGGTACTGGAATGTGTCATTTTAACTGGGTGTTTATCAGGGTTTGGGTCAATTTGAATTGAAGATAGTCCATTTAGGAAGTAAACTGAAATTCCAATAAAATTATTGAGAAAATGTATTTTCAATGACTTCAATCAACTTAAAAGAAAAACCTATTTAGAAATGTTGGGATTTTCAAGTAAAATCCTGAATTTACTGACTTCAATTTGAATTGACCCCAACCCTGGTATTTATGGTAGACGTTAAACTCTGAAGAGTCGTCATGACTAAAGTTGTGTGTTGGAGTTCTATCAGTGAGTTAAATTCAATGACGTTTACTCAATAAGTGCCTTGTGAATTTTTATATTTTTTATTTTTATATATATACATAAGGAAGGGACATCTATATTCTATTCTATTCTGTTTACTGCTCGGCACTGAAGCAAAGGAACAATGTCAGAGCCTATTGTTTACATTTAGTCTCGAAATGTTTACAGTTGTGCAATACGTAGACTGACAAGGACTAAAGTGTCTTGGTGTTTGTTTGTAATAGCTCGCACATCATTTAATTTGCATGATGCCTACTATACCTTTTTAAACAGTGAAGGAACAGTTGAATCTTAACATTACAGAAGGTAGAGAGATAATATGCTTTGACAATTATGTATTCCAACTCTCTATTCCTCTGTATTTGTTTGAGCCAAAGAGAAAACAAGCAAAGGACTGTTGGCTATATGGACAATTTCTCGTTTGATGTCCTCTTTACAACGGGAAAATATATGAGTACTTTGAGGCTGTTACTGTATAAAGCCCTTATCATATGCAAACTATTTTAGACCAAACGCGTGTACATGTACATTGCGATATATGTTTAAAATTGTAGATATTTATTGTATTTTATCTCTGATTATTAGTCTTACTTGTCTAGTTTTGAATAGGCCAGAATCTATCCCCTAATCTTTGACTATGTATATTACTTAAAAATTTTTTTTAAATACAATTATTTTTTATCCTGTTTGTGTATGTTTGTGTGTGTGATGGTTTCCAGATCATATACTGCTAGCTGAAAGAAGACCAATATTCTCTTGATTTGATTTCATCTATATAAATACAGTACCAGTCAAAAGTTTGGGGACACCTATTCATTCCAAAGTTTTTCTATATTTAACTATTTTCTACATTGTAGAGTACTAGTGAAGACATCAAAACTATGAAGTAACACATATGGAATCATGTAGTAACCAAAAAAGTGTTAAACAAATCAAAATATATTTTAGATTCTTCAAAGTAGCCACCCTTTGCCTTGATGACAGCTTTGCACACTCTTGACATTCTCACAACCAGCTGGAATGTTTTTCCAACAGTCTTGAAGGAGTTCCCACATATGCTGAGCACTTGTTGGCTGCTTTTCCTTCACTCTGCGGTCCAACTCATCCCAAACCATCTCAATTGGGTTGAGGTTGGGTGATTGTGGAGGCCAGGTCATCTGATGTAGCACTCCATCACTCTCCTTCTTGGTCAAATATTCCTTACATAGCCTGGAGGTGTGTTTTGGGTTATTGTCCTGTTGAAAAACAAATGATAGTCCCACTAAGCGCCAACCAGATGGGATGGCGTATCGCTGCAGAATGCTGTGGTAGCCATGCTGGTTAAGTGTGCCTTGAATTCTAAATAAATCACTGACAGTGTCACCAGCAAAGCACCATCACACCTCCTCCTCCATGCTTCATGGTGGGAACCACACAAGTGGAGAACATCCATTTATCCACTCTGTGTCTTACAAAGAGTTGTAACCAAAAATCTCAAATTTGGACTCAACAGACCAAAGGACAGATTTCCACCGGTCTAATGTCCATTGCTTGTGTTTATTGGCCCAAGCAAGTCTCTTCTTAGTAATGTCCTTTAGTAGCAATTCGACCATGAAGGCCTGATTTACGCAGTCTCCTCTGAGCAGTTGATGTTGAGATGTGTCTGTTACTTGAAGTATTGAAGTACTGTGTACTGTGAAGTATTTATTTGGGCTGCAATTTTGGGTGCAATTAACTCTAATGAACTTATCCTCTGCAGAGTCAACTCTGGCTCTTCCTTTCCTGTGGTGGTCCTCATGAGAGACAGTTTCATCATAGCACTTAATGGTTCTTGTGACTGCACTTGGAAGAAACTTTCAAAGTTCTTGAAATTTTCCACATTGACTGACCTTCATATCTTAAAGTAATGATGTACTGTCATTTCTCTTTGCTTATTTGAGCTTGGTATTTTACCAAATAGGGCTATTTTATGTATACCACCGCTAACTTGTCACAACACAACTGATTGGCTCAAACGCATTAAGAAGGAAAGAAATTCCATAAATTTTGACAAGGCACACCTGTTAATTGAAATGTGATCCAGGTGACTACCTCATGAAGCTGGTTGAGAGAATGCCAAGAGTGTGCAAACCTGTCATCAAGGCAAAGGTTGTAGTTGCAAATGAGAACTTGTTCTCAACTAGCCTACCTGGTTAAATAAAGGTGAAATAAATACATTTAAAAATGGTGGCTACTTTGAAGAATCTCAAATATAAAATATATGTTGTTTTGTTTAACACTTTTTTGATAACTACATGATTCCATATGTGTAATTTCACAGTTCTGATGTCTTCACTATTACTCTACAATGTAGAAAATAGTAAAAATAAATAAATGAGTGAGTAAGTGTGTCCAAACTTTTGACTGGTACTGTATATAACCATGAATGCCTAGACTAGATATATTGTCTCTTCTCCTCCAGATATGTAACAATATTTATAGAAAAATAAATAATTATTCCCATTATTTTTTATCAATGTGTTTTATTTTGAAATCTTTAGTGTGCAACTTGAAGTGTTTACAGGAATGATGTATGTAAACCCTGAATTGCAAATTCTATATATTAGCCATTGAGAGGATCTGAAGCCACCTGTTGGCCATAATGACAGGAGCAGTCCACCATAGGAATGAATGGAATTTTACGGTATTGGCAAATCACGAATTCTACGGTAAGGACAAAATGTCATGTATTGAAGTATTTTTTTGTTGTTGTAGTGGGGACAGTAACATTAGTAATCTTCAGAAATTATATATTAAGGAAAATGTTAATATTTTTTATTTTGTATGTTTAGCTCACATAATATAATTTAAAAGTATGCATTAAAGTGTCTGTAATGGAACAAACGTGGCAAAAATGAATGTAGACATTAATACATGCATTTCTAAAGCTTCCAAAATATGTTTTACAACGGTGAGGGAGTGCCAAGATGGACGCGCGGTGTATATTTATACATTTTTATTTTTATTTTACCTTTATTTAACTAGGCAAGTCAAGTATATAGAACTCATTGGTTCGCAATCGCAGACAGCATCATATATTTTGGCACTGTTGTTTGTGTGAGTTTGTGAACGGTCTGTCGTGATGTGTAGTTACAATATAACAAACTACTGTAGCTACATTGTATCAATTAACGTGTGCCAACTACTACTGCTACGCGATTACGTCATGCACGCTCGCTCGTGGCCACTCGTGGTACTGTGTGGAATTGTCCCAGCAGGACCCCTTCGCCTGCCTCCGCCCCACCAGTCATGCTACGGACAGGACCGCAACATTTTTAGCCAAACTACAAGGAAACATAAACACAAAGTCTCCAATTTCACTGAACATACCAAGTGGAACGATTCTTCTTCTAGACACATCTGGTGGCGCGACATTTCATTTGGTTAGCGGGTGTACGCATGGGAGTGATCCGGCAAAAGAAAAGGCAGAAGGTAAATCAGGCTATCGTTTTCATCCAGATTGTTCTTCGGCGCACTGTCTGCTGTGACTGGTACATTTACTGTCACTATAGTTTTGCTATCGATAAAATAAATTACAGGAATGAAATACAAAATTATAATACTGATAGCATTGAATATGTGAATAAGATACAAAACATGTTAGTCTAACTCTTTAATACTGTACATCTGAATAGGTTTGGCCTTTGTAGCTGGCAACCTGGGTTTGAACGTGTCATGATGTCGGTATAGCACGCATACTGAGTCATTCATTAGACTAGAATCAGTCTGTGCGATGCATCCAGGTAGCCTATTGAGGACGGAACGCACATTCCTCAATGTACAGTGACTGTGTGCCTGAGGTATAGAATGTTTGGCATCACTTACACATATTTTGTTCCATGGTAATTATTAGTACGGAGTAGAATACCATGTTTTAAAAAAGCATGCAGCCTACAATTTCAGGTAAAACCATAGTTATAGGCCACAGTTGGCTAAATCGTAGCTACGGAGTTATTACATAGGTTATTATTATTACAGTGGTCTGGTGTAAAGTCATATGTGCTCGAATGTTTTATAGCTAATCAGCTAAATATTTAAACAAATATATGTGTATCATGTAAATGCGAGAAATGAGAACATTATGACAGTCAGCCTCAAATAATATTTGGTTATTTGGCCTACTGAAAAGCCTGACTATGTCCGAGCTAGGCCTACAGTTGTTTAACTCACCCATGTCATCTTGTACAACACAGATGCCCTATAATCAGTTCTGACCACTAGATCATATTTTTTAAATGACATGTTGGCAACTGTGGGGTCATATCTAACCCGTGGGATGAACCAGTGGTTTACAGTTGGCAGCTGCCCATTGCGCCATTGCTGAGGAACCATAAGGCTTTTCTAGGTCACCATCTATCTACTAACTAGCCACAAGACTCTCGACATACCAGTGTATCTGTCTGCCCTTACCAACGTGTGTGAAAGAGAGTGCATGCGTTTGCTTGTCTAACATAGGGTTGACTGCAATATTTTTTCCTGATTGTACGCGTCTCTTAATAACAGGTCTGCATGCTGTTAGTTGCTGCCGATCTGAGCTCTACCTGACCAGGATCAGGTGAAACACAGCCTTGTCCTCCAGGCATTTCATTGTGAACGTTCCAAGGGGAGATGAATCATGCTGTTTTTCTTCTTTGTTTTATTCACCCAGAACAGCACAGCTTAATAACTTTGAATTCAGGATTTGTATGTAGATGTGGTGTATGCCACCCAAGCACTACATCTGCTGCTCCGGGTAGAGTTCTGCTGCAGCCCACTAAGAGGGTACTGCTCACCCTGAGTCACATTCAGCATGCCCTCCACTCTGTCCATGTTATGGCTGACTGGCTCTGGGAACCATGGAAAAATGGGAGATAACAGGACAGAGTCAAATCGCCCAAGGTTCCTCTATGTCATCCAGCATCACGCAGATTACTGTTATGGCCGAGAGAGATTGTGTGGGCGTTGGAACAGCGCTGTGTGTGTGTGTGTGTGTGTGTGTGTGTGTGTGTGTGTGTGTGTGTGTGTGTGTGTGTGTGTGTGTGTGTGTGTGTGTGTGTGTGTGTGTGTGTGTGTGTGTGTGTGTGTGTGTGTGTGTGTGTGTGTGTGTGTGTGTGTGTGTGTGTGTGTGTGTGTGCCAGCTAACAATGTCCACTATGTTCCATAACTACATTATTCATTTTGTTAATTTCATGCTATCATGCAACTATAATGAAATAATGGTTCCACATGAATTGGTCTGTTATTTGTGAATCTTTCCTAATGTATAGTAATTTCCCTCTCTACTCTAGAACTAGTGGTAACAGTAGTAGTGCAATAACATGCCCTAAGAACATCATCTGATAGGATATTGGATGATATTATCATAATATTTGAATTCTTCTGTTCTCTCTCTCCTCAGGTTGTATCCTATTCGTTAGTGGCAGCACGGGGGGAGGAGCCATGAGTGAGGGGGAGGGGCTCTTCCACAGCGTGCAGGTGGGTGACTCCACCTTCACTGTGCTGACCCGCTATCAACAGCTTCGCGCCATCGGGTCTGGTGCCCAGGGCATTGTCTGGTGAGTGGGCATGGCACTGCCACACTGTTATTTAAACTCCTCACAATCATCCTGCTGTTGCATTGACTGTGAACATGATGAGTCATTCCTTCAATAGACGATGGAATACTTTGTTCCACAGTAATCAAGGTGTGGTGTCCTATTTTCATGGAAAACAGTGATAAATCAGATGATGTCTCCTCTCCTCCCACTCCTCTGTGTGTCTGTGTATGTAGCTCGGCCCTGGACAGTGTCCTTGGGGTCCCTGTGGCGGTGAAGAAACTGAGCCGGCCCTTCCAGAACCAGACCCACGCCAAGCGGGCCTATAGGGAGTTGGTGCTGCTCAAGTGCGTCAATCACAAAAATGTACGTCACTGTGGACATGCTCAGCTGTCCACGTATGTGGGTCTTTTAGACCTCATCATTATGGCGAATTCCTTTATGTGTGACATCATTGGCTAACTATACTGTATGTGTGTGTATGAAATTATTGATTTAGTCTTATATCACCAAATGAGTGTCATTTTTCATTCTCCTGATATATTGTCTCTTCTCCTCCAGATTATTAGGCTCCTGAATGTCTTCACACCACAGAATTCACTGGAGGAGTTCCAGGATCTGTAAGTCGGCTGCAGGCTCATACTTTTTGCTTATCCTTCTATGGTAAGCATTATTCTCCTCATCACTGCTGCGGGGCTGCACTGCCTCCTTCCTATGAGGGTCTGGTTGTTTGAGAGAGAGGATGCTATATAATCACAAGCTTAGTAGTGACCTTCAAAGCGCATACACATTTTAACACATTATTATACATAAAAAAAGATCTACATGACCGTATTGCAGGAGACAGAGGACATAACTGAGAAATAACCTCAATGACCGTATTGCAGGAGACAGGCAATAGCTGAGAAATAACGTCAATGACCGTATTGCAGGAGACAGGCAATAGCTGAGAGATAACGTCAATGACCGTATTGCAGGAGACAGACAATAGCTGAGAAATAACGTCAATGACCGTATTGCAGGAGACAGACAATAGCTGAGAAATAACGTCAATGACCGTATTGCAGGAGACAGACAATAGCTGAGAAATAACCTCAATGACCGTATTGCAGGAGACAGACAATAGCTGAGAAATAACGTCAATGACCGTATTGCAGGAGACAGACAATAGCTGAGAAATAACCTCAATGACCGTATTGCAGGAGACAGACAATAGCTGAGAAATAACCTCAATGACCGTATTGCAGGAGACAGACAATAGCTGAGAAATAACCTCAATGACCGTATTGCAGGAGACAGACAATAGCTGAGAAATAACCTCAATGACCGTATTGCAGGAGACAGACAATAGCTGAGAAATAACCACAATGACTGTATTGCAGGAGACAGGAAATAGCTGAGAAATAACCTCAATGACCGTATTGCAGGAGACAGGAAATAACTGAGAAATAACCTCAATGACCGTATTCTCTGAAACTGGAAACACTTATCTCCCTCACTAGCTTTAAGCACCAGCTGTCAAAGCAGCTCACAGATTACTGCACCTATACATAGCCCATCTATAATTTAGCCCAAACAACTACCTCTCCCCCTACTGTATTTATTTATTTTGCTCCTTTGCACCCCATTATTTCTATCTTTACTTTGCACATTCTTCCACTGCAAATCTACCATTCCAGTGTTTTACTTGCTATATTGTATTTACTTCGCCACCATGGACTTTTTTGCCTTTACCTCCCTTATCTCACCTCATTTGCTCACATTATATATACTTATTTTTCTACTGTATTATTGACTGTATGTTTGTTTTACTCCATGTGTAACTCTGTGTTATTGTATGTGTCGAACTGCTTTGCTTTATCTTGGCCAGGTCGCAATTGTAAATGAGAACTTGTTCTCAACTTGCCTACCTGGTTAAATAAAGGTGAAATAAAAATAATAACATTTTTAAAAAATCAGGAGACAGATGAAATAACTGAAATAACCTCAATGACTGTATTGCAGGAGGCAGAAGAAATAACTGAGAAATAACCTCAATGACCGTATTGCAGGAGACAGAGGAAATAACTGAGAAATAACCTCAATGACCATATTGCAGGAGACAGAGGAAATAACTGAGAAATAACCTCAGAGTAATATATAGAGTGATACCTTATAATGAAAGTTGAAATAGTTTTCAGGAATAAAAGAGCTCATATTACGACTTCCATTATGTATATGTTATAAAACTCTAGATGTCAGTGGGCGGGGCTACATAATAGAGGGGTCCTGGTTGGCTGGACCAGATGTAAGTACTGGGATCTTAGGAGTGGTTGTCCCATGAAGTTAGATAGAGGATTCTATATGGATATAAGCAGTTTTAGCATGGACATTGATGTGGATTAGGGCTGACCCCATTTAGTCGACTGGTCGATTGTTTGGTCGATAGGCTGTTTGTCGACCAAGATCTTTTTTTGTTGAGCACACGAGACACCTGTCTGATTTGCTCCTGTCTCGGTGGACTAATCCATTGAGGAGGAAGCAGGGATGCAACGGTCCAAGAATAAGGGGAGTGTGGCTCAGATGCACAAGGCACATCTCTCTCCAGCCATTTTGTGTGTATTTATTGTTTCATAACTTCATTATGAGCATTATTTGCTGTCTATCAATTCCCCATTACATATATCACCAGTAGTGGCCTACATTTACTGTTAATTCCCATAATTTCTCATCTGCAATGTTTATTTGGTTATGGTAATATCTGTTAGGCTAATGCATTCAACATGTTAAACTCAGCAAAAAAAGAAACGTCCCTTTTTCAGGACGCTGACTTTCAAAGATAATTCGTAAAAATCCAAATAACTTCACAGATCTTCATTGTAAAGGGTTTAAACACTGTTTCCCATGCTTGTTCAATGAATCATAAATAATTCATGAACATGCACCTGTGGAATGGTCATTAAGACACTAACAGCTTATAGACGGTAGGCAATTAAGGTCACAGTTATGAAAACTTAGGACACTAAAGAAGCCTTTCTACTGACTCTGAAAAACACCAAAAGAAAGATGCTCAGGGTCCCTGCTCATCTGCGTGAATGTGCCTTAGGTATGCTGCAAGGAGGCATGAGGACTGCAGATGTGGCCAGGGCAATAAATTGCAATGTCCGTACTGTGAGACGCCTAACACAGCGCTACAGGGAGACAGGATGGACAGCTGATTGTCCTCGCACTGGCAGACCACGTTTAACAACACCTGCGCAGAATCGGTACATCCGAACATCACACCTGCGGGACAGGTACAGGATGGCAACAACAACTGCCCGAGTTACACCAGGAACGCACAATCCCTCCATCAGTGTCAGACTGTCTGCAATAGGCTGAGAGGGGCTGGACTGAGGGCTTGAAGGCCTGTTGTAAGGCAGGTCCTCACCAGACATCACCGGCAACAACGTCGCCTATGGGCACAAACCCACCATCGTGGACCAGACAGGACTGGCAAAAAGTGCTCTTCACTGACGAGTCGCGGTTTTGTCTCACCGGGGGTGATGGTCGGATTTGCGTTTATCGTCGAAGGAATGAGCGTTAAACCGAGGCCTGTACTCTGGAGCAGGATAGATTTGGAGGTGGAGGGTCCGTCATGGTCTGGGGCGGTGTGTCACAGCATCATCAGACTGAGCTTGTTGTCATTGCAGGCAATCTCAACGCTGTGCGTTACAGGGAAGACATCCTCCTCCCTCATGTGGTACACTTCCTGCAGGCTCATCCTGACATGACCCTCCAGCATGACAATGCCACCAGCCATACTGCTCGTTCTGTGCAGTATGCTTGTTCTGCCATGGCCAGCAAAGAGCCCGGATCCCAATCCCATTGAGCACGTCTGGGACCTGTTGGATCGGAGGGTGAGGGCTAAGGCCATTCCCCCCAGAAATGTCCAGGCCCTTGGAGGTGCCTTGGTGGAAGAGTGGGTTAACAACTCACAGCAAGAACTGGCGAATCTGGTGCAGTTTATGAGGAGGAGATGCACTGCAGTACTTAATGCAGCTGGTGGCCACACCAGATACTGACTGTTACTTTTGATTTTTGACCCCCCCTTTGTTCAGGGACACATTATTCAATTTCTGTTAGTCACATGTCTGTGGAACTTGTTCAGTTTATGTCTCAGTTGCTGAATCTTGTTATGTTCATACAAATATTTACACATGTTAAGTTTGCTGAAAATAAACGCAGTTGACAGTGAGAGGACATTTCTTTTTTTGCTGAGTTTATTATTACTGTCGTTTACCGTTCTCGTTGCAAAGTTCACAACCTATGATACGCTTGTGAGAAACACATTTTTTTTTATTACATCCCATTTAGGAGTTCTGTAAATGTATTCATTGTCTTTTGTTTGAAACGCTCCTGTCAATGTTGAGTAAGACACGCACCTGATTATGGAAGTAGGCCTAGGCTACCTGGCCTGATTGGTCTGATTAGTATAATTCCAGCTCTCTCCAATTCGATAACCACTCTGCATGAAAGGGAAAAATGTAATGGTCTTATCCAGTGGAAACGTTATAAAAAACTTGTGTACTTCTTATTCCTTGCACAAATAGCCCACAGCTGTGTCTGGCCCGAGCTCACTGGCGAGGGCCCAGCATATTTTATACAATGCTGCAAGTTTGCTAGCGTGAGTTTCGGGCTGACCAAGTTGATAGTTGATACATTGTTGTAAGTTTGTTGCAAACAGGCCATGCGTAGCCAATGTGATTTTTATTTTTATCAGGATATTTTCTACCTGCAGGTTGCAATGTTTTATTTGTTGGCTTTATGTAGGCTATTTTTTTTACATTGTTGGCTATGGCAATAAAAATTACTTTTAGATTTGTATAATTTTCATTTAGACTGAAATAGAATGTAGATTAACCACAGACAATGACTTTGAGATACAAAGACTATTAAAAATGAAATGAAACTGTTCCACAAAAATGTGCATATGAAAATCATAACTGGCACCCAGATCGGTAGAAATTGTAAGATAAATTGGCACTCCAAATGGAAAAGGTTGCCAACCTCTAGTGTAGCCTATTACTGGCAACTTCAGGAGCATAACGGCAGAATCTGCGAAGGCCAGTAGCTGCAGGAGGAGGGGCGGGAACAGGTTAATTTTTTTGTTTTGGGCTATATTGATCTCTGACTCCCTCTTGAGTCATTTGTGTATCTTAATTATGTAATCAAACAGCGTTCTTGAAGCAAGTTCAGTAGATATACAGTATATCACAAAAGTGAGTACACCCCTCACATTTTTGTAAATATTTGAGTATATCTTTTCATGTGACAACACTGAAGAAATGGCACTTTGCTACAATGTAAAGTAGTGAGTGTACAGCTTGTATAACAGTGTAAATTTGCTGTCCCCTCAAAATAACTCAATGCACAGCCATTAATGTCTAAACCGCTGGCAACAAAAGTGAGTACACCCCTAAGTGAAAATGTCCAAATTGGGCCCAAAGTGTCAATATTTTGTGTGGCCACCACAGTTCACCAGAGCTTCACAGGTTGCCACTGGAGTCCTCTTCCACTCCTCCATGACGACATCACGGAGCTGGTGGATGTTAGAGACCTTGCACTCCTCCACCTTCCATTTGAGGATGCCCCACAGATGCTCAATAGGGTTTAGGTCTGGAGACATGCTTGGCCAGTCCATCACCTTTACCCTCAGCTTTTTTAGCAAGGCAGTGGTCGTCTTGGAGGTGTGTTTGGGGTCGTTATCATTTTGGAATACTGCCTTGCGGCTCAGTCTCCGAAGGGAGGGGATCATGCTCTGCTTCAGTATGTCACAGTACATGTTGGCATTCAATGGTTCCCTCAATGAACTGTAGATCCCCAGTGCCGGCAGCACTCATGCAGCCCCATACCATGACATTCCCACCACCATGCTTAACTGTAGGCAAGACACACTTGTCTTTGTACTCCTCACCTGGTTGCCGCCACACACGCTTGACACCATCTGAACCAAATAAGTTTATCTTGGTCTCATCAGACCACAGGACATGGTTCCAGTAATCCGTGTCCTTAGTCTGCTTGTCTTCAGCAAACTGTTTGCGGGCTTTCTTGTGCATCATCTTTAGAAGAGGCTTCCTTCTGGGACGACAGCCATGCAGACTAATTTGATGCAGTGTACGGTGTATGGTCTGAGCACTGACAGGCTGACCCCCCACCCCTTCAACCTCTGCAGCAATGCTGGCAGCACTCATACGTCTATTTCCCAAAGACAACCTCTGGATAAGACGCTGAGCACGTGCACTCAACTTCTTTGGTCGACCATGGCGAGGCCTGTTCTGAGTGGAACCTGTCCAGTTAAACCGCTGTATGGTCTTGGCCACCGTGCTGCAGCTCAGTTTCAGGGTCTTGGCAATCTTCTTATAGCCCAGGCCATCTTTATGTAGAGCAACAATTATTTTTTTCAGATCCTCAGTGAGTTCTTTGCCATGAGGTGCCATGTTGAACTTCCAGTGACCAGTCAGTATGAGGGAGTGTGAGAGCGATGACAACAAATTTAACACACCTGCTCCCCATTCACACCTGAGACCTTGTAACACTAACGAGTCACATGACACCGGGGAGGGAAAATGGCTAATTGGGCACAATTTGGAAATTTTCACTTAGGGGTGTACTCACTTTTGTTGCCAGCGGTTTAGACATTAACGGCTGTGTGTTGAGTTATTTTGAGGGGACAGCAAATCTGCACTGTTATACAAGCTGTACACTCACTACTTTACATTGTAGCAAAGTGTCATTTCTTCAGTGTTGTCACATGAAAAGATATACTCAAATATTTACAAAAATGTGAGGGGTGTACTCACTTTTGTGATATACTGTACATAGAGTTGCACATTTTGGGTAATATTCAGAGGTGGAAACTTTCTGTGGGAATTAACGGGAATATATGGGAATTAACAGAAATATATGCAAATTAATATTGATGCCATTTAAATGTAGATGTTTGTTGCATTGGATATATTTATCATATCGTATGGAGACAGAAACATAAACCTTTTACCTTATCATAAGTAGACATAATTGCAATTGATAAAATCCTTCCAATAGAAATTTAAAAAAACTATTTAGTTACGAATTGAACTTTAATTAAATGAGTTGACTCTTCACATGGAATGATTTCACTGAACAACAAAAGAAAGGGAGAAAGAAACATGCATCTGTAAAATGATAGTCTAGAAACTAAAGCTTTGATGGTCTTCTTCTCAGGCTTCTATGTCTTCTTCCTGGAACTCCTCAATGTCCACCTCTTGAACATCAGACTCTGAGGCCTCATCTTCACTGTCACTTTCCAACCTTGTTGAGGATGGCTTGTTGTCAGGCTCAAAAAGCCTCAATGGCCACCAATTTTTCAACCCTGTTGCATGCTTTGGTGTGTGTGTGTTCCCAAACAAGGATCAGTTGCGCTCTGAGGCGGCTGATGTTGGTGGGATTTGGAGGAAACAGGGGAAAGAGCCTCAGATACACAAAGTCCCTTCCACCAGGTGGCTGATGAGATATGTTCGCACAACTGCCATATTGCATCTCCATCCCAAAGCCCTTGCTTGGAAGTGTACTCCACCAGACTGCCAAGAATCTTGCCCTCATCCAGGCCAAGGTGGTGAGACACGGTAGTGATGACACCATAGGCCTTGTTGATCTCTGCACCAGACAGGATGCTCTTGCCAGCATACTTGGGGTCCAACATGTACACTGCGGCGTGTATGGGCTTCAGGCAGACGTCTTCACGCTTTTAAGGTATTTCAGAATTGCAGTTTCCTTTGCTTGGCGCGACAGTGAAGTGGGCAGGGCAGTACGGATTTCTTCTCTTACATCTGCAAGCAGAGTCGGACATCAGACAGGATGGCATTGTCTCCCTCAATCTGTGCAATGGCTACTGCTATACGTTTCAGGAGTTTCAGGCTGCTTACCACTCTCTCCCAAAATACATAATCCAGGAGGATCCTCTTGATGGGGCTGTCCATATCGGCAGACTGTGATATTGCCATTTACTGGAGAGACTCCACCCCATTGGGTGTTGCGGGGCAGCTTCAATGTGGTACTCTTATTCTGTTCACTTTGCTTGGTGAGGTAGATTTCTGCAATAACTTGATGACCCTTCACATACCTAACCATTTCCATGGCTCTTTTGTAGCATTTATCCATTGATTGCAGTGCCATGGTGTCCTTGAGGAGCAGATTCAATGCATGAGCAGCACAGCCAATGGGTGTGATGTGAGGGTAGGACACCTCCACTTTAGACCAAGCAGCCTTCATGTTCGCAGCATTGTCTGTCACCAGTGCAAATACCTTCTGTGGGCCAAGGTCAGTGCAATGTAGAGACCAGTGTGTCTGTTGTCCCTTGTGTCTGTGCTCTTGTAGAATACTGGTTGAGGGGTGGATATTGATGTAGTTAATTATTCCTTGCCCACGAACATTCGACCACTCATCAGAGATGATTGCAATACAGTCTGCTTTCTCTATGATTTGCTTGACCTTCACTTGAAATCTGTTGAATCCAGCAAATGAGTAGATAAAGCATGTCTGGTTGGAGGGGTGTATGTTGGGCGAAGAACATTCATAAATCTCATCCAATACACATTGCCTGTGAGCTTTAGAGGTGAACCAGTCGCATACACAGCTCGAGCAAGACATTCATCAGCATTTCCCTGACTACGTTCCTCCATTGAATCCCAAAAACTTCTGATTCGAGGAGGACCATGAGCTGTTGCTATCAATAAGGTGTCTGATTCATCATTTTCACCTCGAATAGAAGTAGAGGGACTTTTGTCAGAGGTTGCTTGTTGTGAGCGCTTACGGAACTTTATGCACTTGGCCAGATGACTCTGCATTTTTGTTGCATTCTTCACATATGATTTGGCACAGTATTTGTAAATGTACACAGCTTTTCCTGCTGCAGTGAAATGTCTCCACACATCAGATAATGCCCGTGGCTTTTTCCTGTATAGATTTGAAAAAAAATGAGTAAACATTTTTAAATACAATTCCATGTACATATAAATATTTATTAAGCAGTTAGATTAAACAACTCCTTTGTAAGATGTTTTAAAATGAAACATGTATGGAAATAGGTGAATTAACACTCCTCAGTTAACAGGCTCAAGCAAACTAAAACCCACATAAAAACTAACTAGCAGAAATTGTTAACAAGTTAGAATTGATTTAAACACACTTTGCTGTAGGCTACTATTTACTAGTTAACACAAAATCATGTATGTCATATAAAATATATTCACCCCACCTAGCATTGTAATCAAAACCAGAAAGCATGTAGTCCTTGGCTCAGAAAGTGTAGTAGTGTGGGCTCAATAGCATCTCATTACTGTGCAAGATCTTGAGAATCAGCTGTACATGTGATGGAAGAATGCACTGTGCATGCAGAGGGTTGCAATTCCATTGAATTGGGGATAGTTTAACAAAATATGCCACAAGACCTAGAATTGCCTTATGTGTATCCCACAAAAAAGGTTCACTGTTATAAGCTAACATTTTAAATACATTTAAGCAAAATTCCCCCAAATTTCTGGAAAGTTACCGACCCTTTGCAACCCTGCATATACAGAAGTTTATTTTATTAAAAAACATATGGTGTTTCTATATATGGAAAAGTGCACGTTTTACAATTTCGTTTAAATGATTGGTCGAAAGAAAAGACAATTTCGTTTAAATGATTGGTCGAAAGAAAAGACGATTCTCGGTTGACCATTAGGCCCAGCCCTAATTGGGTGGTCTATCTAACTCTATGGGTGGTCCCCTCTGTCTGTTTGGCAGCTACCTGGTGATGGAGCTGATGGATGCCAGTCTGTGCCAGGTCATCCACATGGATCTGGACCATGAGAGGATGTCCTACCTGCTCTACCAGATCCTCTGTGGCATCAGACACCTGCACTCCGCTGGCATCATCCACAGGGTCAGTCATTGGCTGATCATAAATGGTTGTGAATATGTGTTGTATGCAGATAATAACATAAGCCATGTAGACATCTACTGTACTTGCCTAACATATTGATTTGAATGTGTATTACATCATCACTATCATCACTACCATCATCCCCACCATCATAACCATTATCATCATCACCATCGTAGCCATCATCACCACCATCATCATCATCATGATCACCACCATCACCATCATAACCATCAACATCATCACCACTATTATCACCATCACCACCATCATGCTCACCACCATCACAACCACCAGCATCATCAACATCAACTTCACAAAAACCATCATCACTACCATCATCATCACCACCACCCTCATAACAATCATCATCACCACCATCATCATCACCACCACCATAACCACCATGACCATCACCACCACCATGACCATCATCACCACCATCATCATCATCAGCACCATCATAACCATCATCATAACCATCATCACCATCTTCACCACCATCATAACATCATCATCACCATCGTGACCATCATTACCACCATCATCATAACCATCATCATCATCACCACCATCATCATCATGACCATCATATAACCATCATCATCATGACCATCATCGTCACCACCATCATAACCATCCCCATCAACACCACCACCATCATAACCATCATCACCATCACCACCACCATCATATCCATCACCATCATCATCACCACCATAACCTTCACCATCACCATCATAACATCATCACCATTGTGACCATCATCATCACCACCATCATCATCATCACCACCACCATCATCACCACTATCGTCACCACCATCATAACAATCATCACAATCATTACCTTCACCATCAACACCACTGCCATCACCACCACCACCATCATAACCATCACCATCGTAACCATCACCATTGTGACCATCATCACCACCATCATCATCACCACTATCGTCACCACCATCATAACCATCATCATCACAATCATTACCTTCACCATCAACACCACTGCCATCACCACCACCACCATCATAACCTTCACCATCGTAACCATCATAACCATCACCATCATCACCACCATCATCATCATCATCATCACTACCATCATCACCATCATCATCACCACCATCATAACCATCATCACCACCACCATCATAACCATCATCATCACCACCATCATAACCCCCACCATCATCATCACCATCATCATCATAACCATCATAACCACCATCATCCCCACCATTGTAACATCATTATCACCACCATCATCATTATCACCACCATCACCACCACCATCATAACCATCACCATCATCACCACCATCATCATCAGCACTACCATCATAACCATCATCATCCCCACCATTGTAACCATCATCATCACCACCATCATCATCATCACCACCATCATAACCATCATCATCACCACCATCATAACATCATCATCATAACCATCATCACCACCACATCATACCATCATCACCACCAGCATCATAACCACCATCATCATCACCATCATAACCATCATCATCACCACCATCGTAACCATCATCATTATCACCACCCTCATAACCATCATCATCACCATTATCATAACCATCATCACCACCACCATCATAACCATCATGATCATGACCATCATCATAACCATCATTATCATGACCATCATCACCACCACCATCATAACCATCATCATCATGACCATCATCACCACCATCATCATCATCATAACCATCATCACCACCACCATCATACCATCATCACCACCAGCATCATAACCACCATCATCATCACCACCATCATAACCATCATCATCACCACCATTGTAACCATCATCACCACCACCATTGTAACCATCATTATCATCACCACCATCGTAACCATCATCATTATCACCACCATCGTAACCATCATCACAACCACCATCATAACCATCATCATCATGACCATCCTCATGACCATCATCATCATGACCATCATCACCACCATCATAACCATCATCATCACCACCATCATAACATCATCATCATAACCATTGTAACCATCATCACCACCATCGTAACCATCATCATTATCACCACCATCGTAACCATCATCACCACCATTATCATAACCATCATCACCACCACCATCATAACCATCATGATCATGACCATCATCATAACCATCATTATCATGACCATCATCACCACCACCATCATTACCATCATCATCATGACCATCATCACCACCATCATCATGAACATCATCATCATAACCATCATACCATCATCACCACCAGCATCATAACCACCATCATCATCACCACCATCATAACCATCATCATCACCACCATTGTAACCATCATCACCACCACCATTGTAACCATCATTATCATCACCACCATCGTAACCATCATCATTATCACCACCATCGTAACCATCATCACAACCACCATCATAACCATCATCATCATGACCATCATCATGACCATCATCATCATGACCATCATAACCATCATTATCATGATCATCATCATCACCACCATCATAACCATCATCATCATGACCATCATCACCACCACCATCAATCCCATCATCACCACCGGGCTATCTGCATTGTGTCCCGCCACCTACCACCCGCCAACCCCTCTGTCACGCTATTGCTACTCTCTGTTCATCATATATGCATAGTCACTTTAACCATATCTACATCTACATACTACCTCAATCAGCCTGACTAACCGGTGTCTGTATGTAGGCTCACTACTTTTATAGCCTCGCTACTGTATATAGCCTGTCTTTTTACTGTTGTTTTATTTCTTTACCTACCTATTGTTCACCAAATACTTTTTTTGCACTATTGGTTAGAGCCTGTAAGTCAGCATTTCACTGTAAGGTCTACACCTGTTGTATTCAGCGTACGTGACAAATAAACTTTGATTTGATTTGATAACCATCATCATCATGACCATCATCACCACAAGCATCATAACCATCATCATCATCACCATCAATTTATCAACTTTGTTTGTATCTCCTCCAGGATCTGAAGCCCAGTAACATAGTGGTAAAGTCTGACTGTACTCTGAAGATCCTGGACTTTGGGCTGGCCAGAACAGCCTGCACTAACTTCATGATGACCCCTTACGTTGTGACCCGATACTACAGAGCACCAGAGGTCATCCTGGGCATGAAATATAAAGAGAATGGTAAGAAATGCTCAAGGATATTACCTTCTATTCTCAATCTCACCAACAGGATAAAACACTATTAGTTACTTGATTATAAATGTCCATCTTGCACTGTTGCCCATCTATGGCTGTTCTACTTTTACCAGCAGCAAGGGTCCACATATGACTGGTTATGGTGCTGTGTGAGATGAATGTGTGTGATGTGTGTGTAACCTCTATGTTTGTTTTCCTCCAAGTGGACATCTGGTCAGTGGGATGCATCATGGGAGAGATGGTGAAGGGCAGCGTTATATTCCAGGGCACGGATCGTATCCTACCCAGTCGATCTATGTCTCCCTATATGCTGTCTTTACATCTATAATATTACCATTGTGTCTGTGTGTTTAAACTCTATTTGGTTCACTTTTAGAGACATTGTATAATGTGTCTGCCAGGTTGACTTCCGCATGGCAAGGTCAGGCATGTCAGGATGTTCTTTCCCACATTCAATTGAAACAACATCATCAGCTAGCTACTTCCTTAGCATACAGGCATTTCATTCACATTGATGAATTGATGGTCCGTACTAACTCGAAAAGTCTGGATCCTAATTGCTAAAGCCTCTTGCTACTGCTGTGTATCGTGCAATAATCAATATCCCATTTCCTATGTTTCTGAACCTCCCCCTGAGGTATAACTAGGTGTTTATGCATTAGTTTGTATATGTGTCCTGAACCAGCTCCGTATCAGACATTGACCAGTGGAACAAGGTGATTGAGGTTTTGGGCACGCCCCCCATGGAGTTTATGAACCGTTTGATGGAGACTGTGAGGAACTATGTGATGAACAAGCCCCAGTACCCAGGGGTCAGCTTCTCTCAACTCTTCCCTGACTGGGCCTTCCCGGCAGAGACAGAGCAGGATCAACTCAAGAGTAAGACTTATACCACCTATAGATGTCTACACACATTCTCTCTCTCTCTCTCTCTCTCGCTCTCTCTCTCTCTCTCTCTCTCTCTCTCTCTCTCTCTCTCTCTCTCTCTCTCTCTCTGTCTCTCTCTCTCTCTCTCTCTCTCTCTCTCTCTCTCTCTCTCTCTCTCTCTCTCTCTCTTTATTGTTTAGCACCTTCCTATCTGATATGCTTCTGACTGAAATATGTTGACAGACAGACATATCTTCTGCCTTGTTAATGCTGCAGCCAGTCAAGCACGGGACCTGCTTTCCAAGATGCTGGTGATTGACCCAGAGAGCCGTATTTCAGTGGAGGATGCCCTGGATCACCCCTACATCCACATGTGGTACGACCCAGGAGAGGCTGATGCGGTGAGTCTGACTGTAATATAATAATAAGATAAGGCATTTAACAAACAATCATGCAGTCATATATTTGTTATGGGTGGTCCCGGGAATCAAACCCACTATCCTGGCTTGGCAAGAGCCTTGCTTTACCATCTGAGCTACAGCGCATATCAACATACTTCAGTCAGAAGCATATAAGATAGGAAGTGCTCATCAATGAAACGTTTAAATATTGAGAGAGTGAGAGACTATCCTAGCAACGTGACCTGAAGAACTGTTATATCCTATCAATGTGATCTGAAGAACTGTAATATCCTATCAATGTGATCTGAAGAACTGTAATATCCTATGTTTCCCCGAGTAGTGGCTGAACAAGGAATTTTTTTTATACATCTGCAGTACAGACAGCTCAGGGGAGGTGGTGTGTGTGTCTTTGTTAACAACAGCTGGTGTGCCATATCTAATATTAAGGAAGTCTCAAGATTCTGCTTGCCTGAGTTAGAATACCTAATGATAAACTGTAGACCATACTATTTACCAAGGGCGCTTTCATCTACAGTTGAAGTGGGAAGTTTACATACACCTTAGCCAAATACATTTCAACTCAGATTTTCACAATTCCTGACATTTAATCCTAGTAAACATTCGGTAAACCACTTTATTTTAAGAATGTGAAATGTCAGAATAATAGTAGAGACAATTATTTATTTCAGATTTTATTTATTTCATCACATTCCCAGTGGGTAAAAAGTTTACATACACACAATTAGTATTTGGTAGCATTGCCTTTAAATTGTTTAACTTTGGTCAAACATATTGGGTAGCGTTCCACAAGCTTCCCACAATAAGTTGGGTGAATTTTGTCCCATTCCTCCTGACAGAGCTGGTGTAACTGAGTCAGGTTTGTAGGCCTCCTTGCTCGCACATGCTTTTTCAGTTCTGCCCACAAATTTTCTATGGGATTGAGGTCAGGGCTTTGTGATGGCCACTCCAATACCTTGACTTTGTTGTCCTTAAGCCATTTTGCCACAACGTTGGAAGTATGCTTGGGGTCATTGTCCATTTGGAAGACCCATTTGCAACCAAGCTTTAACTTCCTGACTGATGTCTTGAGATGTTGCTTCAATATATCATTTCTCATTTCTCCAAAAAGTACGATCTTTATCCCCATGTGCAGTTGCAAACCGTAGTCTGGCTTTTTTATGGCGGTTTTGGAGCAGCCTTTCAGGTCATGTCGATATAGGACTCGTTTTACTGTGGATATAGGTACTTTTGTACCTGCTTCCTCCAGCATCTTCACAAGGTCCTTTGCTGTTGTTCTGGGATTGATTTGCACTTTTCGCACCAAAGTACGTTGATCTCTAGGAGACAGAACGCGTCTCCTTCCTGAGCGGTACGACGGCTGCGTGGTCCCATGGTGTTTATACTTGCGTACTATTGTTTGTACAGATGAACATGGTACCTTCAGGCGTTTGGAAATTGCCAAGGATGAACCAGACTTGTGGAGGTCTTGGCTGATTTATTTTGATTTTCCCATGATGTCAAGCAAAGAGTCACTAAGTTTGAAGGTAGGCCTTGAAATATATCCACAGGTACACCTCCAATTGACTCAAATTATGTCAATTAGCCTATCAGCAGCTTCTTAAGCTATGACATAATTTTCTGGAATTTTTCAAGCTGTTCAAAGGCACAGTCAATGTAAACTTCTGACCCACTGGGATTGTGATACAGTGAATTATAAGTGAAGTAATCTGTCTGTAAACAATTGTAAGAAAAATTACTTGTGTCATGCACAAACTAGAGGTCCTAACCAACTTGCCAAAACTGTAGTTTGTTAACAAGATTAACAAGACATTCGTGGAGTGGTTGAAAAACAAGGTTAAATGACTCCAACCTAAGTGTATGTAAACTTCCGACTTCAACTGTATATTTTTTCCTGGCTGTCTATTTACGACCACAAACCGATGCTGGCAGTAAGACCGCACTCAACAAGCTGTATAGAGCCATAAGCAAACAATAAAATGCTCACCCAGAGGCGGCGCTCCTAGTGTCCTCTTTAATGCAGGAAAACTGAAATCAGTTCTACCAGCATGTCACCTGTGCAACTATAGGCAAAAAAAACTCTAGATGACCTTTACTCCATAAATGAAGCGGATGCTAAGCTACAGGAGTGTTTCGCTACAACAGATTGGAATATGTTCCGTGATTCATCTAATGGCATCGACGACATTGTGACCGTATGTATATGTCCCAACCAGAAGCCATGGATTACAGGCGACATCCTGATTGAGCTAAATGCTAGAGCTGCCGCTTTCAAGGAGCAGGACACTAATCTGGAAGCTTATAAGAAATCCCGCAATGCCCTCCAACAAACCATCAAACGGGCAAAGCGTCAATACAGGACCAAGATCGAATCCTACTACACCGGCTCTGATGCCCGTCGGATGTGGCATGGCTTGCAAACTATCACAGATTACAAAGGGAAACCCAGTTGCGAGCTGTCCAGTGACGAGCTAAATACCTTCTATGCTTGCTACGAGGCTAGCAACACTGAACGATGCATGAGAGCACCTGCTGACTGTGTGATCACGCTCTCCATAGCCGATTTGAGGCAGTGTGGTGTCAGGACAACAACTCCTCCCTCAATGTCAGCAAGAGAAAAGAGATGATCGTGGACTACAGGGAATGGATGGCCGAGCAGTGGAGCAGGTCGAGAGCTTCAAGTTTCTCGGTGTCCACATCACTAAGGATATTATCATGGTCCACTCACATCAACACAGTTATGAAGAGGGCACGACAATGCCTCTTCCCCTCCAGGAGACTGAAAAGATTTGGCATGGGTGCTCAGATCCTCAAAATGTTATACAGCTCTACCATTGAGAGTATCTTGACTGACTGCATCATAGCTTGGTATGGCAACTGCTTGACATCTGACCGGAAGGCGCAACAGAGGGTAGTGTGTAGAGTTACCTGCCATCTAAGACTTCTATACCAGGCAGTGTCAGAGGAAGGCCATAAAAATGGTAAAAGACTCCAGCCACCCAAGTCATAGACTGTCCCCTCTGCTACCACACAGCAAGCGGTACCGATGGACCAAGTTGGGAATCAACAGGACCCTAAACATCTTTTACCCCAAAGCCATAAGATTGATAAATAGTTAGTCCGGGTAGCTATTGGTTAACTATTTAACTATCTGTATTGACCCTCTTTGCACTAACACTTTGACTCATCACATACGCTGCTGTTACTGTTGATTATCTATCCTGTTGCCTAGTCACTTTATCCCTACCTATATGTACATATCTACCTCAATTACCTTGTACCCCTGCACATCGACTCTGTACTGTTACCCTGTGTATATAGACATGTTATCATTACTCATTGTGTATTTATTCCTTGTGTTATAATTTGATATTTTTCTATTATTTTAAAAATGAAAAAGTTCTCTGCTTTGTTGGGAAGCATTTCACTGTTAGTCTACACCTGTAGTTTATGAAGCATGTGACAAGTACAAATAGATTTTCTGTCCCTCTGTTTGTGTCAACTTATAACACTCATTTGGGCTCACACGAGCCAACTGTCTATAACTGTCTGTGTATGCTGTGATGACGTCTATAGCCACCACCACAGATATCTGATAAACAGCTGGAGGAGCGAGAACACAGCATTGAACAGTGGAAAGGTATGACAACTGTTTTGTTTGTATTTTACCTTACTGTCCCTTCCCCCACAGCCATTATAGAGCTTCTGCTACCTCTCTGTACAAGGATGGTTTATGTGTTTATGTTTTGTCAGCCCATAGCCTGCATAGCCCATAGCCTTCCTTCAGTCAGCCCATAGCCTTCCTTCAGTCAGCCCATAGCCATCCTTCAGTCAGCCCATAGCCAGCCTTCCATCAATCCATAGCCTGCCTTCAGTCAGCCCATAGCCTGCATAGCTCATGGCCTGCCTTCAGTCAGCCCATAGCCTGCATAGCCCATAGCCTGCATAGCTCATGGCCAGCCTTCAGTCAGCCCATAGCCTTCCTTCAGTCAGCCCATAGCTAGCCTTCCATCAATCCATAGCCTGCCTTCCATCAGCCCATAGCCTTCATTCAGTCAGCCCATAGCCTGCATAGCCCATAGCCTGCATAGCTCATGGCCAGCCTTCAGTCAGCCCATAGCCTCCCTTCCATCAGCCCATAGCCTGCCTTCAGTCAGCCCATAGCCTGCATAGCCCATAGCCTTCCTTCAGTCAGCCCATAGCCTGCATAGCCCATAGCCTTCCTTCAGTCAGCCCATAGCCTTCCTTCAGTCAGCCCATAGCCTGCCTTCAGTCAGCCCATAGCCTGCATAGCCCATAGCCTTCCTTCAGTCAGCCCATAGCCTTCCTTCAGTCAGCCCATAGCCTTCCTTCAGTCAGCCCATAGCCAGCCTTCCAATCCATAGCCTGCCTTCAGTCAGCCCATAGCCTGCATAGCTCATGGCCTGCCTTCAGTCAGCCCATAGCCTTCCTTCAGTCAGCCCATAGTCTTCCTTTAGTCAGCCCATAGCCTGAATAGCCCATAGCCTGCTTAGCTCATGGCCAGCCTTCAGTCAGCCCATAGCCTTCCTTCAGTCAGCCCATAGCCTGAATAGCCCATAGCCTGCTTAGCTCATGGCCAGCCTTCAGTCAGCCCATAGCCTTCCTTCAGTCAGCCCATAGCCTGCTTAGCTCATGGCCAGCCTTCAGTCAGCCCATAGCCTGCATAGCTCATGGCCTGCCTTCAGTCAGCCCATAGTCTTCCTTCAGTCAGCCCATAGTCTTCCTTCAGTCAGCCCATAGCCTGCATAGCCCATAGCCTTCCTTCAGTCAGCCCATAGCCTTCCTTCAGTCAGCCCATAGTCAGCCCATAGCCTTCCTTCAGTCAGCCCATAGTCAGCCCATAGCCTTCCTTCAGTCAGCCCATAGCTTTCCTTCAGTCAGCCCATAGCCTTCCTTCAGTCAGCCCATAGTCAGCCCATAGCTTTCCTTCAGTCAGCCCATAGCCTTCCTTCAGTCAGCCCATAGCCTTCCTTCCATCACTGTGAGTCAAGGACACCTTTCCTTTCATTTCTTCCAGAGCTGATCTATGACGAGTTGATGGACTGGGAGGAGAGGAACCAGAATGGAGTAATAAAGGAGGACTGTGCAGGTGAATGACCATGGATACTGTGTGCTTCTGACACATGCACTGTCTGTTGCTGAGGGGCTTTAGAAATGACATTTACAGTATACCTTCCCTGATGTTCACTGTTGGTGAGATCATCTTGGTCCTCATAATCCTTACTCACTTTCTCTAAGCCCAAAAATGAAGACAAATGTTTTTGTTCTCAAGAGAAGGTCAGGGTGTGAGTCACACTCTCATATGTTTTGATGATGTCATACTGTGTATCACTTCATGGGCCCTTATCTCTCTCTCGTTCTCTTTCTTTCTTTCTCTCTGTCTTTCTCTCTCTCTCTCTTTCTCTCTCTCTCTCTCTCTCTCTCTCGTTCTCTTTCTTTCTCACTGTCTTTCTCTCTCTCTCACTGTCTTTCTCCCTCTCACTGTCTTTCTCTCTCTCTCACTGTCTTTCTCTCTCTCTCACTGTCTTTCTCTCTCTCACTGTCTTTCACTTTCTCTCACTGTCTTTCTCTCTCTCTCACTGTCTTTCTCTCTCTCACTGTCTTTCTCTCTCTCATTGTCGTTCTCTCTCTCACTGTCTTTCTCTCTCTCACTGTCTTTCTCTTTCCCTCACTGTCTTCCTCTCTCACTGTCTAACTCTCCCTCACTGTCTTTCTCTCTCTCACTGTCTTTCTCTCTCCATCACTGTCGTTCTCTCTCCCTCACTGTCTTTCTCTCTCTCACTGTCTTTCTTTCTCTCTCACTGTCTTTCTCTCTGCCTCACTGTCTTTCTCTCTCTCTCACTGTCTTTCTCTCTCTCACTGTCTCTCTCTCTCTCACTGTCTTTCTCTCTCTCTCACTGTCTTTCTCTCTCTCTCACTGTCTTTCTCTCTCTCACTGTCTTTCACTTTCTCTCACTGTCTTTCTCTCTCTCTCACTGTCTTTCTCTCTCTCACTGTCTTTCTCTCTCTCATTGTCGTTCTCTCTCTCACTGTCTTTCTCTCTCTCACTGTCTTTCTCTTTCCCTCACTGTCTTCCTCTCTCACTGTCTAACTCTCCCTCACTGTCTTTCTCTCTCTCACTGTCTTTCTCTCTCCATCACTGTCGTTCTCTCTCCCTCACTGTCTTTCTCTCTCTCACTGTCTTTCTTTCTCTCTCACTGTCTTTCTCTCTGCCTCACTGTCTTTCTCTCTCTCTCACTGTCTTTCTCTCTCTCACTGTCTCTCTCTCTCTCACTGTCTTTCTCTCTCTCTCACTGTCTTTCTCTCTCTCACTGTCTTTCTCTCTATCTGTGCTGTAGATGAAGTGGTGAACCACAGTGCTACAGCTTCCCAGTCGTCCTCTACGAGTGACTTCTCCTCAATGTCCACTGAGCAGACCTTGGCCTCTGACACCGACAGCAGCTGTGTTGACACCCTCACGGGGGCGCTAGAGGAGTGACAGTGAGCCTCTTTCCACCCCGACATCTCTGTTTCTTTTTCAATCATCACTAACTATCCATCTTCTTAGGTAGCACTTTTCACATGACTTTATACTGTCTATTTTTACTTTGGGTCCCGCTGGATGATAAATCATACAACCACTTTTCTTTTTTAAACTGAAAATGATTCCGTTTTAAATTGAATTCTCTCTGTCACTCTTTCCCTATCTCTGTTGTAAATAGTCCATTCATACTGTACCATGGGTCAAATAAGTCATGCACCTCTAGACTTGTTGTCCAAGCCAAGAGCACACACTGTTCAATGTGTAGTTTGACCACCTACAGTTTCAGTATAAAGTACTGTATATGCATTAAACTAGGGCTAGGCTATAATGTCTAATGACTGTTTTGTCATCAGAAATATCTAATGATGAACAAAAGACATTGCTGCATGTTACTAAAAATGAATACTTGACTACACATATCAACATCTGTGATGCAACATCTTCATGTATTTCCATCCAGAGGACATTAGCCTCCTCTGTGTGAAGAAACAGTACTTGGCTCTGGTCTGGGTTTTTCCTAAGGAGGGTAAAGAGTGATACATTTTATGCATGTTATGTGTGTTCATGTACATAAGTATCTATCTATACTGTATACTGTGTGTTTAAATGTATTGATTGTTGTGATGCTGAGACTGGGTTTTACAGCTGATCCAAATATGCTGAGGCATACAAACTGTACAAAATACATCCATTTATTTTAGAACAAATTATTGTTAAAATGCAATGGGAAACATTTCAGAAATTCGTTGATGTTTGAAAGATGTATTATAATGAAACTGAATGGGGAAAAGGCGAACGGTGGATACATTGCACTTTCTAGACAATTTCAGCTTAAAGTCATTCCAAGAAAAATATTGATTAAAAGAGGGATACAATCCTGCATTCAGTTCTTTTTCAGATTGTTTCTAAAGATTGTATGACTATCCAAACCCCCCCTAAACACAAGCAACGCGCAGTGTGTCTTCTTCCCATCAGTCTTGAGTCTGCATTTTTTTCCTTTTCTGTGCAGCTCTGTCCTCCAGATTCACTCTCATTCTCAATCCTTCAATGGGTAATGTTGAATCTAGCCTCTAATGCTTTACTGTGTGTTGATTGACTTCATAGCGATATGTCTGTTTGGAACCTCTAGAACCTCAGTGTGGTGACAGGAGAAATGTTACAGGGGTAACCAAAGACAGGTCTCACCACTGATAGGTAGCTTTCTTTCATGGTGTTCTTTTCCACCACATTACTGGTGTCCAGAGCAGTCTCAATGCTGGACCATTAACTGACATGTTTGATACAGTGTGTCATGTATGTTTGAGAGTACAGTGGACATTCTCCTTGGGACTTGAACATCAACACTGGCGAGACCCAAATTGACTTAGGAATCTTGATAATTCTGGACCTTGATATCCTGAGAAAGAGCCTTGTGATACCTGACCGACAGATCCATGCTAATGTCTTTGCCTCAGTCCTGCTGGGAACCAGCTGGACTGGAGCTGTGTTCATGTTGGCAGTCTGCTGGGAACAAACTGGACTGGAGCTGTGTTCATGGTGGCAGTCTGCTGGGAACCAGCTGGACTGGAGCTGTGTTCATGTTGGCAGTCTGCTGGGAACCAGCTGGACTGGAGTTGTGTTCATGGTGGCAGTCTGCTGGGAACCAGCTGGACCGGAGCTGTGTTCATGTTGGCAGTCTGCTGGGAACAAACTGGACTGGAGCTGTGTTCATGTTGGCAGTCTGCTGGGAACCAGCTGGACAGGAGTTGTGTTCATGGTGGCAGTCTGCTGGGAACCAGCTGGAGTGGAGATGTGTTCATGTTGGCAGTCTGCTGGGAACCAGCTGGAGTGGAGCTGTGTTCATGTTGGCAGTCTGCTGGGAACCAGCTGGAGTGGAGATGTGTTCATGTTGGCAGTCTGCTGGGAACCAGCTGGACTGGAGCTGTGTTCATGGTGGCAGTCTGCTGGGAACCAGCTGGAGTGGAGATGTGTTCATGTTGGCAGTCTGCTGGGAACCAGCTGGAGTGGAGATGTGTTCATGTTGGCAGTCTGCTGGGAACCAGCTGGACTGGAGCTGTGTTCATGGTGGCAGTCTGCTGGGAACCAGCTGGAGTGGAGATGTGTTCATGTTGGCAGTCTGCTGGGAACCAGCTGGAGTGGAGATGTGTTCATGTTGGCAGTCTGCTGGGAACCAGCTGGAGTGGAGATGTGTTCATGTTGGCAGTCTGCTGGGAACCAGCTGGAGTGGAGATGTGTTCATGTTGGCAGTCTGCTGGGAACCAGCTGGAGTGGAGATGTGTTCATGGTGGCCCTGAGAAAGATACAGTGCATTCAGAAAGTATTCAGACCCCTTTCCTTTTCCACATGTTTTGTTACAGCCTCTAAAATAAGATGAAATTGTTACAGTCTTATTCTAAAATGGATTAAATACATTTTTTTCTCATCAATCTACACACAATATCCCATAATGACAAAGCGAAAACAGTTTATTTTTTTAATGAAATAAATAAATCTATCTGAGAAAGATATTACATTTACATTTAAGTCATTTAGCAGACGCTCTTATCCAGAGCGACTTACAAATTGGTGCATTCACCTAATGACATCCAGTGGAACAGCCACTTTACAATAGTGCATCTACATCTTTTAAGGGGGGGGGGGGGGGGCAGAAGGATTGCTTTATCCTATCCTAGGTATTCCTTGAAGAGGTGGGGTTTCAGGTGTCTCCGGAAGGTGGTGATTGACTCCGCTGTCCTGGCGTCGTGAGGGAGTTTGTTCCACCATTGGGGTGCCAGAGCAGCGAACAGTTTTGATTGGGCTGAGCGGGAACTGTACTTCCTCAGTGGTAGGGAGGCGAGCAGGCCAGAGGTGGATGAACGCAGTGCCCTTGTTTGGGTGTAGGGCCTGATCAGAGCCTGAAGGTACTGAGGTGCCGTTCCCCTCACAGCTCCGTAGGCAAGCACCATGGTCTTGTAGCGGATGCGAGCTTCAACTGGAAGCCAGTGGAGAGAGCGGAGGAGCGGGGTGACGTGAGAGAAAGATATCTAGATCAAGTCCATGGAGCACACAACACAACCTCCCAGGGGCTATTTTCTCTGGGTTATTGTTTTTCACTGAGTCAATCTAATGTGTGAGAGTGGTGTGTGTGTCTCTGGTTTGTGCAGTGTAGTAATATACAAGGCTGAAAATCTGAATATGAGTGACAATCTTGCTCCTGTAAGCTATTACTAAGATATGGGGCAGGTCGACTCTTAAATCATCATTGTAAGGTCTCAATCAGTGATGTAGTGGTAAGAGAAAGATGTGGGTAAACTCTGATCGCCAGGCCGCCGTGAAGAAAGTCACGCTCCCTTTCAATACATTTTTTCCGCAAAAGGTGGGTAAAGTGTCGGGCAAAATAAAAAGGTGGGTAAACTGTGTTGACTTGTGTTTACAGTCCACTGGTCCCAATCATATTGACCAAACCCTGTGTTTACAGTCCACTGGTCCCAATCATACTGACCAAACCCTACTGGTCTATGTTACCTTATGTCTTTATCTCTATCACTCATTTTGTTATCAAACAATCAATACAGACACTTTGTCTGGTTTGCTGTTTAATGCAATCAAACTTGTTTATTACACATTTCTTCAAGACATAGATACATAGTCAAGTCTATAAACTGGAGGTAGAATCTGTTAGATTGGCCTGTCTCTACTGCTTGTGTTCTCTGCTGTGCAATGCCATGTATGGGCGCCCACTGGTGGTCTTATTCAGAGATGCATCACTGATGACTCCTTAAAGGTGCTACACATAAGATTTTTTTTCCTCAAATTTTTGCATTGTAATTTAAAAAAAATGTCCATAATATATCTGCCGGTAATAGTGAAATGATAGTGTGTCGCAATATTACTGACCCGCCAGTGTTGTGATTGGCTGGTGTATTCGCCTATTGATTTCTTCCGCCACAGCGGCATCTGTGGTCAAACTAGGGAAGCTGTTCTGACTTTGTGGCTGGGATATCTAGTGGAAATCATTATTTTCCTGGTTGAGAAAATTCGACCAAAACCGCTGTTTGATGCTGGTGGACCAAAACCAAAAGTAGCTTTTGGTTTGGTCCACCAGCTTCAAACAGCTGTAAAAAAAAATATATATATTGTTTGTTATTGAAAAGATATTTCATAGCAATTTAGATGGTACATTGATTCCCTACACTATGCAGTGCTTGTTTTCTCACATAAGCTGAAATTGAGCAAACAGTGTCGAATTTTAGCAACCAGAAAATAACAGAACTATTTCCACTAGATAACACAGCTACAAAGTCAGAACAGCTTTCCCAGTTTGACAACAGATACAGCACCGGCAGGAGAAATCAATAGGTGAACATCACAGCCAATCACAACACTGGCGGGTCATTAATACGGCGAAACACCATCATTCCACTATTAGTACCGGATATATTATGGACATTTTTCTGAAATTACAATGCAAAAAGAAATCCTACGTGTAGCACCTTTAATATGTTCCACTATATTCGCCCTGTCTGAAAAATATGCAAAAACTCAAGAGATGATTATCATTTGACATCAAAGGAGGACAAAATTAATTCTGCTAAATAAAATGCTATTGCTATAGACAGGATCTATTGCTTACGTCTTTGGTTATTTTATTTCATACAAGTGTGTGTGTTTGCGTGCTTGCATGCGTGTTTCAGTGTGTGTGTGTGTGCGCGCGCACGTTCCTCTGCAAAATGATTTAGTAAAAGTATGTTTTATTATTCGGGACGTTAATATTGCACTATACATATTGGTTTTCGTGGAAAAGCTACATGGGCATTTTCAAGTGGTGTACTGTTAAAAGCTGTGACTCACCCTGCCCTGTCATAACGAAGTGAAATAGTGTTCAGATGGGTCCCAAATTATAATCCTTCATATTTATAGCAGTGTGAAATACCTGCATCAGTAATATGAGTCTGTTCTTAGACACCCTCATAGACAAACTCAGAACATGACCTCAATACTTGGAAGCACTAAATCAAATCCTATTTAAGATCAGCTTTCACACGGTGTCTAAATGGCTGTGGGATCTTGTCAGAGACTGGGAATAGTACATCTTCTCTGCGTTTCAACACCTTGGTTGGGCCTCACATTCACATCTGGACCTTGAAGCTAGTTACAATGCCCCCCCCCCCCCATTCTTCCCTTCTAAGCAGGGACATATTTAGACCTGGGGCACCAGGTGGGTGTAATGAATTATCAGGTAGAACTGAAAACCAGCAGCACTCCGGATCTCGTAGGGTCCGATTCTATGAGACTGTTATGTTACTTCCCAGATCTCTTTCACAACTTTTCCTGTGTGGCTCAGGACAGACTGGCTGGGTCTGGGCCTGTCTATTATATCAACGGCCAGGCCAGCTGTCAGCCATCCATTAAGTCTCCAAGTTTTGATTCTGTATATTATAGGGCTCATTTCAGTCATTGACACATTTAGTGAGCTCAGTAGCTTATGTTTCTTGTCTGTCTCCATCGTCTCCAGTCCACCTCATTCTGGTCTGGTCTAGTCTGGTGGTCAATATGTCTGGTTGAACAATGTCCAAGGCATCAGAGCAGAGTTGTCCATCTCAGCAGGTTCCATCTCAAAACTGTCTTAGAACCATCCTCAAACATGTACAACTCATTATGAGACAAATCCAATATGGATTAATCATGGCAACAGACAGTTCTCTCTATATTCCATTCAGATGGATGGTGTTTTCTCCTGATACTGCTCTTGTAGTGCTCTGGTAATAGCATCTTTCTCTAATCTGACTGGCCATCAGAAGCTCTGTAAGATATGCTTGCTCTTCCTGGCCTCAGCGCTCAGCTCTCCAGGGATGCTAACCCTAACCTTCGCTCTTCAGGGGTGCTAACCCTAACCTTCGCTCTTCAGGGGTGCTAACCCTAACCTTCGCTCTTCTGGTTCTCAGCATTCAGCTCTCCGAAGGTATCAAAGAACTGCTCCATCTCTCTCTGTAGAGTGGTGTTGCGGCGGTCGGCATCGGCCCGGGCACGCTCCACGTTGCGGATCTTGATCTCGGCCACACTGTACCAGCGGCGCTGCTGCTCCAGGCTGGTCCGCAGTCCCACCACCTCCCCCTGGAGGGCCTCGTTACGCTTCTCCAACCTGGGAGAGACAGGACAGAGAAGGACAAGGAGTCACACACAGAGGTTTCACTCTGCTGGTACTACAGGACTGTGGTGTAACATGTAACATGTAGGACTAATATCATGTTATTGTTGAAGACTCTATATGGACTGTACACTGAGTGTACTAAACATTAGGATCACCTTCCTATTCTTGAGTTGCACCACCTTTTACCATCAGAACAGCCTTAATTCGTCAGAGCATGGACTCTATAAGGTGTCAAAAGCGTTTCACAGGGATGCTGGCCCATGTGGACTCCAATGCTTCCCACAGTTGTGTCAAGTTGGCTGGATGTCCTTTGGATGGTGATGGACCATTCTTGATAAACACAGGAAACTGTTGCTTGAAAACCCAGCAGCGTTGCAGTTCTTGACACACACAAACCGGGGCACCTGGCACCTACTACCATACCCCGTTCAAAGGCATCTTAATCTTTTATCTTGCCCATTCACCCTCTGAATTGCACACACACACACAATCAATGTCTCAATTGTCTTGAGGCTTAGGAATCCTTCTTTAACCTGTCTCCTCCCCTTCATTTACACTGATTTGAAGTGGATTTAACAAGTGACATCAATAAGGGATCATAGATTTCACCTGGTCAGTCTATGTCATGGAAAGAGCAGGTGTTCCTAATGTTTTGTACACTCCGTGTAGCATGTATATAGACTGTTGACAAGGACTGCTGTTGCATTGGCATGGTTTATTCACAGTTCTATTACCTCTGGATCTTGGCTTCGAACTCAGCCCTCTGCCTGGCCATCTGTTGTCTGAGGCCAGTCAAGAGCCAGTGCATGGCCTGGGAGGCCGGGGGGACGCGGAGGTCCGGAGGAGCAGAGGGCAGGAAGACCTCCGAGCTGCCCGTGCTCAGGGGGGCGTCAGTGAGGGCAGAGGAGGAGGCTGGGGAGTTAGGATGGTCCTCGTCTCCTGGGTCAGTCCTGAAGGAGGGGAACCTAGTGGACCCCCCTCCTGGGCTGGTTCTGACCACACCACTCCCACTGTCTTCCAGGGACAGAATCTCACAGGAAGACCAGGAGCTTCTGGTGTCTACCATGCTGGCCGTGCCCACCTCCACCGGGCCAGCAGGGCTGCCCCCACCACCATCCGCAGCCAGCTCCTCCATGCGTTGTAGTGTGTCCAGGTTGTCATAGACAGACAGAGTACTGTCCTGAGCCTCACTGCTTCCACTGGTGCCAGTAGTCCCCTGTTCTGCAGCCCAGCTGGGATCCTCTGGGCCCCTCCAGACAATGGGCAGCATGCTGCTGGGTTCTGGGGCAGCCTGTAGCGTCACTGTGGAGGCAGAGGCTGTGAGTTGGGGGGTAGTGTGGGGGCTGTCTGCGGTCTCAGTGGGCTGGGACTCTGACTGGGACAGAGTGTATCTGTGGTACAGAGGCCCAGAAGAAAGACTCACTGGAGAGAACACCTCAGCTGGCTGCTGCTGGTGGTCTGTGATGGACAGCCGTGTGGCTAAGCTGGTTTCATCTGGGTTTTGGGCCGACCCTCTCCTCTTAGGGATCAGAGGCAGGGAGAGCTGGCGGGAGCAAGGGGAAGGATGGTGATTTATCTGTTGTTGGGGGAGGTGCTCGGCTGTTATGCCCGGCCTGTAATCATGCGACTGGGTCTGGGCAGTTGGCTGGATGTGCGCCCCCTCGAATGGGTCTCCTTTCCATCTCTGACATGGGTAAGAGTCAGGACGTGAAGAGCCAGGGGCCTCTATGTCTCCCCCCTCCCTGGAGAAAAGGCACTGGTGCTCCCTGATCAGCTCGGACATAAGCTGCTGCACCACGGCTGCCCCTGGGAGACGGACGGACAGACAGACAGACAGACAGACAGACAGACAGACACAGACACACTGAGTAACAGCTGGACACATAGAGTACAAACAGCATCACATGGCACATAGCATGTTACACAACAATGTGTTGATATAAACACTGTCAAGGACACACGGGCAGACAGACAGATACTATCTTTATCTGTCTATATCTGTCTCAGTCTGTCTTCACTGGCTCTGTATCTGTAGGCTAGTTCTGTCTAGCTCTGATCCATGTCTCTTTCTCTGAATAACACTCTCACCAGTGGAGGCTGGTGGGAGGAGCTACAGGAGGACGGGCTCATTGTACTGGCTGGAATGGAATAAATGGAATGCTATCAAATATATGGAAACCACGTTTGACTCCATTCCTTAATTTCAATTCCAGCCATTACAATGAGCCCATCCTCCTATAGCTCCTCCCACCAGCCTCCACTGACTCTCACACACCTCCAATGATACTCTCTGGATCTTCAGCTTTGGGTCGTAGGATGTTTGGGCCAAAAACAGTAGCCAGGTTCTGGGTGCTCATCTTGTTGCTGCTAGAATAGGACTGGACTTCATTCAAAAACCTGTATTGGCAGTGATTTATCTGTGTGAGACTTGGGCAGAGTCGATTTTGTCACATCTGCTACATAACATACAGAAATGTATCATGGTTGAACAGATGAGGCTGTATGACGTATGTTGTGACTGGTCCACGGGCCAATTCTATTGGGTCGTTCCACCTCAAAAAGTCCAAGAAAGAGGATTTTGACATCACCTATCTCAGATTGTTCTGAAATTGTTTCTGTTGTTAGAAACAGATATGATTAGCATTTTTGCACCATTATTTTTGGGGGGATACATATCATTTGATCGCTGAGAAATTAAGCTCATTGATTTCACCCAAATTTGTCATTTTAATTTATAGGATTCATATAATATTTAAAAAATATATAGTAACTGACATCTGATTTGGATCAACCTTTTTTTAACAATGAGTTAGACATGAGGAACACACAAAAATGGTCAAAAGCCATGCTTCATGTCCAAATCATCCTGAAGTAGCTAAAAATTGATTGTGTAACTCAATGATGTTACTTGGATATGAAACGGGAAAATGCTAGTATAGGTACCATTGAATTTCTGCATTGGATTTCTGCCACAAATGAAAAAAAGTTTGCATTTGAAACAGTGGCCAGGTAAATAAGACCAAAGCATGGATTGCTGTCATACCTTGTCCATAAACTACTTACAGGGTAAGGAAACCAATATGTAATTTGGCAAAATGGGTGAACTATTTATCCCTTTAACATTGAGGGGGAAATTCTTTAAAAAATAAATAATAACAATAGCAGGAACAGCACCATCTAGTGGACATAACCTGGTAATATTGGGATGTAGGATGGGACATAAACCTAACAACTTCAATGAACAGGGGGGAAAAAACATCACTAAATTCACTGAGAATATATTACATATGATGAAGAAACTCCATGCCGCAGCTCCATACTACTAGTCAGACATAGAGAACTGATACTGTATACTTCATGTAAGGATAGTGGATAGGGTGGATAGGATTCTGGGTGGATAGGATTCTGGGTGGCTTTTGACAATCTATTTGGATTCCACATCTTACTTGTTGTTAGAAAAAAAGTTTGGTCCCAATCGGATGTTGGGTACTATATTTATTGAATATTATGAGTTCTATAACTTAAAATGCAATCAATTAGCTTAATTTCTCATATAATTATATTTCATCAAAATTATGTTGCAGGAATTGTAATCTTATCTGTTTCTAACTACAGAAATGATTTCAGAACTATCTGAGATGGTGGGTGTCATGGTTTGTTGAAATGACATAAAACGACCCTATAGTGCAGGAATCATCAACTAGATTCAACTGCAGGCTGATTCTTCTTTAGCTAGATGGCCAGAACATAATTAAAAATAATTTGACCGCGAGAAATTGACCGCGAGAAACAAAAACAGATATAATATTTGACTCAAATAGAATCATTTCAAACCTTGCTTACGTTTGTATACGATCACATACAGTGCCTTCGGAAAGTATTCAGACTCCTTGACCTTTTCCACATTTTGTTACATTACAGCCTTATTTTCTAAGTGTATTGTGTGCTTTTTCTAATCAATCTACACACAAGACCCCATAATGATAAAGCAAAAACAGTTAAAAAATGTTTTTTTCTCATTTATAAAAAATGAAAAACATTTATCACATTTACATAAGTATTCAGACCCTTTACTCAGTACTTGTTGAAGCACCTTAGGCAGAAATTACAGCCTCCAGTCTTATTGTGAACTAGGGTGGTATGCCAGCAGCATACCACCCTGCATACCACAGCTGGCTTGCTTCTGAAGCTAAGCAGGGTTGGTCCTGGTCAGTCCCTGGATGGGAGACCAGATGCTGCTGGAAGTGGTGTTGGAGGGCCAGTAGGAGGCACTCTTTCCTCTGGTCTAAAAAATATCCCAATGCCCCAGAGCAGTGATTGGGGACACTGCCCTGAGTAGGGTGCCGTCTTTCGGATGGGACGTTAAGCGGGTGTCCTGACTCTCTGAGGTCATTAAAGATCCCATGGCACTTATCGTAAGAGTAGGTGCCATTAACCCCGGTGTCCTGGCTAAATTCCCAATCTGGCCCTCAAACCATCATGGTCACCTAATAATCCCCAGTTTACAATTGGCTCATTCATCCCCCTCCTCTCCCCTGTAACTATTCCCCAGGTCGTTGCTGCAAATGAGAACGTGTTCTCAGTCAACTTACCTGGTAAAATAATGGAAAAATTAAAAATTAAAAAATTTGGGTAAAATGCTACAAGCTTGGCACACCTCTATTTGGGGAGTTTCTGCCATTCTTCTCTGCAGATCCTCTCCAGCTCTGTCAGGTTGGATGGGGAGCGTTGCTGCACAGCTATTTTCAGGTCTCTCCAGAGAATTTCAATCGGATTCAAGTCCGGGCTCTGGCTGGGCCTCTCAAGGACATTCAGAGACTTGTCCCGAAGCCACACCTGCGTTGTCTTGGCTGTGTGCTTAGGGTCGTTGTCTTGTTGAAAGGTGAACCTTCGCCCCAGTTTGAGGTCCTGAGATCTCTGGAGCAGGTTTTCATCAAGGATCTCTCTGTACTTTGCTCAGTTCATCTTTGCCTCGATCCTGACTAGTCTCCCAGTCCCTGCTGCTGAAAACCCCCACCATGCTTCACCGTAGGGATGGTGCTAGGTTTTCTCCAGACGTGTCACTTGGTATTCAGGCCAAAGAGTTGAATCTTGGTTTCATCAGACCAGATAATCTTGTTTCTCATGGTCTGAGAGTTCTTTAGGTGCCTTTTGGCAAACTCCAAGCAGGCTGTCATGTGCCTTTTACTGAGGAGTGGCTTCTGTCTGGCCACTCTACCATAAAGGCCTGATTGGTGTAGTGGTGCAGAGATGGTTGTCCTTCTGGAAGGTTCTCCCATCTCCCCGGAGGAACTCTAGAGTTCTGTCAGAGTGACCATTGGGTTCTTGGTCAACTCCCTGACCAAGACCCTTCTCCCCCAATTGCTCAGTTTGGCCAGGCAGCCAGCACTTGGAAAAATCTTAGTGGTTCCAAACTTCCATTTAAGAATGATGGAGGCCACTGTGTTCTTGGGACCTTCAATGCTGCAGAAATATTTTGTACCCTTCCCCAGATCTGTGCCTCGACACAATCCTGTCTCAGAGCTCTACGGACAATTCCTTCAACCTCACGGCTTGGTTTTTGCTCTGACATGCACTGTCAACTGTGGGACCTTATATAGACTGGTGAATGCCTTTTCAAGTCATGTCCAATCAATTGAATTTACCACAGGCAGACTCCAATCAAGTTGTAGAAACATCTCAAGGAGGATCAATGGAAATAGGATGCACCTGATCTCAATTTCAAGTGTCATAGCAAAGGGTCTGAATAAGGTATGTGTTTTAATTTTTTATAAATTTGCTATAAAAAGAAAATACTGTTTTCGCTTTGTCATTGTGGGGTATTGTGTGTATTTATTTAATACATTTTAGAATAAGGCTGTAACGTAATAAAATGTGGGGAAAAATCTAAGAGGTATGAATACTTTCCGAAGGCACTGTATATCTCTCTATTATGCGTGGGAATACTTTGGAACAGATTTCCAACATTAAAATCACTTGGATGTCCAACAATAAAGAAACAAATAAAAAATCAAATATTTTTTTATATTGCTCAGAAAGTTGAGGTGCCAAATAAAATCCCCCGCGGCCCGCCAGTTGGGGAACCCTGCTATTGTGATTCAATCAATTTCCATTCATTGCTTTGGAAATGCATTAATCGTGAGGTATGTTGTATGCAGATTTGACGTTATCTTGATTTGTGATAATTGTTGTAAATGACAGGTAAACGGTAGACTTACTGGCAGATGTAGTTGAGCAGGTTGAAGTTAGCCACTGGAAGTTGATGCAGAAGATGCCGTAGTTCTGTCAAACTCTTGGAGACAAAGGTATTGTTGTAGGTAGTGTGCTACGCTGCTCCTATCACAATACTAACCACTGGTGGAGTTTATCAATTAGATTTCTCCCTTGGTCTTGTAGATCAGCGGTTGTGTTCTGTCTTCATCTGTTTATCCGATGCATCTCAGCATGATGCGGCTGGATGGAGACTTACCTGCTTCCTCTCAGAGGAGATGTTCTTGCCACACACCAGGAAGTCCTGGTATCTGGAGAAGGGCACCAGTGGCTCTGGCAGCTCCCGCAGATACAGCTTCAGGAGAGACGCCACGGTGTGCACGTCTGTACTGCTAGGATGACAAACACACACGCACGCACACACACACACACACTTAAAATACAGCACATCACTACCAGTTTATGTGGGTGAGCAACTACATATAATGACATCCAGACATACCTGGAGCATAGGTATAACTTCATGAACTTGATCTGTTTGCTTGGGAATGGCAGTGTTTGCAATCAAGCAGAACCTGTTTGTGTTGACTGGAGAGCTCTTACCTGTCAAAGGAGGGCTTCTCCCCAGCGTCGAAGGCATCCTGCAACTCTTTAACCAGCGTGGCCTGGCCTGGCTGGCGGAACAACCCCACCTCCAGAAGACCTCGCTCCCGGATGAAGTCCACACACTGCTCCACCACCAGCGGTGCCATGTGTACCCCGTAACGCCGCTCATACAGAACCGTCTCCTCCAGCCGCTGGCCAAACACGCCTGAGAGAGACAGAGAGGAGAGAGAGAAAGACAGAGGAGAGAGAGACAGAGAGAGGGGATTTAAGATCACCCAGGCTAATTTAATAAACAGATGATTATAGAGTGCAAGTTTGATGGTTCAGGGATTTTCTTTCCTTTCCTCAGACAAGTGAACTCAAACCCTCTATACCCCCAAACCACCTATCTACACAGCCTGCCTCACATTGCAGCTCTGTGTGGGTCTCTGTGTGGTCTGAGAAACTCACGCCTCCTGAAGCTCAGAACCCGCTTGATCTTCCTGTAGGCAGAGTGGGACAGGTAGCTGCTGGTCCTGTACACTGTCGCCTTGTTCTCCGGCATCTTGTATTATTTCTCTGTCCAGATCTCTCTCTCTCTCTCTCACCGTCCAGCTCTCTCTCTCACCGTCCAGATCTCTCTCTCTCTCACTGTCCAGATCTCTCTCTCTCTCTCACTGTCCAGATCTCTCTCTCTCTCTCACTGTCCAGATCTCTCTCTCTCTCACTGTCCAGATATCTCGCTCTTTTTCCCCACCCAGATATTTCTCTCTCTTTCTCCTTCCAGATCTCCGTCTCTCTCACCGTCCAGATCTTTCTCTCATTTTCCCCTCTTTTCCTCCCCTCTTTTCTTTCTGGCCAGTCGGGCTGTTTGATGGGGATTATGAGAGGACCCAGATGGCTTGTGACAGCTCGGCGCTGTGGAGACCAGTGCGTGTCCTCGCCCACTTTTATCTACCTCTTTTTGTTTTGTAAACTCACTCCTGGCTAGTACTCCGTGTTTTGTCTATTCTCTCGCTCCCTCCCTCCTCCTCTCCTTCTCTTTAGGTAAACAGATAAGGCTCCTTTCTCTGATGACTCAAGAAATGAGGGGGCAGACTTTCCCTGTCAATGCTCAACAGTGGTCCCTGAGCTCAACTATGTGACCTAATCAGATAAATGAGCATTCCAATGGAAAGAATTTCATTCTACAAGAAGAGGCATTGTAAAGTGCCGGACACATCAAACACTCACAATCAATGAGTGGAGTGGAGCAAACATCCCAATCAATTGAACAGCCACAGGAATATGAGCAATGTCAAAGTAATATGGAATGTTGAACTTTGGAAAGTAAAATCTCCTCTTCATTTTTGGTGGTTAATGTCTCCTCTTCAGAGTCTTAAGTAAAATGATTTGACAGGAGATTTGAGAGTCCAGTAATACTACATGTTCTACTGATAACAGAGGTCCCTTTTATCACCACTGAACATTGGAATGGCAGAAAAGTTCCTCCACACGTCGTTGCTGAATCCAGATAAAGAGTGCACTTGTGGCTCGGCTCCTCTCATGCTCACCTCAGCCTTGCTTCCCAGGGCTCAAGTCCTTTTTTAGGCTGCTAAACTTAACTCAATTTGGTTAGCATTGAAAAATGCAGAGGAACTACTTTCAGGCTGGATTATGTTGACAAAATAATCCACTTAGCTGCCATCTCTCCTAGAAGGTGTTATTATAGTAGTGTATTATTCCCTCCATTCCGTCTCAGAGGAGATGGAAGTCAGTGTTCCTGCGTTTTCCAGCAGTAATTGGGTTTAGCACTACTTAGTTTGTCCAGAGGAGTAAGCTGTGGCCTTGCTGCACGTGCCTCTCCCTCCTTGTCCTATCCATTCCTCCACATGCTTCAGGAATGTGTTTTCACTCAGCCAGTGCCATACCTCCCTCCCTTTCCAATACACTCCCAGTCTCCCCTTGAGCCACTCTCTTTTTCACCAATTAGATTATGTTGGTTCCCTCAGGTCGTACTCTTCAGTGTTCCATCAATGACCCCCACTTTCCCACCGAGTACAATATTCACAGTGTTTTGTCTTTGACCCTTTCTCTTTATTTAGCCTGACAGCACCCTCCCTAGCCCCCACCCCAGCCCCCTCCTCAGCCCCCTCCTCAGCCCCCTCCTCAGCCCACTCCTCAGCCCCCTCCTCAGCCCACTCCTCAGCCCCCTCCTCAGCCCACTTTTCAGCCCACTCCCCAGTCCCCTCCTCAGTCCCCTCCCTAGCCCCCTCCTCAGCCCACTCCCCAGTCCCCTCCTCAGTCCCCTCCCTAGCCCCCTCCTCAGCCCACTCCTCAGCCCCCTCAGCCCACTCCCCAGCCGACTCCCCAGTCCCCTCCCTAGCCCCCTCCTCAGCCCTCTCCTCAGCCCCCTCCCCAGTCCCCTCCCTGGCCCCCTCCTCAGCCCACTCCCCAGTCCCCTCCTCAGTCCCCTCCTCAGCCCACTCCCCAGTCCCCTCCTCAGTCCCCTCCCTAGCCCCCTCCTCAGCCCACTCCTCAGCCCCCTCAGCCCACTCCCCAGCCGACTCCCCAGTCGACTCCCCAGTCCCCTCCCTAGCCCCCTCCTCAGCCCCCTCCTCAGCCCCCTCCTCAGCCCACTCCTCAGCCCACTCCCCAGTCCCCTCCCTAGCCCCCTCCTCAGCCCCCTCCTCAGCCCACTCCTCAGCCCCCTCCTCAGCCCACTCCTCAGCCCACTCCCCAGCCGACTCCTCAGCCCCCTCCCCAGTCCCCTCCTCAGTCCCCTCCCTAGCCCCCTCCTCAGCCCACTCCTCAGCCCCCTCAGCTCACTCCCCAGCCGACTCCCCAGTCCCCTCCCTAGCCCCCTCCTCAGCCCTCTCCTCAGCCCCCTCCCCAGTCCCCTCCCTAGCCCCCTCCTCAGCCCACTCCCCAGCCCCCTCCCCAGTCCCCTCCTCAGTCCCCTCCCTAGCCCCCTCCTCAGCCCACTCCCCAGTCCCCTCCTCAGTCCCCTCCCTAGCCCCCTCCTCAGCCCACTCCTCAGCCCCCTCAGCCCACTCACCAGCCGACTCCCCAGTCCCCTCCCTAGTCCCCTCCCTAGCCCCCTCCTCAGCCCACTCCTCAGCCCCCTCCTCAGCCCCCTCCTCAGCCCACTCCTCAGCCCACTCCCCAGTCCCCTCCCTAGCCCCCTCCTCAGCCCCCTTCTCAGCCCACTCCTCAGCCCACTCCTCAGCCCACTCCCCAGCCGACTCCTCAGCCCCCTCCCCAGTCCCCTCCTCAGCCCACTCCTCAGCCCCCTCCTCAGCCCACTCCTCAGCCGACTCCTCAGCCCACTCCTCAGCCGACTCCTCAGCCCCCTCCCCAGTTTCCTCTTCAGCACACTCCCCAGCCCCCGTATCAAACTATTCCCCACCATACTCACAGGAGCATCGCCGGGAATCATCCCTCTGTCGCTCCTATCTCTCCCCACCCGAGAATCATTAACAAGGGAGAACAGTGTCAGAGATTGACAAAAAATAAATGAGTTAGAATGATTTCTGTCCCCCCCACTCCCCTGTGTCCCCCCACTCTCTTCTGTCGTAGCATACTACTTTGCCTGCAGGCTGCCAGCCCCCTCAAAATAACTTTCCGCTGAGCCCCTGATGAACTACCCCTCTCCCCATGTAGTACAAGCCTCTGTGGAGCGACGCTGGCCTCTGATGAACTACCCCTCTCCCCATGTAGTACAAGCCTCTGTGGAGCGACGCTGGCCTCTGATGAACTACCCCTCTCCCCATGTAGTACAAGCCTCTGTGGAGCGACGCTGGCCTCTGTTGAACTACCCCTCTCCCCTTGTAGTACAAGCCTCTGTGGAGCGACGCTGGCCCCTGATGAACTACCCCTCTCCCCTTGTAGTACAAGCCTCTGTGGAGCGACGCTGGCCTCTGTTGAACTACCCCTCTCCCCTTGTAGTACAAGCCTCTGTGGAGCGACGCTGGCCCCTGATGAACTACCCCTCTCCCCTTGTAGTACAAGCCTCTGTGGAGCGACGCTGGCCCCTGATGAACTACCTCTCTCCCCATGTAGTACAAGCCTCTGTGGAGCGACGCTGGCCTCTGTTGAACTACCCCCTCTCCTTGTAGTACAAGCCTCTGTGGAGCGACGCTGGCCCCTGATGAACTACCCCTCTCCCCATGTAGTACAAGCCTCTGTGGAGCGACGCCGGCCCCTGATGAGCCCCATGCAGCCCCAGCTGAGTCTGGCTCTTTGCTCTCTTGTTGGACATTAGAAAGATGTTAATTAGGTGGTTGTGTGGCCTCAGTGAGCCTTTAATCTCTGAATATCTCTCTCCTGGACGACGTCTCCTGGACGACGTGTGTCAGAGAAAGGCAGTAGGCTCAGGGAGGGAGCGACTAACTGCTCCGGGGCGGTGTGAGGAATCCATTGTGAAGGTTCATCTGTGTTGCTGGGCATTGATCAGGCTCAGGGGTCAGATTTATATGGTAGGCACACAACACAAGTAGTCTAAGGACATTTAAGAGCTTAAGGTCTTTACAGGATGTAAAGTGTATTTTGACCCAGTGAATTCCCTACATGGTGGCCTCATGCTCAAATATTACAGGATTACTATGTCATTATTCCTCAGGTCTGGATAACAATCAATATTTCTCCACACAAGGAGATTCAGCACTAGGCCTGCACGTCACATGGGCTAGTTCAGCTTAACCTGTGAAGTGTGTGTGTGTGTGTGTGTGTGTGTGTGTGTGTGTGTGTGTGTGTGTGTGTGTGTGTGTGTGTGTGTGTGTGTGTGTGTGTGTGTGTGTGTGTGTGTGTGTGTGTGTGTGTGTGTACTCCTGTGCTCTATTTGCAGACCTCTAGGTGGAGCCCCCTATGTTTCGTCCCTGGGCCTTGAGACTGATGGGGCTTGAAGGGGAGCTGGCCCTTCTCTGGGTAACTATGGTGTGAAGCCCAGGCAGGCACCCAGCTAAGGCAGACACACAGCTGTGCCCACCAAGGGGGAAGAGGAGCTGAGGCTGATGAGCACACACACACACACACACACACACACACACACACACACACACACACACACACACACACACACACACACACACACACACACACACACACACACACACACACACACACACACACACACACACACACACAGGGCTGACTGGAAGTCAGACACTGGTCAGTTCAGGAAGTCTGTTGAACTAAAATGCATTAAACAATGTAACGTGACCAAATTATACGGTAGAGAGTGAATTGATTGTTTGAATCTTGCTGGAGAGCACGTGTTCTATTTCTGGCAAAGCAAACCTGAGTCCAGCTGGATTTGTAAACAGTCGACCGTTTCCAGTGAGAGACAGTGAGGGCGTCAAGTGTATGCATTAGAGTGATGTAGGCTAATGAGTGTGTAACAGTGTAGCAGTAGTGTTCTAGTGAAGTTACCTGTAAAGGGTATCCAGGCACCCTTGTTGAGGGTCTTGAGCCACTCCTCTCCCTGACCACAGCTGTTGGAGAGGAAGAAGTATGAGCCAGGGCTGACCAGTACATCTCTGTTCCCACCTGTGGTGGAGGGAGGGAGGGAGGGAGGGAGGGAGGGAGGGAGGGAGGGAGGGAGGGAAAAAAAGGAAGGAAAAAAGGAAGGAAGGAGGGAGAGAGTCACAGACAGACAGACAGACAGATAGCAAAGACGTGACGCACCAGGGTTATGAGTGTGTTTAGTTTGAGTAGACTGTGACTGCAGGCCACTGATGACCTCTACTTCAAATCAAATGTTATTGGTCACATACACATATCTAGTACACTACTTTTGACCAGGGATAGGGCTCTGTAGAGCACTACTTTTGACCAGGGATAGGGTTCTGTAGAGCACTACTTTTGACCAGGGATAGGGCTCTGTAGAGCACTACTTTTGACCAGGGATAGGGCTCTGTAGTGCACTACTTTTGACCAGGGATAAGGCTCTGTAGAGCACTACTTTTGACCAGGGATATGGCTCTGTAGAGCACTACTTTTGACCAGGGATAGGGCTCTGTAGAGCACTACTTTTGACCAGGGATAGTGCTCTGTAGAGCACTACTTTTGACCAGGAAAAGGGCTCTGTAGAGCACTACTTTTGACCAGGGATATGGCTCTGTAGTGCACTACTTTTGACCAGGAAAAGGGCTTTGTAGTGCACTACTTTTGACCAGGGATAGGGCTCTGTGGTGCACTACTTTTGACCAGGGATATAGAGCTCTGGTCAACTGTAGTGCACTATAAAGGGAATATAGGGCTCTGGTCAACAGTAGTGTACTATATAGGAAATATAGAGCTCTGGTCAACTGTAGTGCACTATAAAGGGAATATAAGGCTCTGGTCAACTGTAGTGCATTATATAGGGCTGTGGTCAACCGTAGTGCACTATATAGGGCTCTGGTCAACAGTAGTGTACTATATAGGGCTCTGGTCAACCGTAGTGCACTATTTAGGGCTCTGGTCAACAGTAGTGCACTATATAGGGCTCTGGTCAACAGTAGTGCCCTATATATGGTTGTGCTGTGTCCTCAGTAAATCAGCAAAAATGATGTCCTCTTTTTCTGACTGGGATTGATTGGACGTTTAGTCTTCTCTGATTGCCATGTATTTTAAGCATGGTTTAGATATGCCCCAACCAACCCCATCTCCATGTACTGCAGGCCTCTGGATTAGAAACCCCTGAAGTAAACTAAGTCATCAAAACTACCTGACCAGTTTGATCAGTGTATTTTCTCTAGTAATCAACACAGACACCGATTGGCCCCTTTACACTGTGAATACGAGATAGGACGAGTAGTGTAACGAGGATACTTTTACACACTGTACATAGATGTAGAGGTCATTGAATACATGTAGCCAATAAAATCTTAAGCTACATCACATTAACGCTTGTGCTAATGAATTGACTGCTGATAGTGCAGATCAGGGGCATTTCATCTCTCCTTCACTCATACAGAGAGAGGGACAGACTGTGCGTGCATGAACTGGTATACGCAGTCAGTGTCTGTCCTCTTTGCCCGTCTCCACAGGCCCAGAGACTGACATCCTCTCATATAGTCATACCACAGCACCAGTCAAACATGACTAATCCCCAAAGGCCAATACAGATAACACTGTTTTACATTCCATGCATTTCACAATCTCACCCGTCTCCACCTCTTTTTGAAATCTTTTTGTTAATCTTTGAAGAGTGTAGGTGCTGGGAAAAGCAGTGTAGGATCCCTATGTACACAAAGGAAGGGGGCTTTCTTTGAAATAGCAAGTGGGGGTGTTGTAATGTTTAATGATCTTTATCTGCCAGCCTCAGAAGAATGGTTTTCAGGTACCACGTGTGATTTATGCTTGCCGACTGTGAGCTGTTGGGATTTATTCCAGTCAATTAAAGGGGCAATTTTTCTATAATAGTGCAGGACATGTGATTCTGGCTCCTCACGGTCACTGTGTCCTTCCAGGTGGAGTGATCGCTGGACAATGGCCTGGCAGAATCAAATGGCTATTCTTTATCTTTAAGCACTTCTCGGATTCAACAAGGGAAGAAGAGCTCAATGATTTTCATAATTTAATTAATATGCTTGTTGCCTTTTTATAAATACATTTTTCTCCAGAGATATTAATCACATTATGGGGTTCTGGAAACAATTAAACTGTGCTCTCAATCCTGCTCACATTCTTTCTGGAAAAGAATTTGGTGATTAATTTCAGGGAAGCCACTTTTCTTTTTGACGTGGTAGAGTTGAACCCGCTCATTGAACCCGCTCATGCACTACTGAGAATGAATCAGACCAGGAATCAGTTACTTGGGAAAAACATAAATACTTTTCTGAATAATTGAGAACGTAACGATACAGAAAACTTTAAACCACAAACACTTGCACTTGAAACTCACACGGGGGAAACATACAGGTAACTGAAATCAAGAACTAACAAAGGGAAACAGAAAACACACCTCTCTTAAAAACAATCAGGAAATAATAAGACACACCTGAGTACAATAAAAGTCTCTAGGGCGGCCTCTGCCGCCCTCTGGTGTCAGGAGGAACCATGAAATTCTTCACAAGGCCAGCGATGTAAAATAAGCCCATCTAAGGATCTTGTCAATACCTACAGTTCAACTGTAAGGGCCCAGGCAGGCACTGTGGGGCTGAGTGACTCTGACTACAAGGCAGGTAGTAACTCTGACTGTGCTGCAGGTAGCCTAGCGGTTAAGAGACCTTGGGCCAGTAACCGAAAGGTTGTTGGTTTGAATCCCTGAGCCGATGTCACCTTGAACAAGGCACTTCATCTAATTGCTCTGGATAAGAGTGTCTGCTAAATGATGTAAATGCATTCCTCAGCCTACTCTGTGATAACAGATCTGAGCAGATCTACATGTGATCTGGGTGCACAGTATGTGATCTCTATCAGGCACTAAATCATTTAAATCTATTCAGGAAACTTCAGTGATTTAATTCCAATACTATTTAGTGTAATGCAACACAGTATGGGCTAGAACAAGCATTTTCTAACAAAAGTTACTCTCTAGCCCAGCCATACTCAACTGACGGACCACAGTCCGGATCCGGACCCAGAGTTAATACAGACCATGGGTCCCGACTTTAAAAAAACAACTAATAATTGACGAACTCAGTCAGGTTTTCAACTTACTGCTGTTGAGAGTTGTAATAGTAGAATGCACAAGGTTCATTTCCCCCCCAAAATGAGCACTTTTCCTTTTGCTATGTCATTCACTGACTGACCTTATAGAGCTATTTATAACCAGAAATGTCCAGTTGATATACTACTAGCCCAGGTCAGATGGTTAGCCTAACTTACCTGTCTATCTAAATACTGTAGTTATCATGGTGAGATTACGTGCCCCAAAGAAAGGGTTCTCGACCCCCAGGGGCCCCAATTGATTTTGTTGCTTCACTCAGGTATCATATGAACACACATAAGACATGGCAAAATGTGTAGAATTGCAGGAAATTAGGTTTAAAACTGCAAATCTTTCTCTTCTCCAATAAGAGGGGTGTGAACAGTTTGAACATCTTAGGGTCGCATGGGTTGCGAATTGTAGTTTTTTTTATAACACCGATAATTGACAATATCCCTCAGGACCTTTGCCACCGGATTGTAGTTGAGTAACTCTGCTGTAGCCTGGTTGCTCCACATTCCTCTAGAATGATGCTCAATCCTCTAGTCCTTTGTCAGACGACTGTCTATCTCATTCTCTGTGTCTCATCTCGTCATCCTCTACCCACTCTCAGCTCATTATTTTGAGTACCCCCACTCTCCCCTTCCTCCCCCTCCCCTATCTGTCAGGTTGCTGCTGTAAATCAGTGGTCTGGTTAATACAGCGTCGCTGTACTCTTCCTCTCCTGCCTCCTGCCCCTCCTTCCCCTCTCCCCGCTGAACCCCAATGAACATGCACTGATGTCACTCAAGGGCTGCAAGACACTACATCACTATATCACTCTCTGGGTCCCCTGGGACCCCCATGTTATCTGCCTGTGAGTGTGAGATAGGGCTCGGTACATCAAGACTCCGACTGGGATTTAATTAACCCCCTCTGTGTTGCCCTCCTCTTACCATCAGCATTCCATAGGGATATAGTCAAATTAGAACTGTTTAAGCATGGCCTGTACACGCTGAAACATCTGTCATACACACGAACAGAACTGTGATGATTTGGCCACACTAAGGACATCAGTGCAAGCATTTCCTTTTCAACAAGTAGAAACAGTAGGTGAAAGATTCTTCATCACTTACACGTTTGCCTTGAGTTTAGATTTATTGATGCACAGAATGGAAGAAGCTATATGAATGGTACACTGATGGATTTCAAATGGTTGGAGAGTAGGGAAGCATGCTTACTTTCTGCGGAATATGAGGAAACAGTCACATAGTAGAGCCGTCCAAGCCAGGTTAAAGTGAACCAGATCTGTCTCATGATGATGAGTAGTCTGACAGGATGAGTATGTGAGGCGAGGTTTGACACCTCACTCACCTTTCTGAGCGGCACTGTCGTACTTCCAAGACTTGAAGCAGGTGAGTCCCATACTGAAGGTCTGTCCAGCTCTAGTAATCACCTATCCTAGCCAACATCCCAGTCCTCTAAGCACATGTAATAATGTAACACACGTTTACCTTCCACTGACAGCACTCCCTACCGACCCAACATCCATCAGGGAAGGCTCCCTAGTACTGCCATGGCCTGGATCCCCGTACATTCCTCCCTCTCTCTCTCACTCTCTCTCTCTCTCTCTCTCTCTCTCTCTCTCTCTCTCTCTCTCTCTCTCTCTCTCTCTCTCTCTCTCTCTCTCTCTCTCTCTCTCTCTCTCTCTCTCTCTCTCTCTCTCTCTATCTATCTCTCTCTGTCTCTGTCTGACTCTTTCTCTTTCTACCGCTTTCCTTCTGTGTCCCTCCTCATCCACCTCATCGATTAACCAAGCAGCCCCATCCCTTTAGCCGCGCTGCAGGGCCGGTTCCAGGCATAAGCGACATAAGCGGTCACTTAGCCCCCCCCCCCCCCCCAATTTTTTTAATTAATTAAAATCTCAATTTACTGTTGAGAGTTAGAATAGCAGAATACACAAGGTGCAATTTTCAAATGTGGTTGTGCATCAGCAGTTTCTCTCTTGTTATGTCAATCACTGATAGTCACTCAATTAGCCATGTCATATAACAATTTTTAGATTGGTAAGTTAGTCTAGCCACTAGCCGGCTATCTAAACTTGTAGTAATCATTGCTGAACACTAACAAGGCACGCAGGGAACGTGCCCAGGGGCCCTGAGCTCCAGGGGGCCTCTGTTGAGTTTGTTATGCACTCTCACTCAGATGTCATTAACATGGCATAAGTCGTGGCAAAATGGGTATAATTTGTTTATCTCTGCTCCATGGCAAATTGGGTAAAATTGCATGAAATTTGTTATAAAATGTTACAATTTTTTCTCCTCCCCATGGCAAAATTTGTAGAATTGCATGTAATTTGTTATAAAAATGCAACATTTTCTCTGCCCCACAGCAAAATGTGTAGAATTGCAGAAAACGTGCTTTAACCTTCTACTGCAGTGGGCTAATTCAGGGTTACAGAGAGTGTTTCTGGGTAGTCTTAAACAAATATCACACACGTGGTTATGGGCTTTAAAAAAAGAAGACACCTTTACCATGTCAGATACAGAGTTGAAAAGTATTAAATCTTGAGTTTGCATCCCAATATTACACTTGATATATATCACAGAAGACTGAGATATAACAAAACTGCTTGACATAAAAACAATGGATTTTCAGCATTTTTATTTTATTAATTATTTTATGTTTATTGATTATGAAATTATGAAAAATATGACTAGCAGTCCACCCATGAGGCCAGTAGGTCATTTGACTGCAGGAAAAGGATACAACTGCACAAATCTCTCCACCCCATGGCAAAATTTGTAGAAGGAAATTAGCTGTAAAACATCCAAAAAAGTATCTCTGCTCCATGGCAAAATGAGTAGAATTACATGAAATGTATTGTAAAATCTAAAATGTTCTAAAAAAAAAATAAATCTAAAATGAAATGCAAGAAACGAACTTTAAAAGTCAAACGTTTCTCTCCACCGTCAAGAGGGAGGGACACTAAAATGTTTTGCCCGCGAGGTAGGGGGGGCCCCCCAACCAAATCTCGCTTAGGGCCCCTAAAAGGCTAGAGCCGGCCCTGCTGTGCCGTGTTGGGTTGGCGGGGACCTACAGCGGAGGGTGGGGTTGGGCGGGGCCCTCTGCAGCAGACCAACCTACACTGGCCGCACACGCAGAGGCAAAGCATGGCCTCAGCATTCCTCAACCAACTGTAATTATTTCAGTGCCGTGTCACAGGCGGAGGCAATTTCCCTAATGCACAGCCCACCCCACTACACCCTACCCCTCCAGCTCTCGACGTGCGCCGCCCTCACCCACACACAATGACTCAAGGGTTTATCAAGACGCAAGCGGGTGCCCGGCACTTTCAACTTTTGAACCGTCGTCCATTACGCTAAGAGGAGCCTCTCTCTCTCCTCTCTCTCCCCCCCTCTCCCTCCTCCTCTCCCCTCCATCCCTTTGGCTCTCTCCCATAGAGTCTTGGATTTATGATCCTAGCCTGACAGATGCTCAGGAATATATTGATCCTGACAGAGAACCACTTAATTTGGCGGGAAGATTCCTCCTCCTCCTCAGCAGACTTTACTGATGCCAGTAGACTTGATGACTGAATCTGTGTGGCTTGGCTAGAGTGGAGTTATGTGGCCAGGTGCCAGTCTATGAATGACACAATGATAGGGGTACCATGAGACCATTACACACCTGTCTAGCTACTGCTTTAAAGTTGTTGTCCATCGTCTTACTCCTATTATGCGAGCTAGTAGTGGTCCTCTGTAGTCCGTTGGTAGCTCATGACGCTTCTAACGCCAGGGTAGTGGGTTCGATTTCCACGAACATCCATATGTAGAATGTATGCACATATGTAGCTTCGTGTAAAAGTGTCTGCTATATGGCATATATTATTATAGATAGAAGACGAGGAGATCACAATAGAATTATCTTTTTGATGTTTGCTTCTCTTGTTAGGATATGAATTCAGAAAGTGAAACCCGTTTAATGCAGGTCTTTTGTTTTAACCTTTATTTTACTAGGCAAGTCAGTTAAGAACAAATTCTTATTTTCAATGACGGCCTAGGAACAGTGGGTTAACTACCTCGTTCAGAACGACAGATTTTTACCTTGTCAGCTTGGGGATTCGATCTTGCAACCTTTACAGTCACTAGTCCAACGCTCTAACCCCTAGGCTACCTGCCGCTCCAGTCTTAACTGTACTGCTGGCATATAGACTTCTGGTATTGGCCATGTTGGCTACTGTGTGACAAAAAACTGATCAAGTCCCCTGGTGTGGCCACAAGAGGGAGAGTTGCAATTACCACTGAGAGAATTCAATTACCTTTGTGTTAATACACGGGACTCACACTCTTTATGCGAGAGGGGTCAGCGGATGCTCTTCAGAAGATTAAAGCAGTCACTCCTCCCATCCCATCCCACCCCATCCCACCCCACTCCACCACTTCTCGTTTTCACCGCATATTCTACTCTTTACTGACATGGAACTGTTGGTTTAAGAGGTGCTGCTAGTGGTTTCCGTTTTCCTTACCACACATGCCTTTAGCTCTCTTCCCTTACATTTCTTTGGGGTCAAGAGGTCAGTCTCACCAAGTGATGAAGTGTAGGCTAAGTGGTCAAACTGAAATTGACCTCGCATTGAAATGCATTAAGCAATTTGCTCCAATAGTTCAGCTATATTTCCTGATGTTAGAGTTTGAATCATACTCAGGGTATTCCAAATGAACCAAAACATAACTGCACGACATTGACAAACAGAATTGTCTTTGTGCACAAATTTACTTACATCCCTGTTAGTGAGAATTGCTCCTTTTCCAAGATAATCCATCCACCTGACAGGTGTGGCATATCAAGAAGCTGATTAAACAGCATGGTCATTACATAGCTGCACCTTGTGCTGCGGACAATAAAAGGCCACTCTTAATTGTACAGTTTTGGCACACAACAAAACGCCACAGATGTCTCAAGTTTTGAGGGAGTGTGCAATTGGAATGTTGACTGCAGGAATGTTCACCAGAGTTGTTGCCAGAGAGTTTAATGTTAATTTGTCTACCACAAGCCGCCTCCAATGTCATTTTAGAGAATTTAGCAGTACGTCCAACCGGCCTCACAACCGCAGTGTAACCACACCACCCCAGGACCTCCACATCCAGCTTCTTCAGATGCGGTATCGTCTGAGACCAGCCAAGCGGACAGCTGATTAAACTGAGGAGTATTTCTGTCTATAATAAAGCCCCTTTGTGGGGAAAAACTCATTCTGATTGGCTGGGCCTGGCTCCCAAGTGGGTGGGCCTTTGGCTGCGCCTTTGCCCAGTCAGGTGAAATTCATAGATTAGGGCCTGATGAATTTATTTCAATTGACTGAATTCTTTATATGAACTGTAACTCAGTAAAATCATTGAAATTGTTGCATGTTGCATTTATATTTTTGTTCAGTATAGATCAGAAGCTGAGCATTTACCAGAGCAATTCACAGATATGTAAAACAGTCTAAAGGTACACTACATGGCCAAAAGTATGTGGACACCTGCATGTCAAACATCTCATTCCAAAATCATGGGCATTAATATGGAGTTTGTCCCCCCTTTGCTGCTATAACAGCCTCCACTCTTCTGGGAATGTTTTCAACTAGATGTTGGAACATTGCTGCAGGACTTGCTTCCATTCAGATACAAGAGCATTAGTGAGGTCGGGCACTACTCGCAGTCGGTGTTCCAATTCATACCAAAGGTGTTTGATGAGGTTGAGGTCAGGGCTCTGTGCAGGCCGGTCAAGTTCTTCCACACCAATCTCAACAAACCATTTCTGTATTGACGCTTTGTGCACAGGGGCATTGCCATGCTGAAACAGGAAAGTGCCTTCCCCAAACAATTGACACAAATTTGGAAGCACATAATCGTCTAGAATGGCATTGTATGCTGTAGCGGTAAGATTTCCCTTCACTGGAACTAAGGGGCCTAGCCCGAACCATGAAAAACAGCCCCAGACCATTATTCCTCCTCCACCAAACTTTACAGTTGACACTATGCATTGGGGCAGGTAGTGTTCTCCTGGCATCTGCCAAACCCAGATTTGTCTGTCGGACTGCCAGATGATGAAGCGTGATTCATCACTTCAGAGAACGTCTTTCCACTGCTCCAGAGTGCAATGGCGGCAAGCTTTACACCACTCCAGCCGACGCTTGGCATTGCGCATGGCGATCTTAGGCTTCTGTGTGGCTGCTCGGCCATGGAATCCCATTTCATGAAGCTCCCGGCGAATAGTTATTGTGCTGCATTGCTTCCAGAGGCAGTTTGGAACAGTGAGTGTTGCAACCGAAGACAGATGATTTTTAGGCGCTATGTGCTTCAGCACTCGGCGGTCCAGTTCTGTGAGCTTGTTTCGCCTACCACTTGGCTGCTGAGCTGTTGTTGTTCCTAGATGTTTTCACTTCACAATAACAGCACTTACAGTTAACCAGGACAGCTCTAACAGGGCAGACATCTGACAAACCGAGTTGGGATCCTAAGACAGTGCCATGTTGAAAACTACTGAGCTCTTCAGTAATGCCATTCTACTGCCAATGTTTGTCTATGGAAATGTAATGGCATTTTGCTCAATTTTACACACCTGTCAGCAACGGGTGTGGCTGAAATAGCCGAATATGCTAATTTGAAGGAGTGTCCACATATAGTATATGTATATAGTGTATATTACCAGCATTCAAATGTACATCTCTGTTTACACTTGAACCGGCTCTGTTGAAAAGCAGACCTCTGAGTAGAGCTGTAACCATTTTTATAAAATAGAGGGCTGAGGTGATGGTCAAAACATGAAACCCTGCACATTTACTTCCCCATGTCCATAAACTGTCTTTGGCATCAGCCAGGTCAGGTCAGGTCAATATGTTTGTGGGTCAAGACTAAATGACTATCTGGAAATAGTGAGTTTTCTCATTTCTCAAGATTAGAATTCGATTAGAAAACTTTATTGTCCATTAAATTACACAGCATGGAAACTTTTTTGAAGCAACGTCTCTTACTTGACAATGAACAGGCCCTTGTAGTTTCCAGGTTGTGTGTGTTTTAATTGTAGTCTGCCTCCTCGGCTACAGTTGTCACCTTGACTCTAATTGGCTGGAGTACAGGAAGCGGAGGACCGGCGAGCCCAGTGTGGAACAAGACAGTCAGAGATGGTGCCAAGGGTGAGCTGTGCAAGGAGCGGAGGAACAGAGACCTGCACCACTACAGCAAATCCTCCGCAGCCACCAGAGCAGTTGCATACCACACCGCTCCCACATCCAGGTGGTGCTCTGACTTGCTATGATACTCTCATCACTCCCTCTCTAACTCTGTCTGTGGATTTGTTTGATAGTATAGTAGAACAGTAATCATGTACGATTGATCATTTTGTTATTGGGGTTATTTGAACTTGCATAGTTATTTGGAACTGGTCTAGTTAGCCAAAACAGTGCTATGCTTTATTATTATTGTTATTAGTATTATTATTATTTATTTTATTTTATTATGAGTATGTATATATATATTTATTATTATCATTTTTATTATTATTATTTTATTTATTGTATTATTATTATATATATTTTTAAACAATCAGTGAAAGATAAGATTGAGGTATTAATTTCAGCACAAATATTAGATGCTGTGCTCCATAAAACTCAGCCATTTAAATTGTGGATGCTGTCCTACTGCGCTTCTAATTTCTTGAAAGAACTTCTGTTGTGAGAGTCATGTGCTGCCATGTTTTTCTTCTGTAACACACATTATGGTTACGGCTTTTAGCCCTAGTTGGTGCGGCAGGTAGCCTGGTGGTTAGACTGTTGGACTAGTAACTGAAAGGTTGCAAGATTGAATCCCCCGAGCTGACAAGATAAAAAAAAATATGTCGTTCTGCCCCTGAACAAGGCAGTTAACCCACTGTTCCTAGGCCGTTTGAAAATAACAATTTGTTCTTAACTGACTTGCCTAGTTAAATAAAGGTAAAATAAAATAAATAAAAATGGTGGCACCTGTAAGTTTCTCGGGGATGCATTTAAAATGGTTGCCGCTGTGGCCTGGCCTGGGTTTCTGAATGGGCCGAATATCCTCCCCCTCATCAACTTCCCCCCCACCGAATGAATGATTGATGCATTCTGGGGTGGTTCTGTCGGGTTTATGATGTTAGTGATGCTGGTGCCCCCCCTTCCAGAGGAATCACTGCAGGAAAAGGTGATGAAGATGATGAGGAAGGTCACCTGATCTATCACAATAGACTCGTATTAAAATATGTATAGAACAAAACTTTCTTTCTGTCTGATGTGTGTTCACTGGTGTCAATGTAGGTAGGGTATAGCTTGGGAGCATTGGAATATTTTAAGAAATATTTTTCAACTTTTGATATTTGGATGATTTTTTCCCCTCCATCCGTCTATTTGCAGTAAAACTAGAGAGAACTAGTATTATAGTAGTTTCCAAGTAATAGGAGTCTTTATTTCTTGTTCAACCTGGTGGGTTAACTGGGCCATGTCAATGCTTTTCTATCTCTCTCTCTCTAATGTCTGCTATTGTAGAGATGACCAGAGAGTGGCGCCGGAGAACAGATGAACTTCCTGGAAGATGAGAAAATGTCATTTTCAGGGACTAAAGGAACACATTTTAACCTACAATGTTGTTATTTACATATTTTCTTAACCTCGGTCGAGCTGCTCGGAGGTGATAGACAAACTACTGGTGATGTGTCTTCTATGTGTCTTGTGATGTGTCTTCTGATGTGTCGTCTACAGTGTGTGCATGCTGGACTGGTTCCATCACCATGGCCACACCTGGATTGTGTTTGAGCTTCTGGGTCTCAGCACCTTTGACTTCCTGAAGGAAATGGGCTTCATGACCTTCATCTGGGCCAGATCAGACACGTGGCCTACCAGATCTTCAGAGCTGTGTTCTGGGAGTTAAACTCTGGTGCAAAAGTCTGTTTCCTGTAGGCCGGATTGGCTCACGATGACGTGTTGTGTTGATTGTACCGTATGTTGTAGTGACTACTGCTGCCTTTCTGGTCAGGTCGCCCTTGTAAAAGAGACTCCCTGTCTCAATGGGACTTTCCTGGTTAAATAAAGGTTAAATAAATAAAATATACAGCTTGATGTGTTAGAAAAAGCAGCATGGAAATGTGAAGTTGTATTCTTGTTTATTTAGTTGAACATTGAACATCAAGTGTCTTGGAATTTGAATAGCCTAATAGTAATGATCTTAATTGTAACACCATTGTAACTTGCAATATGTGCACTATACCATTGGATGATAGCTAGTTGTTTTCTTTTATGTAAATTGGAATGTAGGAACAAAGTAAGTATGTTAACACCTACACTCATTTTTGTTTTATTGTTCTCAGTGGAAATAAACTGACCAACACTGACCTGAAGCCGGAGAACATTCTCTTTGTCAGTTCCCGCTATGACATGGAGCACAATGCCAAAATGGTTAATCATCTGGCCACTGCAAGTTTTGAGAAGACACACATACTGTGTGCTCCACACAGTCTGCTGCTGCTGAACGATAGCTTTCCTGGGCTAGAAACGAACAGGGAGACGATTAGGTATATTATCATCCTCTATTCAGGTATTTTAAAACAGTTCTGTGTTTCCGATCACGAGTATCATCCAATCTGACTATGAACTGTCAATATTCAAATATGATAATGAATACGACTGTAGAAAGATCAGGAAACCCCTACTCAGTCGATATGGCTAGATCACGGATGGGCAACTGGTGGCCCGGCCCACGGTCCAACCTTTTGCAGGCCCCGGGGGGGGGGGGGGGGGGGGGGTCACTGAGTGAGGGTCTCAATTTAATAGAATACAGAAGGCGCAATTTCAAAATGTGTTTGTGCATCAGCAGTCACTTAATTAGACCATGTCAGCATTTTTTTTTAGACTGGTAAGTTAGTCTAGCGGCCAGCTATCTAAACTTGTAGTAAGCATTGTCGAATTACCAACTCGGGTGGGGCCCATTGATCATCATGTTATATCAAAAACTGCAAACATTTGCCTTCCCCCCATGGCAAAACGTGTAGAACTGTAGTAAATGAACATTAAAACGTAAATGTTTTGCCGTCATGAGGTGGGCCGCTAAAAGGTTTTGCAGACCCATAAGCCACTGCGGCCTCTCATGATGAGTTCTGTTTTTTTTTGTGGCCCCCAACCCAATCAAAGTTGCCCATCGGTCTTCTCACGGAAATGTCTGTAGCGTCCGAACGGTTTGGCCTACAAACTATTATGGCCACTCTATGGAAAGAAGAGACGCTCACAAACATGATGATGTTCTTCATTTTGCTCTCGTCTGAAGGTAACCCATACAAACAAATGGAAGTATGGAGGTAATTTTGTGCCCAACAAAATATGGGTTTAAATGTGGAAATCAAAAAAAAATATTTCCTGAGCTTTCTTAATTGTCCTACAAATAGGACAGACACTTCCAAACCTTATTCCTTATGATGGATTTTTTGCTATTTTTTTTTTTTGTCCATTAATGAATGTGTTATTCATTGTGTTTCTATGGGCAATAGTAACAAAGGCCAAATGCAATATTTTATTAAATAATTTTATTATTTTTTGGGGGGAATACCTCAAGGGGTCCTAAAATTCAAAATCAAATAGCTAAAGGATCCATGGTATGATCATCTTAACAATTCCATATGTTAGCTTAGCACCCCGTTCATGCTGCTTCAACCTGGTAGCTCCCAGGACCAAAACAGCGGAGAAGTTTAGCTATAAAATTACACATATGGAATCATGTTGTATCCAAAAAAGTGTTAAACAAATTATATTGTAGATTCTTCAAAATAGCCACCCTTTGCCATAATGACAGCTTTGCACACTCTTGACATTCTCTCAACTAGCTTCACCTGGAATACTTTTCTAACAGTCTTGAAGGAGTTCCCACATATCCTGAGCACTTGTTGGCTACTTTTCTTTCACTTTGCGGTCCAACTCATCCCAAACCATCTCAATTGGGTTGAGGTCGGGTGATTGTGGATGCCAGATCATCTGATGCAGCAGTCCATTACTCTTCTTCCTGGTCAAATAGCCCTTACACAGTCTGGAGGTTTTGGGTCATTGTACTGTTGAAAAACAAATGATAATCACACTAAGCGCAAACCAGATGGGATTGCATATCGCTGCAGAATGCTGTGGGAGCCATGCTGGTTAAGTGTGCCTTGAATTTTAAATACATCACTGACAGTGTCACCAGCAAAGCACCCCCACACCATCACATCTCCTTCTCCATGCTTCACGGTGGGAACTACACATGCAGAGATCATCCGTTCACCTACTCTGCGCCTCACAAAGACACGGTGGTTGGAACCAAACATTTCAAATTTGGACTCATCAGACCAAAGGACAGATTTCCACCGGTCTAATGTCCATTGCTCATGTTTCTTGGCCCAAGCAAGTCTTCTTCTTATTGGAGTCCTTTAGTAGTGGTTTCTTTTCAGGGCTATCTTCTGTATACCACCCCTACCTTGTCACAACACAACTGATTGGCTCAAATGCATTTAAGAAGGAAAGAATTTCCATAAATTAACTTTTAACAAGGCACATCTGTTAATTGAAATGCATTCCAGGTGACTACCTCATGAAGCTGGTTGAGAGAATGCCAAGAGTGTGCAAAGGTGTCATCAAGGCAAAGGGTGGCTACTTTGAAGAATCTAAATATAAAATATATTTTAATTTGTCCAACACTTTTTTGGTTACTACATGATTCCATATGTGCTATTTCATAGTTTTGTTGTCTTCACTATTATTCTACAATTTAGAAAATAGTAAAAAATAAAGAAAAACCTTTAAATGAGTAAGTGTGTCCAAACTTTTGACTGGTACTGTATGTAAATAAGGTATTTCTGGTTTTTGTTTTTAATAAATTAGCAAAAATGTATAAAAAACAGTTTTTTCGCTTTGTCATTATGGGGCATTGTGTTGAGATTGTTGAGTGAAAAAATATTTTTATCAATTTTTGAACAAATGTTTTTTGAATTTTTGAAAAAATGTGGAAAAAGTCCAGGGGTCTGAGTACTTTCCAAATGCACTGTATATGACATGTACCATGCAGTTTAGAGACCACGATAGAAATAAGTCACTGACTTTATTGTGGTATCCTTAAAATGTGTTAAAATATATATTTACTGTGTTTATGTATTTTTTTTCAATCAGTTAGTTCAATAGCAACTAGCAGCCATTTTGCGAATCAGAAATAATACAATACAATCACTGGAATACCCTCACAATTGATCTGCACATGTCAAATTACATACTATACAACTAGATGCTGTTTACACTAAAACGTGTCTGTTGTCCCCGTAGCAATACATTCTAGTTCTAATGTGTACCACTATGTGTCTGTTGTTCCCGTAGCAATACATTCTAGTTCTAATGTGTACCACTATGTGTCTGTTGTTCCCGTAGCAATACATTCTAGTTCTAATGTGTACCACTATGTGTCGGTTGTCCCCGTAGCAATACATTCTAGTTCTAATGTGTACCACTATGTGTCTGTTGTCCCCGTAGCAATACATTCTAGTTCTAATGTGTACCACTATGTGTCTGTTGTCCCCGTAGCAATACATTCTAGTTCTAATGTGTACCACTATGTGTCTGTTGTCCCCGTAGCAATACATTCTAGTTCTAATGTGTACCACTATGTGTCTGTTGTTCCCGTAGCAATACATTCTAGTTCTAATGTGTACCACTATGTTTCTGTTGTCCCCGTAGCAATACATGTCCTCCAAGAACTCAGACCATGATTAGCTGTTGTATCTGATTCACAGTATGATGGAGTATGACGTGTCCAGGAGGCTCACCCTGGAGGAGACCATCTGACACCCATTCTTCCATTCCATAAGGAACGAGGGGAAAAAGTGACCCTGAAGATCACAGCACACACTAGCAGGGTTGGGGGTCAATACCATTTCAATTCCAGTCAATTCAGAAAGTACCCCCAATTTCAAATGTTCTTCATTGAAAAAGCAGAATACTTCCTAACCCTGCCCACAACTCTACATTTCTCTACTGCAAGGGAGATTCCTATAGACTGCATCAGTCTGCTGCCTCATATTATTACATCTGCCTAATTTACATACACATTGAGTTCACCTGCCCGTTTCCTAAGCATTTATTTTACATTTTAGTCATTTAGCAGACACTCTTATCCAGAGGAACTTACAGTAGTGAGACCATACATGTTCATACTGGTCCCCTGTGGGAATCAAGCCAACAACCCCGGCATTGCAAGTGCCATGCTCTACCAACTGAGCTAAGTTGAAGACAACTTGACTCCGGTTGATCCTTGTTGATTTGTGAATACAATTATTTAGCATGTTTTGTCCCTTTTCAATGTGTTTCTTCACAACAAATTAACACTTTCTTTACTTCGGGGTTAATGGATTAGCTTTCAGAATATTGTCAGCCACATTGACGTTAATGGGGAAAAAAATATTGCTCATAAAAGTTTTTGTTACTGATTGATAGACATTATTTGTTGGTAGTTTAAAGTCAGTAGGATAAACAGTGATGGGAATGTGTTCTGTTGGACTGCTTGTAGTAGTCCTAGTCATCCAGTTGATGGCAATACAACGCCCCATGAATACATTGCCTTCAGAAAGTATTCACACCCCTTGACTTTTTCCTCATGTGTTGTGTTACAGCCTGAATTTAACATGTATTACATTTAGATTTATCCATAATACAAAGTGTTACATTTGGGGCAAATCCAATAAAACACATTACTGAGTACCACTCTCCATATGTTCAAGCACAGTGGTATCTGTATACTTGTAATTGTTAAGGACCGTGGAGTTTTCAGGATAAAAAAGAAACAGAATGGAGTTAAACAAATGCAAAACCCTAGAGGAAATCCTGGTTCAGTCTGCTTTCCACCAGACACCAGGAGATTAATTCACCTTGCAGCATGACAATAACCTAAAATACAAGGCCAAATCTACACTGGGGTTGCTTACTAAGAAGCCGGTGAACGTTCCTGAGTGGCCGAGTTACAGTTTTGACTTAAATCTACTTGAAATTAAATCTACTTGAAAATGGTTGTCAAGCAATGATCAGCAAACAATTTGACAGAGCTTGAAGATTTTTTTAAAGAATAATGGACAAATGTTGCACAATCCAGCACAGGAGGCTGCCGGAATGTAACTGACGGAATGGTATTTGATACCATTTCACCTATTCCACTCCAGTCATTACCACAAGCCCATTCTCCCCAATTAAGGTCCAACCAACCTCCTGTGCTGGAAAGCTCTTAGAGCAGGGGTGTCAAACTCATTCCATGGAGGGCCTTTTGCTGTTTCCTTTTAATTAAGACCTAGACAGGTGAGGGGAGTTCTTTACTAATTAGTGACCTTAATTCATCATTGAGTTACAAAGGAGGTGCGAAAACCAGCAGACACTCGGCTCTCCATGGAATGAGTTTGACACGTGTCTTTGGCTGCGTTTAGACAGGCAGACCAATTTCTGATATTTTTTTCAATCATTGGGGTTTTGATTAATCAGATCAGCTCTGAAAAAGTTCTGATGTAAAAAGATCTGATGTGATTGGTCAAAAGAACTGGGCTGCATGTGTAAACACAGCCTTAGATACTTACCCAGAAATTCTCACAGCTGTAATCGCTGCCAAAGGTGCTTCTACAATGTCTTGACTCAGGGATGTGAATACTTATGTAAATGAGACATTTCTGTATTTCATTGTCATTAAATTTGAAAAAATGTCCATAAACACATTTTCACTTTGTCATTATGGGGTATTGTGTGTAGATGCATGAGAATAACATCTATTTAATCCATTTTGAATTCAGGCTGTAACACAAACAAATGTATTGACGATATTGGATGTATTGGTGATAGATTGACAGCATGGTTGAGGCGGTATGGCTGAGGAGCCCACGGTGGATCAACGCATCCGTTTTGATTTTGACAAGGGATTAACCCAGACAGAAATTGCATTATATCTGTCAGCTATAGATGGCTTCCAGTTTTGGCTCCAATACAATCCAATTTTAAAGACGTGTTAAAGTGTGGTTGAACTACTATTTTAAATTGATTGAATGTGGAATGTTAACACTGAGGTTGCAGACTACCAATTAAAGTTTACCAAAGTCTACCAAACTACCAATAAAAGTTGATTGTAATCTCTTTAATAGTTTTAACAGGATGTTGGCTTGTGAATAGCAGCAAAAACACAGTCACAAACAACAATTAACAAGTAGTACAGGAAAAGGAAACTAGTAAATCAGGTGAAATGTTGTGATTTCTAAATACTCCAACATTTCATAAAGGCTACAGACTATTTAGTGATTTTACCCACAAATGGTGGGCAAAATGTTGTAGGAGGACAGCTCCGCCATTCATCTCACTGACTAGACACACTGTATCATGTACAGTTTATTTGGAATTTGTATTTCCTTATTTTGTCATAATTTGCCTTTTGTTGCTGGAGTTTGGATAAGAAGGCCCCGGCCTGTACATTGGCACATGTACACACAGATGTGCACTAATCAAAAGTCTTAGATCTGTGTGGAGTCTTGCTGCCTTTGGTCCACTATGACACTGCTGTCAATGTATCACCAATACCTCCACTCTTATTTCTAGAGTTTATCTCGTGATCTCGACAAAAACACCTTTTGTTATGTTGTGATCACGAGATAAATAAATCATGATCTCCACATAAGGAGGGAATAATTGTTTTATTTATATGTCCTCTGGCTTTCTGTAGATCTTGAAATAGGATATGTATTTTTTGTTTTAACAACCTTTGAATAAATAACATTGAGTGCTACGTCCTCTTTCAAGGTTATGAAGTGATAAGAATTTCATATTTCAATTATTTTCTCAAAGTACACAACACTGAAATGTATCGTGTATTATGTCAAATGTTTATGTCTAAAATCAATTCATGTTTTCACTAGACAATTGTTTTTTTCTTTATGGCACATTCATTGGGTAAGAATAAGAGTTTAATTACTCTGGTTTTCAATCCATGTATTCACCAGAGAGATGTATTCTTAGGCAGACTCCTTTTATTGAGTGGACTTCAGGAAGTGATAAAGAACGATTTAAAGGGTATTTGGCATCATGTCTGTGACTGGTCCAAATCGCGTGAGCGCAACCGTAGTCTACACAAGTCCTCGTGCAGCTGTTGTTGCACGCTGTTGCGTCGCTTCATGTATCCACAGTTGCGCAGAGATTAAACATTAGTTCTTGTGACGGCTCCGCTACAGTAACAAACTGGGATTACAACAATCGAAATATTTCTAATAGGAAATTTGACATAGAGGAAAATAGCCTATAATTCATTAACGGATTTTTTTGCAGTTTGCACAAATAATTTTACTGCAGATTCCAGGATGGGATCCCCCGCAAAATCTGACGAAAAGACCATGGAATCAATCAACAACAACAGCCACAAATCCAATTTTTCACATTGTTTAGGCGGGCTGCCAACCGTATTTTGCGTCATGTTGTCGGTGTGTTCTATGGCGTTTTGTTTTTTGGTAAACTTCAGGACATCTCACCTGGAGTACAGAGTGCAGACTTTGGAGATGGAGAGAATGTCCCTGATCCCTTCCGATGAGAATGGAACAGTACCTGGTCTTCAGGATATCATTGAAAAACTAGTGCACGAGGTGAGGTTGACGTTAAAGTGTAATAGGATTTAATGAACCTCTTTCAGACAGTGATGCAAGATCAGATGCAATATTTTGAAAGGATTATCTCTCACGTTAGAATGAGCCTACGTTAAGGTTGCCTATTTCATCACAACATTGTAGCCGATCACCATAATCATGTAGGAACATGGCCTAATTAATCTAGTTTAACTACTCATTTGACACCTCAATTCAGACTGATTCGGTAAATTGGAGTCCAATTTGACATCCGTTAAAAAAATGATTGTCGTGTACTACCACTAAAGAACAATTAGCATGCACGATGGGTGGTTACACTTACAGTGGGATTGACACCCTTGATAAAAATGAGCAAAACAGATTGTATAAAAAAAAATTATACAAATGTCCTGAACTGTATTGTATGCTCCAAAAAATTGGTAAATTATATTTTATACAAAAGCTGCAGAACATTCGCACATCCAGGTACTTTCCGCCGGTGCGAGAGTTGTTAGCAAACGCATAGAAAACCGCACACTGCTGCGCATGCTCCCAGGTGTCAACGTTATTAATAACAACGTTTCGACCCTTAGGTCATGGATGCCTGAGGAACTAACACCTAAGGGTGGAAAGGTTGTTACAAATAAAATCACCTGGGAGCATGAGCAGCAATGTGCTGCGTTTTCCTTGCTGTTTTTCATATAATATTTCTACTAATACAATTGCTCAGTGAAATAGATTTTGTTTAACAAGTAATATATATTTTTCTCAGAAAGGTAGGGGTCAAAATGATTGACACCCCTGTTTTCAATACCTTTCAATACCTCACCTTAGGAGGATAATGGCACTGACTCACATGGCACAGACTTCAGTTCAACATGTACTTTTGATTTCCATTTGGTTGAGTCCTCAACTAATGTGAATTCAACGTGAAATCAACCAAGTATTTCACCATGTTATTGGATTTAGGTGAACGGTTGGGTGAAAAAATACTAAACGTCCTTACATTGAGGACTTTTCAAATCCAATTAGTTTCCCACTTTGATTCGACGTCATCATATTGGTTTTGGGGGGGTTGAAATGAAGTGGAAACAACATTGAAGTTGGGAGCCTTTTTCTAAAATGTTTTATGAGTTGGAGAACACATTGGGAGGGATCTTAGACCATTCCTCCATACAGAATCCCTCCAGATTCTTTTCACACCCTTCATCTGTTGTAGAACTCCATTTTCATGTCGTCTGACCGAAGCACCAGTTCAAATCCAAGTGCTAATGCTGTTTAGCAAACTCCAGTTATTTACATTCATCTCTAGGGGCTTCCAAGTGGCACAGCACTCTAAGGCACTGCATCTCAGTGCTAGAAGTGTCACTACAGACCCTGGTTCAATTCCAGGTTGTATCACAACCGGCTGGGATTGGGAGTCCTGTAGGGCGTTTACATTTTTGTGATGAAATTAAAATAGAGCTCTTTGGCCACGCACACCAGTGGTGGGTTTGACGTCCAAATGAGAATGCATGAGCAGAACAGAACCCTATACTTACTGTAAAATATGTTGGTGGATCTATGATGTTATGGGGCTGTTTTGCTTCCACTGGTCCTGGGGCCCTTGTTAAGGTCAACGGCATCATGAACTTTACCCAGTACCAGGACATTTTAGCCCAAAATCTGGTTGTCTCTGCAGGGAGATTGAAACTTGGCCGCAGGTGGATCTTCCAGCAAGACAATAACCCCAAGCACACGTCAAAATCTACAAAGAAATGGTTAATTGGACACAAAATCATCATTTTGTAATGGTCATCTCAGTCTCTGGACTTGAAACCCATTGAAAACATGTGGTTTGAAGTGAAGAGTGTAGAGCAGCAGTGCAGACGAAGGATATCAAGGACCTGGAAGGATTCTGTATGGAGGAATGGTCTACGATTCCTCCCAATGGGTTGTACAACTCATAAAACATTTGAGGAAAAAGCTCAGTGCCTTTATCCTCACAAGGTGATGTTGAAAGATATTGAAAACAGCAGTGTCAATAATTTTGACACCTACCTTTAAATTGATAAAAAAACATACTACTTGTTGAACAAAATCTCTTTCTCTGAACAATTCTATTAGTATAAAATAATATATTTTCAATTTTCTTTGTTGCATACAATATAGCTTAGTATTTTAGTTATTTATTTTAAACAGTCATTTTTGCTCATCTTTATCAAGGGTGTCAATAATTTCAGGCCCTACTGTACATCTAACATCTCACATTATTCACTGTGGCTCTTGTTGTCCCCTTTCAGAGACTGACCAAAGCACTGCCCAAACTTCGCACTGCCAGGGATGTCATTCAAGAGTGCTCCTGTCCTCCAGGTATGTCCCCTGCCCTATGAAAGGCTTCTATGCCCAGGTTTATGGAAGGAATTGAGAATATTCAATATCCAGGGCCCTATGTTCCCATGGTCCTATGTTCCCTCAGCCCTATGGTCCCTCAGCCCTATGTTCCCTCAGCCCTATGGTCCCTCAGCCCTATGTTCCCTCAGCCCTATGGTCCCTCAGCCCTATGTTCCCTCAGTCCCATGTTCCCTCAGCCCTATGTTCTCTCAGCCCTATGTTCCCTCAGTCCCATGTTCCCTCAGCCCTATGTTCCCTCTCAGCCCCATGTTCCCTCAGCCCTATGTTCCCTCAGCCCTATGTTCCCTCAGTCCCATGTTCCCTCAGCCCTATGTTCCCTCAGTTCCATGTTCCCTCAGCCCTATGTTCCCTCAGTCCCATTTTCCCTCAGCCTTATGTTCCCTCAGTACCCACTGAACCTTCCTCTAACACCGCCTGGTATAGAGGTTCTGGATGGCAGGGAGTTCAGCCCCAGTGATGTACAGGGCCGTACGCACTACGGTCTGTTGTACCATGCGGTCAGATGCCGAGTAGTTGCCATACCAAGCGGTAATGCAGCCAGTCAAGATGCTCTTAATGGTGCAGCTGTAGAACTTTTAGAGCATCTGGGGGCTGAGAGAACATGGGGCTGAGGGAACATTGGGCTGAGGGAACATGGGGCTGAGAGGGAACATGGGGCTGAGAGGGACCATGGGGCTAAGGGAACATGGGGCTGAGGGAACATGGGGCTGAGAGGGAACATGGGGCTAAGGGAACATGGGGCTAAGGGAACATGGGGCTGAGAGGGAACATGGGGCTAAGGGAACATGGGGCTGAGGGAACATGGGGCTGAGGGAACATGGGGCTGAGGAACATGGGTCTAAGGGAAAATGGGGCTGAGGGAACATGGGGCTGAGGGAACATGGGTCTAAGGGAACATGGGGCTGAGGGAACATGGGGCTGAGGGAAAATTGGGCTGAGGGAACATGGGGCTGAGAGGGGACATGGGGCTAAGGGAACATGGGGCTAAAGGAACATGGGGCTGAGAGAACATGGGGCTGAGGGAACATGGGGCTGAGGGAACATGGGGCTGAGGGAACATGTGGCTAAGGGAACATGGGGCTAAGGGAACATGTGGCTAAGGGAACATGGGGCTAAGGGAACATGTGGCTAAGGGAACATGGTGCTAAGGGAACATGGGGCTGAGAGGGAACATGGGGCTGAAGGAACATGGTGCTAAGGGAACATGGGGCTAAGGGAACATGGGGCTGAGGAAACATGTGGCTAAGGGAACATGGTGCTAAGGGAACATGGGGCTGAGGAAACATGGGGCTGAAGAAACATGTGGCTAAGGGAACATGGGGCTAAGGGAACATGGGGCTGAAGAAACATGTGGCTTAGGGAACATGGGGCTGAAGAAACATGTGGCTTAGGGAATATGTGGCTGAGGGAACATGTGGCTAAGGGAACATGGTGCTAAGGGAACATGGGGCTGAAGAAACATGTGGCTAAGGGAACATGGTGCTAAGGGAACATGGGGCTGAGGAAACATGTGGCTAAGGGAACATGGGGCTAAGGGAACATGGGGCTGAAGAAACATGTGGCTTAGGGAACATGTGGCTGAGGGAACATGTGGCTGAGGGAACATGGTGCTAAGGGAACATGGTGCTAAGGGAACATGGGGCTGAGGAAACATGTGGCTAAGGGAACATGGGGCTAAGGGAACATGGGGCTAAGGAAACATGGGGCTGAGGAAACATGGGGCTAAGGGAACATGGGGCTAAGGGAACATGGGGCTAAGGGAACATGGGGCTAAGGGAACATGGGGCTAAGGGAACATGGTGCTAAGGGAACATGGGGCTGAGAGAACATAGGGCTGAGGAAACATGGGGCTAACGGAACATGGGGCCCTGGCAACCTATGTTTAGGGAACATAGACACAGTCCCACATAGGCTAACAATGGGGAGTTCTCCCCATAGTTATCTGTTGTACCTACGTAGTTTCCCTCCTTACAATGACATTCGTAAAAAACTGCCTACATACAGCCTATAAGAAGGTTTATAGAAAATCTCAAGGACAGACAGACAGTAACAAATGTGTACGCTGTTGCATGTATTGCAGGTGTGAACGTTTATTTGATTATGCAATGTAACTGAATTTCGAGAATTAGAACAATATTGAAAATTCAAAAAGTTGGTCTAACTGTCTGTCTCTGGTTCTCACTACAGCACTCTTGCTGCAGCCCTATTTGTTCAGTCTCATCTCAATGTTTTGGTCTCCCTGGTAACGTACTGTATGCCATCATTCTCTCTAACAGTCCTGCCCCATTACCTACTGTATATTTGGTGAATCCTATATTTGGAGAAGCAGTGAAGTCTTGCGATCAGTGCTCACTACTCATCATGTGTTGAGAATAGTAGAACAGTGACATTATAGGCCAACTGACACTGTGGTCAAGGCCACAAGTTAAATAATTTCATAGATTTTATACAGCAAGAAGCCCTCACATGTGGAAGTTATAAAAAGGAAAATGTGGTTTTCAGATCCACAGAGACTGTTTGACAGCCTGGATTTATTGAGTAAGCTCGGCCATAGAACATTAAGATTTATAACCGTCTGTTGAATGACAGCGGAGAAGACAGGGTATTCTTAACCTTGTATGAATAAGTACACACTTTTCTCTCATCTTTCATTTATTTTCCCGAAATGTCGTGTTTCGCTTGAAACGAGAATGACGGGTATCCTACAGAATAATTGGAAGTACAGTACGTGTCTCACCATTGCTTTGAAGCATAATGTCTGTCTCTATGTGATTTCACAGCATCATAGCTCACCTTTCATTTGTGGGGCCGCAGGTAGCCTAGTGGTTAGAGTGTTGAACTAGTAACCAAAAGGTTGTTAGATCAAATCCCTGAGCTGACAAGATAAAAATCGGTCATTCTGCCTCTGAACAAGGCAGTTAACCCACTGTTCCTAGACCATAATTGGAAATAAGTATTTTTTCTTAACTAATTTGGCTAGTTAAATAAAGGTAAAATAAAAAAATATAATAATAATTCCTCCATTGTACAGCCTCTGTAACATGGGGAATGTTTAGTTCATTGGCATTGCCAACATTCAGAGATGGAATGGTTTCATTTCAGTGGGACCTGCCTGAAGGTAGATGACCTAAGTTCAACCCCTCATCGGGAACTGAAAGGATAATGCTTGTGAAACCACATGACCATTGGTTTGAAGAGCATTGGCCTCCCAATTAAGAGGTTAGACCCAAATGGAAGACTGAATTCTGGACTGAGAGGCCGGAGGTCTTAGGACTCACAAAAGGATCTATTTGGCCATAGCTAGGTTTGCCTCAGGAAAACACTTTAAAGGGTAGACAAAGGATGGAGATGGCGAGGGAACATGAACTAATGACGCTAACAAAGCATGTTAATGGCCTCCTGTCTATGCTAGCTGCACACTCAAATGTCAATTGGTTCGATTTTCATTGACAGGCGGTGCTTGTGCATTGGTTCTTTGCATCTCAAGGAATTAGCACTTTGTTGTGAAGGAAGGAAGGCTCCATTGTTGGTATAACAGACAGGCTTTGTAACCCTCCATCCTGAGAGAGGGACACTGGTTACCTTGCGTCCGTTCAGATTAAAGTTTGTTCTGGTTTATGATAACCTTTGGTTAAAGCTCAACACACCGGTGGGATTGTCAAACGCTTGCCTGCCGGCAGTACTTAGCACCTCTGAACAGAGTGTCGGCAGTCAATCTCTAGTGTGTTCACACAGCAAAGACCTTGGAAGTCATCAGCCACTCAGCCTTGTTAAAACACTCCAAACCAGAAGGTGGCAGTAGCTTTATTTAGCAATGCATAGCCGTGCATATTGCTTATGGTCTAGATCCCACACTATCTGTGCTAATGTTTCTATTTTGTAGAAAGCCCTTGTTGATACTATCCAGGTGGCCACAGCTAGATAATTACCTAGCAAGATGACGAAGAAACTATTTAATTCCCTCTCTATAATCCCATACTGCCAGTGCCAGCCCATAGCCAAATATTTAGCTAGCTAGCTAACGTTAGCATATTTACTAGCTAGCACAACATAGCTAGCTAGCTAAGGACACTGCACTCGGCAGCTAACACAGCCAGCTGTTTCATGGAAACAAGCTAATCCATTGTGATTTAATTATATTGTCAATACTAGCTCCCCCACGTGGGGATTCGGGCTCAAAGTTAAGTTGTTGGCCACTGACGAACATTGCAATTCCACAAGTAGAATTGGTATGTTCGTTGCTACCAGGTCGACACACAGCAGGTACCGCTTTTGTTCTAGCAAGAAAAGGAACGGCCTCCCACTGTGGTAAGTACCTACAGGCAGTCTATTGGCAATGAGATTCTCGCTGTGTTTCATGCTTTACAGTATGTAAACCCAGTTCTCTGAAGGAGATGAGGGAGACATCTCACTATGGAACAAGCCCTTGTGTGGGTCCCTTGCTGAAGCCTTTTTCATCTATCAGCTGAACCTTCTCCTTTCTTTCAGTACCACAGAGCATATTTAACTCCGGTCCACGATGCAGGTGGTCCTTTACTCTTCATCTCTGAATTGTTTCACCTATGGAACTGTGGGAAAAGCTAGTCTCTGTACAAATGTTGACATTGTGCATCTCTCAAAGAGACATTAGAATACTTCAATAGACAACTTCTGGAGGGGCTTGAAGTGGAGGCCTCACTTTAAATGCTGTTTTCTTTGGTGCTGGTTTGTGACGGAGTAAAAAGGCAAATGGCTCTGGAACAAGACTGTCTAACTCTTACTGATATACCTTTGGGTAGATCATGTCATTTGTGCATAATAAGTGTGTGTATTATCTAGCTAGTGTCACGATCGCGTTGACATGAACGAGAGGACCAAGGCGCAACATGATTGGAATACATCTTCTTTTTAATAACAACGACGAAGATGAACACGACACACTTATACAACACTAACGAAAAACAACAAACGATCGTGAAAACTTCAAACGTAAGTGCACACACAAACTACTTACGTCGAACTATACATATACACAAACAATGACCCACAAACAGCTAAAGCCTATGGCAGCCTTAAATATGGCTCCCAATTAGAGACAACAGAAATCAGCTGTCTCTAATTGAGAACCCATTCCGGCCACCATAGACTTTCCTAGAACTACACCCAACATAGACACAGCTAGACACAGCTAAAACCATAAACTACAACAAACACCCCCTCTACCATATAATACCCCCAAAATACACACATACCCCATGTCACACCCTGACCTAACTAAAATAATAAATAAAACAAATAATACTAAGGCCAGGGCGTGACATAACTCCCCCCTTAAGGTGCGAACTCCGGACGCACCAGCACATAGTCTAGGGGAGGGTCTGGGTGGGCTTCCTTCAACGGCGGCGGCTCTGGCACTGGTCGTGGTCCCCACCCCACCATAGTCATAAGGGGCAGCACCGGGATAAGGGGCAGCACCGGGATAAGGGACAGCACCGGGATAAGGGGCAGCACCGGGATAAGGGGCAGCACCGGGATAAGGGGCAGCACCGGGATAAGGGGCAGCACCAGGATAAGGGGCAGCACCAGGATAAGGGGCAACACCAGGATAATGGGCAGATCCTGGCTGGATGACGGCTCCGGCGGATCCTGGTTGGACGGCTCATGGCTGAGCAGCCAGATCAGTCAGCCAGCCATGAGCAGCCAGATCCGTCAGCCAGCCATGAGCAGCCAGATCCGTCAGCCAGCCATGAGCAGCCAGATCCGTCAGTTAGCCATGAGCAGCCAGATCCGTCAGCTAGCCATGAGCAGCCAGATCCGTCAGCTAGCCATGAGCAGCCAGATCCGTCAGCTAGCCATGAGCAGCCAGATCCGTCAGCCAGCCATGAGCAGCCAGATCCGTCAGCCAGCCATGAGCAGCCAGATCCGTCAGCCAGCCATGAGCAGCCAGATCCGTCAGCCAGCCATGAGCAGCCAGATCCGTCAGCCAGCCATGAGCAGCCAGATCTGTCAGCCAGCCATGGGCCGTCCCTCAGTCCGGAGCTGCAGTCCCTCAGTCCGGAGCTGCCGTTCCTCAGTCCGGAGCTGCCCTTTATCCTGGTGCTCTCCCTTATCCTGGTGCTGCCCCTTACCCTAGTACTGCCCCTTAGTCCGGAGCTGCCCCTTAGTCCGGAGCTGCCCCTTAGTCCGGAACTGCCCCTTAATTCAGTGGGGTTAATGTGGAGGGGGGTCATTTGGAGGAAGCTAAGGAGGCGGTTAGTGACTATGGTGGGGTGGGGACCACGACCAGTGCCGGAGCCGCCACCGCGGAAGGAAGCCCACCCAGACCCTCCCCTAGACTGTGTAATGGTGCGCCCGGAGTTCGCACCTTAAGGGGGGGGGGGTTATGTCACGCCCTGGCCTTAGTATTATTTGTTTTCTTTATTATTTTAGTTAGGTCAGGGTGTGACATGGGGAATGTTTGTGTTTTGTTGGTTTTGGGTGATTATATGGTAAAGGGGGTGTTGGGTGTAGTGTATGGGTTTGTGTTGAGTGCATGTGTCTAGCGTTGTCTATGTTGGTTTAGTTGTCTAGGAGAGTCTATGGTTGCCTGAATGAGTTCCCAATTAGAGACAGCTGATTTCTGTTGTCTCTAATTGGGAGCCATATTTAGGGTAGCCATGGGCTTTCATGTGACGTGGGTAATTGTCTATGTTATACGTTTGTAGCCTGTATGTGCACTACGTTATTAGCTTCACGTCGTTTGTTTGTTTTGTTAGTTTTGTAAGTGTTTTGTTTTCGTTTTGCCGTCGTCATCAATAAAAGAGATGGCTTATTTTCCTACTGCTGCGTTTTGGTCCGTCAATCCTCCACACGACCGTGACAGCTAGTGCTTAAAGGAATTTGGTTTGATGTACTCAAACCTCAGACCACTATGTCAAATGCCACTTGTGTACTGCTAGAACTAAACAAAAAACAAAGCCTTTTTCTTTGGATGGTTTATTGCCTATAATGCTTCACATATCACCTAGGCAGTACATGTACAGTATTCAATGTGTTTATTACTCTATCATAATATTTATTTACAAAATACTCTATCGTAATCTTTATTTACAGAATACTCTATCATGATCTTTATTTACAGAATACTCTATCATAATCTTTATTTACAGAATACTCTATCATAATCTTTATTTACAGAATACTCTATCGTAATCTTTATTTACAGAATACTCTATCATGATCTTTATTTACAGAATACTCTATCATAATCTTTATTTGCAGAATACTGTATCTGTAACGCTTGTTCTCCTCCTCTTCGTCCGAAGAGGAGGAGTAGGGATCAGACCAACATGCAGCGGGTTTAGAAAACATAATGAATTTATTAAACGACAAAGACGAACACGAAACAACACTTGGAATAATTACAAAATAACAAAACGAACGAAGACAGACCTGAACTATAGAACTTACAAATAACACGAAGAACGCACGAACAGGTATAGACTACAAACAAAAACGCTACAGTCCCGTGTGGTACGAACATACATACAGACACGGAAGACAACCACCCACAAACAAACAGTGTGAACACCCTACCTTTATATGGTTCCCAATCAGAGGAAACGACAAACACCTGTCTCTGATTGAGAACCATATAAGGCTAATTACCAATGGCCTAAACATAGAAACACAAAACATAGAATGCCCACCCCAACTCATGCCCTGACCAACTAAACACATACAAAAATAACAGACAACAGGTCAGGAACGTGACACTATCGTAATCTTTATTTACAGAATACTCTATCGTAATCTTTATTTACAGAATACTCTATCATAATCTTTATTTACAGAATACTCTATCGTAACCTTTATTTACAGAATACTCTATCGTAACCTTTATTTACAGAATACTCTATCATAATCTTTATTTACAGAATACTCTATCGTAATCTTTATTTACAGAATACTCTATCGTAATCTTTATTTACAGAATACTCTATCGTAATCTTTATTTACAGAATACTGTATCGTAACCTTTATTTACAGAATACTCTATCGTAATCTTTATTTACAGAATACTCTATCGTAACCTTTATTTACAGAATACTCTATCGTAATCTTTATTTACAGAATACTCTATCGTAACCTTTATTTACAGAATACTCTATCGTAATATTTATTTACAGAATACTCTATCGTAATCTTTATTTACAGAGTACTCTATCGTAACCTTTATTTACAGAATACTCTATCGTAATCTTTATTTACAGAATGGAAGCCAACTCAGAGAAGTCTGATGCTGTAGCATGGGACTGTTTCACTGCTAAGCCTGTGGTCATAATAGACATTAAGAACTTGAGTGTGTACTGAAAAAAACTTTTAATATTGTAGGTCCATGTAATCTTTTATAAACCTATTGTTTTTCATAACTAGAGCTTGATATTACATTCTGAAGATGGAGAAGAGAGAAGGGGAGCAATGCTGAGAGAGGGGACGAGAGAGAGAGATGGCAGGAGGGAGAAGGGGAGCGATGCTGAGAGAGGGGACGAGAGAGAGAGATGGCAGGAGGGAGAAGGGGAGCGATGCTGAGAGAGGGGACGAGAGAGAGAGATGGCAGGAGGGAGAAGGGGAGCGATGCTGAGAGAGGGGACGAGAGAGAGAGGGGACGAGAGAGAGAGATGGCAGGAGGGAGAAGGGGAGCGATGCTGAGAGAGGGGACGAGAGAGAGAGATGGCAGGAGGGAGAAGGGGAGCGATGCTGAGAGAGGGGACGAGAGAGAGAGATGGCAGGAGGGAGAAGGGGAGCGATGCTGAGAGAGGGGACGAGAGAGAGAGATGGCAGGAGGGAGAAGGGGAGCGATGCTGAGAGAGGGGACGAGAGAGAGAGATGGCAGGAGGGAGAAGTGTTTAGCGTAACTGTTCTGTGACCTGTGCATCAAGGCTTCAAGGGATGTAAAACCAGTTACCGGCACACGTCCGCTGAGCGGGTCAGAGAGCAGCGCTCAGAACAGGCGAATCAGCCCGGATAACTTGCCTCTTAACATTGTAATACCCATTTTATAGGACTTCCCTGGGAGAGGCCTGTAAGCTGTAAAACTTCCTCCAGAAGCTGCTGTGAATGTGTATATGTGTCGGACTCTTTGTATATGTTTGTGCGATGCACGGTTTGTATGTGTTGTAGTATCCCTCCTCCACACTACAGGGGTTTGTTACTTCTCCTCGACCCCTCATGCTTTTAACCAAAACGTGATAAATACAACCTCATAGAAAACTCCCTAAATTGGAATGAAAACATAGATAACTAGAGAGGGGAGTGATTTTTTTTTTTTTTAAACAGCTTAGTTACTTGACAAGGTAATCCTTATAAAAAAATATAATGGGCCACATGATTTCTTAGGGGGCTCAAAAATGCAATCTACATGTTGGCTATCAGTGTGGACAAATATGCCTGCGTGCCTACAAATGTCCATGTTTTAAAAAGGAAATGGAGTCTTGAGTCAGGGGGTTTATTGAAATAACCAGTCTGTACATATTTGTCTCAAAATATGGGTAAAAGAAGCAATAAAAGCGTGGTCCTGTAACGTCCCTTATTGAAAGCATCTGTCCAATGGGCTGTTACGGCATTTTGGCTGGCTTTCAGCCCCGCTGTAAAATCTAGCCCTCTTTTCTCCTCAACATTTCACAATTTCATTGAATACAACGTGGGGGCTTTTATTCTCTAAGATGGAAGGGGTATGGGAACAATTATGGCATGGTACGTTTAATTATCCAGAATCCTAGGTGATTGTTTGAATTGTTAATCGTGTGGCAGATTGAGAGAAAAAAAACCCTCTCACTGGGTGTCTCTAGGGGTGATAAATCCTCAAATCAGGATATGCCCGCTCATTCGTTTTAGGTGGATGTTTTTTACCCCTCCATTAAGCTGCTGTCACGTTCCTGACCTATTTATGTTAGTTTTGTGTGTTAGTTGGTCAGGACGTGAGGTTGGGTGGGCATTCTATGTTATCTGTTTCTATGTTGGTTTTGGTTTGCCTGGTATGGCTCTTGATTAGAGGCAGGTGGTTTGCGTTTTCCTCTAATCAAGAGTCATATTTAGGTAGGGCATTCTCACTGTTTGTTTGTGGGTGATTGTCTCCTGTGTCAGTATGTTTGTTCGTACCACACTGGACTGTAGCGTTTGTTTGTTTCGTTTTCGTTTCGATGTCGTCTGTTTCCTGTACGTAAGTTTATGTTTAGTTATGTAAGTTTATGTTCAGGTTTCGTCAACGTCGTTTTGTTATTTTGTAGTTTGAAAGTGTTTTGTTTCGTTTCGTGTTTGCCATCATATTGTATAATAAAGATGGCTTATTTCCCAAAGCCTGCGTTTTGGTCTGAGGATCCTTCTCTCCTCACCTCATCCGAGGATGAGGAGAGCGTCACCCGTTACAGAATCACCCACCAACACGCTAAGACCAAGCGGCAAAGGGAAACTAAACGGAGTAAGGGACAGGAGAGAAAGGAACAATGGACATGGGACGATGTTTTGGATGGAAAGGGTGTCTACACATGGGAGGAGATCCTAGCTGGTAGAGATCGCCTCCCATGGGAACAGCTGGAGGCACTGAGGAGAGCGGAGGCTACCAGAGAGAGGAACCGGAGCTATGAGGGAACGTGTCTGGCACGGAAGCCGAAAAAGCCCGTAAGTAATTCCCAAAAATTTCTTGGGGGGGGGCTAGGAGGTGGTGGGCCAAGGGCAGGTAGGAGACCTGCGCCCACTTCCCAGGCTTACCGTGGAGAGCGGGAGTACGGGCAGGCGCCGTGTTACGCAGTAGAGCGCACGGTGTCTCCTGTACGAGTGCATAGCCCAGTGCGGGTTATTCCACCTCCCCGCACTGGTAGGGCTAGATTGAGTATTGAGCCAGGTGTCATGAGGCCGGCTCAACGCGTCTGGTCTCCAGTGCGTCTCCTCGGGCCGGCATACATGGCACCTGCCTTACGCATGGTTTCCCCGGTTCGCCTACATAGGCCGGTGCGGGTTATTCCACCTCCCCGCACTGGTCGGGCAACCGGGAGTATTCAACCAGGTAAGGTTGGGCAAGCTCAATGCTCAAGAGTGCCAGTACGCCTCCACGGTCCGGTATTTCCGGCACCACCTCCCCGCCCCAGCCTAGTACCTACAGTGTATACACTACGCACTAGGCTACCAGTGCGTATCCTGAGCCCTGTTCCTCCTCCACGCACTCTCCCTGTAGTGCGTGTATCTAGCCCGGTGCCTCCAGTTCCGGGCCCACGCACTAAGCTACCTGTGCGTCTCCAGAGCCCTGAACCCACTGTATCTTCTCCCCCTACTAATCCTGATGTGCTTGTCCTCAGCCCGGTGTCAACAGTGCCGGTACCACGCATCAGGGATAGAGTAGGCTTTGAGAATACAGTGTGCCCTGTCCCTGCTCCCCGCACTAGTAGGAAGGTGCTTATCATTAGCACGGTGCCTCCAGTTCCGGCACCACGCACCAGGTCTACAGTGCGCCATATCCGGCCAGAGCCATCCGTCTCACCAGCGCCATCTGAGCCATCCGTCTCCCCAGCGCCATCTGAGCCATCCGTCTCCCCAGCACCATCTGAGCGATCCGTCTCCCCAGCGCCATCTGAGCCATCCGTCTCCCCAGCGCCGTCTGAGCCATCCGTCTGCCAGGAGCCTGCAAAGCCGCCCGTCTGCCATGAGCCTGCAAAGCCGCCCGTCTGCCATGAGCCTACAGAGCCGTCAGCCAGACAGGAGCCGCTAGAGCCGTCAGCCAGACAGGATCCGCCAGAGCCGCCAACCAGACAGGATCCGCCAGAGCCGCCAACCAGACAGGATCCGCCAGAGCCGCCAACCAGACAGGATCCGCCAGAGCCGCCAACCAGACAGGATCTGCCAGAGCCGCCAACCAGACAGGATCTGCCAGAGCCGCCAACCAGACAGGATCTGCCAGAGCCGCCAACCAGACAGGATCTGCCAGAGCCGCCAGAGAGCCATGAGCAGCCAGAGCCGTCAGAGAGCCATGAGCAGCCAGAGCCGTCAGAGAGCCATGAGCAGCCAGAGCCGTCAGAGAGCCATGAGCAGCCAGAGCCGTCAGAGAGCCATGAGCAGCCAGAGCCGTCAGAGAGCCATGAGCAGCCAGAGCCGTCAGAGAGCCATGAGCAGCCAGAGCCGTCAGAGAGCCATGAGCAGCCAGAGCCGTCAGAGCGCCATGAGCCGTCAGCCTGCCATGAGCGTCGAGAGCCGTCAGCCTGCCATGAGCGTCGAGAGCCGTCAGCCTGCCATGAGCGTCGAGAGCCGTCAGCCAGCCATGAGCGTCGAGATTCGTCAGTCAGCCATGAGCTGCCCTTCAGCCTGAAAAGGCTAAATACCCAGAACTGCCCATCAGTCCAGAGCTGTCTCTCTGTCCGGAGCTGCCTTTCAGTCCGGAGTTGCCCCTCTATCCTGATCTCCTTCTCTATCTTCATCTACCTCTATATTCTTATCTATCCCTCTATCTTGATTTATCTCTCTGTCCCGGTGTTATCCTTATTAGGTATATTATTAAGAGAATTGTGTGGGGGAAAAAAGAGGGTGGACATTCTTGGAGGGAGGAAGTTAGGATGGATTATGGTGGGGTGGGAACCGCGCCCGGAGCCTGAGCCACCACCGTGGTTAGATGCCCACCCAGACCCTCCCCTAGACTTTGTGCTGGTGCGTCCGGAGTTCGCACCTTGTGGGGGGGGTACTGTCACGTTCCTGACCTATTTATGTTAGTTTTGTGTGTTAGTTGGTCAGGACGTGAGGTTGGGTGGGCATTCTATGTTATCTGTTTCTATGTTGGTTTTGGTTTGCCTGGTATGGCTCTTGATTAGAGGCAGGTGGTTTGCGTTTTCCTCTAATCAAGAGTCATATTTAGGTAGGGCATTCTCACTGTTTGTTTGTGGGTGATTGTCTCCTGTGTCAGTATGTTTGTTCGTACCACACTGGACTGTAGCGTTTGTTTGTTTCGTTTTCGTTTCGATGTCGTCTGTTTCCTGTACGTAAGTTTATGTTTAGTTATGTAAGTTTATGTTCAGGTTTCGTCAACGTCGTTTTGTTATTTTGTAGTTTGAAAGTGTTTTGTTTCGTTTCGTGTTTGCCATCATATTGTATAATAAAGATGGCTTATTTCCCAAAGCCTGCGTTTTGGTCTGAGGATCCTTCTCTCCTCACCTCATCCGAGGATGAGGAGAGCGTCACCCGTTACAGCTGCTCTGTCCCTTCAGAGTTTTGCAAGGGAAGCCTTATCATTCATTACAACATAGCTTTTATGGTGGTACTGAAATAGACACAGTCCTTGTCACTTAAATCCATGTTTTATTTTTATGTGTGGTACACGCTTTGCATAGCTTTCATTGCTCTTTGCTTTCTAAACATTTCATTCTGTCCTACATATATTTTGTCTCCCAAAAATATTGGCTTCGGATTGGATTTGGCAGTACTGTTGCTATCATAATTTGTTAAACAACCGTTAAAGTGCTTGTTAAGCATGTGCTGTGGCCTCACAAAGGTCTGGGGGAAACGTGCTGTGGCCTCACAAAAGGTTGGGGGAAACGTGTCCTGTGGCCTCAGAAAGGTCTGGGGGAAACGTGTCCTCACGGTTCACAGGCTGGTCCTACACTATAGGTATTCCTGCCATACACACCAGTTCTACACACCAGTCATCATCAGCAAAGTTGTTTACACGACATTGACTGCTTTGTAGTCTGATAAAGTTAGATGTGTCATTTTATGTTTGTGGTTTGTGTGTGTTTGTATGTGTTTTTCAGAGAGAGTGTGTGTGTGTGTGTGTGTGTCAGAGAGAGCGAGAGAGATTGTGTGTGTGTGTATGTATGGAAGTGTGTGTGTGTGTGTGTATGTATGGAAGTGTGTGTGTGTGTGTGTATGTATGGAAGTGTGTGTGTGTGTGTATGTATGGAAGTGTGTGTGTGTTCATGCGTGCAACTGAGTCTGTTTGTCCCTGTCTATATCTGTTTGTCCCTGTCTATATCTGTTTGTCCCTGTCTATATCTGTTTGTCCCTGTCTATATCTGTTTGTCCCTGTCTATATATGTTTGTCCCTGTCTCTATCGGTTTGTCCCTGTCTCTATCGGTTTGTCCCTGTCTCTATCGGTTTGTCCCTGTCTATATCTCTTTGTCCCTGTCTATATCTCTTTGTCCCTGTCTATATCTCTTTGTCCCTGTCTATATCTGTTTGTCCCTGTCTATATCTGTTTGTCCCTGTCTATATCTGTTTGTCCCTGTCTATATCTGTTTGTCCCTGTCTATATCTGTTTGTCCCTGTCTATATCGGTTTGTCCCTGTCTATATCGGTTTGTCCCTGTCTATATCGGTTTGTCCCTGTCTATATCGGTTTGTCCCTGTCTATATCGGTTTGTCCCTGTCTATATCGGTTTGTCCCTGTCTATATCTGTTTGTCCCTGTCTATATCTGTTTGTCCCTGTCTATATCTGTTTGTCCCTGTCTATATCTGTTTGTCCCTGTCTCTATCTGTTTGTCCCTGTCTATATCGGTTTGTCCCTGTCTCTATCGGTTTGTCCCTGTCTATATCTGTTTGTCCCTGTCTATATCTGTTTGTCCTTGTCTATATCGGTTTGTCCCTGTCTCTATCGGTTTGTCCCTGTCTATATCTGTTTGTTCCTGTCTCTATCTGTTTGTTCCTGTCTCTATCGGTTTGTCCCTGTCTATATCGGTTTGTCCCAGCAACTGTCTATATCGGTTTGTCCCAGCAACTGTCTATATCTGTTTGTCCCTGTCTATATCTGTTTGTCCCTGTCTATATCTGTTTGTCCCTGTCTATATCTGTTTGTCCCTGTCTATATCGGTTTGTCCCTGTCTATATCGGTTTGTCCCTGTCTATATCGGTTTGTCTCTGTCTATATCGGTTTGTCTCTGTCTATATCGGTTTGTTCCTGTCTATCGTTTTGTTCCTGTCTATATCTGTTTGTCCCTGTCTATATCGGTTTGTCTCTGTCTATATCGGTTTGTCTCTGTCTATATCGGTTTGTTCCTGTCTATATCTGTTTGTCCCTGTCTATATCTGTTTGTCCCTGTCTATATCTGTTTGTCCCTGTCTATATCTGTTTGTCCCTGTCTAAATCTGTTTGTCCCTGTCTATATCTGTTTGTTCCTGTCTATCTGTTTGTCCCTGTCTATATCTGTTTGTCCCTGTCTATATCGGTTTGTCCCTGTCTATATCTGTTTGTCCCTGTCTATATATATTTGTCCCTGTCTCTATCGGTTTGTCCCTGTCTATATCTCTTTGTCCCTGTCTATATCTCTTTGTCCCTGTCTCTATATATTTGTCCCTGTCTCTATATATTTGTCTCTATCGGTTTGTCCCTGTCTATATGTCTTTGTCCCTGTCTATATCTCTTTGTCCCTGTCTATATCTCTTTGTCCCTGTCTCTATATATTTGTCCCTGTCTCTATATATTTGTCTCTATCGGTTTGTCCCTGTCTATATGTCTTTGTCCCTGTCTATATCTGTTTGTCCCTGTCTATATATATTTGTCCCTGTCTCTATCGGTTTGTCCCTGTCTATATCTCTTTGTCCCTGTCTATATCGGTTTGTCCCAGCAACTGTCTATATCTGTTTGTCTCTGTCTATATCGGTTTGTCTCTGTCTATATCGGTTTGTCCCTGTCTATATCGGTTTGTCCCTGTCTATATCGGTTTGTCCCTGTCTATATCGGTTTGTCTCTGTCTATATCGGTTTGTCTCTGTCTATATCGGTTTGTCCCTGTCTATATCGGTTTGTCCCTGTCTATATCGGTTTGTCTCTGTCTATATCGGTTTGTCCCTGTCTATATCGGTTTGTCCCTGTCTATATCGGTTTGTCCCAGCAACTGTCTATATCGGTTTGTCCCTGTCTATATCTGTTTGTCCCTGTCTATATATGTTTGTCCCTGTCTATATCTGTTTGTCCCTGTCTATATCGGTTTGTCCCTGTCTATATCGGTTTGTCTCTGTCTATATCGGTTTGTCTCTGTCTATATCGGTTTGTCTCTGTCTATATCGGTTTGTCCCTGTCTATATCGGTTTGTCCCTGTCTATATCGGTTTGTCCCTGTCTATATCGGTTTGTCCCTGTCTATATCGGTTTGTCCCTGTCTATATCGGTTTGTCCCTGTCTATATCGGTTTGTCCCTGTCTATATCGGTTTGTCCCTGTCTATATCGGTTTGTCCCTGTCTATATCGGTTTGTCCCTGTCTATATTTGTTTGTCCCTGCCTATGCAGGCCAGATTGATATCTTTAAGTCTTTTCCCTTTTAAAAATCATCTTGACTTGTTCTCATCCATGAACACAGGTACTGTAGACCTCCCTCCCAGCAACAAGTTGTTCAAACAGATTTGAAAAGTAATTTAGGGTGACAGCGTGGCTTTAAATGAGTGGGGATGTCACTCAACAGTGTCCAAAAGAAACAGTTCACTATCAGAGCTCTCTTTTTCCGTTGTGTTGCATCATCTACCACTCTTAAGATACTGTATTTACCCCTGACACGGTCTCAGGTATTCCCACACCCTCCTCCTTGGCCAGGGAGTCTAAGTTTCAAAGAAGGATCCCTGGATCTCCAAGAGGCTCCTCCTTGGCCAGGGAGTCTAAGTTTCAAAGAAGGATCCCTGGATCTCCAAGAGGCTCCTCCTTGGCCAGGGAGTCTAAGTTTCAAAGAAGGATCCCTGGATCTCCAAGTGGCTCCCCCAGAAGAAATCTGAAAGAGGGTGTGATTGCAGATGTCACCCGGCATGCTGTCAGCTTGTGTGAGCCTGCTGCTGTGTGTAAGAGCCTGATCAGTTTCAGCGCCGCCAGCTTTAATCTTAAATGCAAATCTCTCAAATACCTCCAGTCAGCCAGAGAATTCAGGTTTTTTAGTTTTCCTCCATCTGTGTGGCAGCATGCCATGTTTCTTCACAGTTTAACATCAAGCTCTGCGTGACCCCTGATGTTACCACTGAGATGTTTTTGTAGCCGGGCTGGAGACCTGTAGACTGTGGACTGCTGTTTCCTGCCTGGGGACTTGAATGCGTTTATTATTGTGTTGTTGTTGTTGTATAAAGTGGAAGCATAAAGGTTTGTGTTTGGCCTGCCAGAGCCCTGTCTCTTAGCCTGGACTATTCGTACACACACGGACAGTTTATTTAGCTCCTCTCTCTGTTTACTTTTTTCACCTGTTTCATAGTGTTCCATTGCCAAATCTCACCATGTTGATATCATTTAGTGTATCGCAAAATTAAACACAATTTAAAAGGTTAAGGTTATTCAGAGTGTGTACAGTGCCTTGAAAAATTATTCATGCCTCTTGGCGTTTTTCCTATTTTGTTGCATTACAACCTGTAATTTAAATAGGTTTTTATTTGGATTTCATGTAATGGACATACACAAAAAAATTGAAAAAATTAAAAACGGAAAAGTGTTGCGTGCATATGTATTCACCCCCTTTGCTATGAAGCCCCTAAATAAGATCTGGTGCATCCAATTACCTTCAGAAGTCACATCATTAGTTAAATAAAGTCCACCTGTGTGCAATCTAAGTGTCACATGATCTGTCACATGATCTCAGTATATACACACCTGTTCTGAAAGGCCCCAGAGTCTGCAACACCACTAAGCAAGGGGCACCACCAAGCAAGCAGCACTATGAAGACCAAGGAGCTCTCCAAACAGGTCAGGGACAAAGTTCTGGAGAAGTACAGATCAGTGTTGGGTTATAAAAAATATCAGAAACTTTGAACATCCCACGGAGCACCATTAAATCCATTATTAAAAAATGAAAGAATATGGCACCACAACAAACCTACCAAGAGAGGGCCGCCCACCAAAACTCACAGACCAGGTAAGGAGGGCATTAATCAGAGAGGCAATGAAGAGACCAAAGTTAACCCTGAAGGAGCTGCAAAGCTACACAGCGGAGATTGGAGTATCTGTCCATAGGACCACTTTAAGCCGTACACTCCACAGAGCTGGGCTTTACGGAAGAGTGGCCAAAAAAAATAAGCAAACATGTTTGGTGTTCGCTTAAAGGCATGTGGGAGACTCCCCAAACATATGGAAGAAGGTACTCTGGTCAGATGAGTCTAAAATGGAGCTTTTTGGCCATCAAGGAAAATGCTGTCTGGCGCAAACCCAACACCTCTCATCACCTTGAGAATACCATCCCCACAGTGAAGCATGGTGGTGGCAGCATCATGCTGTGGGGATGTTTTTCATCAGCAGGGACTGGGAAACTGGTTAGAATTGAAGGAATGATGGACGGCGCTAAATACAGGGAAATTCTCGAGGGAAACTTGTTTCAGTGTTCCAGAGATTTCAGACTGGGACGGAGGTTCATCTTCCATCAGGACAGTGACCGTAAGCTTACTGCTAAAGCAACACTCTGGGGGTTTAAGGGGAACCATTTAATTGTCTTGGAATGGCCTAGTCAAAGCCTAGACCTCAATCCATTTGAGAATCTGTGGAATGACTTAAAGATTGCTGTACATCAGCGGAACCCTTCCAACTTGAAGGAGCTGGAGCAGTTTTGCCTTGAAGAATGGGCAAAAATGCCAGTGGCTAGATGTGGCAAGCTTATAGAGACATACCCCAAGAGACTTGCAGCTGTAATTGCTGCAAAAGGTGGCTCTACAAAGTATTGACTTTGGGGGGAGGGGGGGGGGGTGAATAGTTATGCACGCTCAAGTTTTTCTTGTTTGTTTCACAATAAAAAATATTTTGCATCTTCAAAGTGGTAGGCACGTTGTGTAAATCTAATGATATGAACACCCCAAAAATCTATTTTAATTCCAGGTTGTAAGGCAACAAAATAGTAAAAATGCCACGGGGGTGAATACTTTCGCATGCCACTGTACAGTAACCATAGCAACCGTATTTGGATTTAATAAAAAATATCTAAATTCTCTTTTGCATGACAAGTATCCTTTAGATGGGCATTTGGCATTTATTTTACTATATTATAACTAGAAAATTGTTCCAGATTATTATTATCAGTCAGTCCTATGTTTGTGAGGCAATGTTGTGATCTACAATACCTGTCAATGGAAGTCTTTGTGCAGAATAATGGCTCCTGATAGTGGATGTACAGTGCATTCGGAAAGTATTCAGACCCCTTCACTTTTTCCACATTTTTGTTACGTTACATCCTTATTCTAAAATGGATTAAATATTTTTTCCCTCATCAATCTACACACAATACCCCATAATGACAAAGCGAAAAAAGAAATACCTTATTTAGAATGGTATTCAGACTGTTTTCTGAGCTCAGGTGTATCCTGTTTCCATTGATCATCCTTGAGATGTTTCTACAACTTGACCTGTGGTAAATTCAATTGATTGGACATGATTTGGAAAGGCACACACCTGACGATATAAGATCCCACACTTGACAATGCATGTCAGAGCAAAAACCAAGCCATGAGGTCGAAGGAATTGTCCATAGAGCTCCAAGACAGGATTGTGTCGAGGCACATATCTGGGGAAGGGTACCAAAAAATGTATGCAGCATTGAAGGACTTGAATGGAAGAAGTTTGGAACCACCAAGACTCTTCCTAGAGCTGGCCGGGGGAGAAGGGGAGGTGACCAAGAACCCAATGGTCACTCTCACAGAGCTCCAGAGTTCCTCTGTGGAGATGGGAGAACCTTCCAGAAGAACAACCATCTCTGCAGCACTTCACCAATCAGGCCTTCATGGTAGAGGGGCCAGACGGAAGCCACTCCTCAGTAAAAGGCACATGACAGCCCACTTGGAGTTTTCCAAAAGCCACCTAAACGACTGTTAGACCATGAGAAACAAGATTCTCTTGTCTGATGAAACCAAGATTTAACTCTTTGGCCTGAATTCCAAGTGTCACGTCTGGAGGAAACCAGGTACCACTCATCACCTGGCCAATGCCATCCCTATGGTGAAGGACGGTGATGGCAGCATCATGCTGTAGGGATGTTTTTCAGCAGCAGGGACTGGGAGACTAGTTAGGATCAAAGGCAAGATGAATGTAGCAATGTACAGAGAGATCCTTGATGAAAACCTGCTCCAAAGCGCTCAGGACCTTCAACTTCCAAAAGGACAATGACCCTAAGCACACAGCCAAGACAACGCAGGAGTGACCCAGCCAGATCCCGGACTTGAACCCGATCGAACATCTCTGGAGAGACCTGAAAATAGCTATGCTGCGATGCTCCCCATCCAACCTGACAGGGCTTGAGAGGATTGACAGAGAAGAATGGGAGGAACTCCCCAATTACAGGTGTGCCAAGCTAGTAGCGTCATACCCATGAAGACTCTAGGCTTTAATTGTTGCCAAAGGTGCTTCAACAAAGTACTGAGTAAAGGGTCTGAATACTTATGTTAATGTGATATTTCTGTTTTTAATTTTTAGTAGATTTACAAACAATTCTAAATACCTGTTTTTGCTTTGTCCTTATGTGGTATTGTGTGTAGATTGATGAGGAAAAAAACGATTTGATACATTTTAGAGTAAGTCTGTAACGTAACAAAAATTTTAAAAAGTCAAGGGGTCTGAATACCTTCCGAATGCACTGTATTTTTTTGTTTGTTGCCGAAACTGGCAAAGTCTTTATAAATAAGCCTGACTGTTGTTGGGGACTATTTTGGATAGTTTGCGTGCTGAGTTTGTTTTCTGATGACAATCTCCTAATAACGTGTACGCAGTGGAGGTCTGTGATTGGTTGGGGAGATAGTTGGACTAATCCCCTTCCCACTCTCCCATCTCCATTGAAGAGGCACTTCAGACATTGTTGACACTGAGCGCTTCACTAGGATGTTTTCACTGCTGTTTATTTGTACCACCCTCCCCAGAGAAAAACACATGGTTTGATGTCTGATCGCATAATGAAGTGCTGACAGAATCGGGTTAGTTTAGCCTTGTCGGGGATACTAACACCTGATAGAGTGTGTACAAACTCTGTTGTCACATCGACATTAATAACATCATGGTTTTTGGTTGAGTGAAAATAAATGTGTCTGTTTGCCATTTCTTAGATGTTCAAAGTACTTTCCCTCCCACTCCCACTTGCTTGTTCAAGGAAGTGTCACGCCCTGACCATAGAGAGCCTTTGTTTTTCTATGGTATAGTAGGTCAGGGCGTGACTGGGGGGTTTTCTAGTTATTCTTTTCTATGTGGGGTTCTAGTTTAGTTTTTCTATGTTGGTGTTTTGGTATTATTCCCAATTAGAGGCAGCTGGCTATCGTTGTCTATAATTGGGGATCATATTTAAGTAGCATTTTTCCCACCTGTGTTTTATGGGATATTGTTTTGAGTTAGTGCATATAGCACCTCTGTAGTCACAGTTTGTTGTTTGTTTTGTTCTTTCTTCGTTTTTTTGTTCGTTTTCAAATAAATATTATGTGGAAACCATATCGCGCTGCAGTTTGGTCCGATAATTATTCCAGCGATAGTGACAGAAAGTGTCACGGTAAAGCCCTTTTATGTGATATCTCATGGGGCAATGTTGTGGGTGAATTTGAGTTTTTATCACAGATTGTATTACATTACGATCACATTGCAGATATGCAAAACTCATACCAACTGGGACCTGAGCCAAATGTGAAATGGTGGTGCAATTTGATCATATTTTTGACTCTGGGGGGAAAAAATTGCTCAGGTGTGAAAGAAAGGTGTGACATTTCGAAGCACTTAGTCCCACTTTGCATTACCATCAACAACCAACGTATTACCAAATACTGTGTCTAGTATCTACATGAATGGTCATTCTACTTGTGGTTTGTAGGTTTCTGTAGTACTGGTGACTCAGACAATCACAATATTGACATGGCAGGGCCCGTGGCCTGACAGGGACGTATTGGCAACCCCAGGGTGTTAGTTGTGACCCTATCCAAACACCCTAACCAGCATGTCATTCTATGTCAGAACGTCACAACTGTGTGAAGGAAGTGTGTGTGTTATCCCTGAGAGTTTTGCTCTGTTTTTCCACCACATCACACAGTTAAACAACCATTGAACAAAAACATGTTATGAGGGTCCAAATTGATGAGGTTAGACAGCCCTGTGAGTATGTTGTGTTATCACTTGAGTACCCTGAGGAAATACTTGTGACACCTTTAGAGAGAGATCGATAACAATGGATTAGGAACATCACACTGACTGGACAGCCTCCTTTATAGTGATATGTCAAACCCATAGAGATAGATAGAGTTCTCATCTTTGTATCTGCGGTCATGGCATCTGTGACGTCTCCATTTCAAAGTAAGTTGCATGCTATTTACATTTAAAAAAAATGTAAATAGCATGCAACTTACTTTGTTGATTTACCACCGGATTTACCAAATAGCTTAAAGCCATTACAAACCTTACAGATGTAGGATTGTAATTTGATTGCTCTTTTGTTTCTGAGAATTTTCAGAAAGGAAATGCAAACGTGTAGTGTATTTGAATTTGAAAAGCATTCTAGAGTTTGTAATTTTCACTTTAAAATTCAGACATTTACCAAACAAAAATTGTCCATTAATTATTACCAATTAAATAATTGACATGTCCTGTTGCTGCAGGATTATTTTCCTGCTGAAGCAAACTGGCTCCTTTTAAAAGCCTACATCTGTAGGCATCCCAATTTGAAGAAGAAGACAATGCTCTGATCATTGGCTGATTGCTGCCAACCCATAGGAATCCCCACATAGTTAACTACTTTAAAGGTGGAAGCCCTCAAAGGCAATGTCCAATGTCTAGAGTCCTCTATATATCTCTATGGTCTAACCAGACCCGCAAGATCAAATGGTTATGTCAACTGACCAGTCCCCTCCCTCTCAGTTTGGAGGAACACCATGAAGGGTCATTGGCAGGTCAGGTTTAGTAAACAAGTCAACCTCGTCCCACAATGGCTTTTGGCCAATTACATAGAATTTATGACCTGACTGATTCATGTTTTTCCTGTAAATAGTTGAACAAACTACTGGGATTTAGGGAAGGGTTGTTTTATCACCACAGTGGAGTTGTAGGGATTTGGATTCTGATAGTTTAGATGTGTTTATGCTACATACCGGGTGATGTGTGTTTTTCCAACCTGGTCTCACAGCATTTCGTATTTTGTACGTAGATCCGAGACACTCTATTTAGTATGATATGTTACGCTCCGTATGGTATGTATTCATTTGTGGATGTCCATAATCCATTCCATATGATATTTTACAAATTACAATTTGTATTATATGTTGCGAATTTGCTAAACGTGCAATATGTTATGAATTTTCTAAATGTCTATATGTTATGAATTGGCAAAACTTATGATATGTTACGAATTCTATCTTGGTGGCAAACGTTAGCTAGCTGGCTAACATTAGTTAGGCTAGGGGTTAGGGTTAAAGTTAAGGTTAAGTTTAGGAGTTAGAATAAAAGGTTAGAGTTAGGGATAGGAGAAGGATTAACTAAAAGGGTTAGTGGAAGGTTTAGCTTACATGCTAAGTAGTTTAAAAGTAGCTAAAAAGTAGTAAGTAGTTGAACATTTGCTAATTAGCGAAAATATTAAAGTTGTCTATGATGAGATTCGAACTCATAACTTTTGGGTTGCTAGACATTCACATTATACTTTTGTTTTTGCCTTAAAAAACCTCATGTAACCACACCAAAAGTCTCATGTAACCACACCAAATGTAACATATAATACTAATTTGAGTATCCCGGATTTACATTTACTAAGTTACATCTAGTCTATGAGACCAGGCAGGTTTTTCAGTGTGTCTGTCAGTCTGTGTATGGATCTACTCTACAATCTGTGTGAGTGCGTATGGGGGACTGTGGGGGAGTATGTGTGACCTGTTGGGCATCTGTCTGCTCAGCTTGGGACAGCAGGCCTTTCCTCTCCATCAGCACCATATCTGTCACCACCCCCTCCTCCTCCTCCTCCTCCTCTCCTCCCCCAGTAGGGGCTGACCCCTGGGGGATCTGGCTTCTCTCCAGACTGAGGACATACTGCCAGCCTCGAGGTCAGACCGTTTTGTAAGAGGTTAGAAGTCACAGCGACAAAGGGGGTTGCAGATGTAAGAGTTAGATTGAAAGTGAAAATCGTAAAGTATGTGACCAGTAAAGTATGTCCTCAGTGACCAACCTTTAGCATGACAGACTCCTTTTGCTAGTTTGATTCCTGTTAAAGCTCTTATCTCAAAGTTCTTACTGTGGTTTAAAGTGATGCTCCAGAACTTTTGTATAGTTTCAGCCAGTAGTTTTGAAAATGGTGCTCACGAGCCAGAACAGGTCTCCATTTTTTGTGTACTACGTCATAAAATTGTCTACTATGTTATCCATTTTGTATGATATTTTACATTCTGCAAATGTTTGTATATCGTATGTTATGTTATAAGATATACATTTCTATAATATGTTATGAATTTGTTGTACTTAAGATCCCGGACTGCGTATTTAATACGTTTACATGATACTCATCCCCTGCTACTTGCAGTGTGGTCTAAAGCTGTGTTCCTCATCATAGCGTCAGTGTGTTTAATGGCTCCTGGTATCTCTGCTTGTCCTGGATCAGTGGATCAGGGGCTGGACCATATATTTAATCAGTCGGACCTTAATCTGGTATTTGACATATCAATCAGCTAAAATGTCAGACAAACTGTGTCATTCTGATGCATAGGGACTATAAGACATCAGCCTATCTAGGGTTCCATATCTATGGGCTGTACAGACAAGCAGGCTCGGGTGGCCCGACTGACAGACAGTACTGCTAGCGAGCTGGCCAGATAGTAAGAACATCACTGCAGAGCTTTTTTTCATGAGGAACAAAGTGTTGGAAATAAAGGAAACAGTAAATGTCAGAAACTAGCCAACTGAAAAAAACGTATAATTTTTTTCTGTGGCTCATCAATGGCCTCTGGAGCATATTAGAGTCAACCCTGACCTTTTACTGGTCACCTTTATCATCACCTCGTCCCATCCCTGAACTCATCTCATAAAGACCAACAGTGACATCACAATGTGTTCCGACTACTTCCACTTCCACACATTTCCCATTATGTCGGGGGTCATACGATATGACAATGTATAAACTGATTCCGGACCTGCTTGGGTGTCGTGTGAGACTAGAGGAATTCTCACTGTGCTGGGGCGCGCAGCCACAGATGTATGGATTAGTTACAGAGGCCAGAGGTAACCGTACGAATGTCACCATGTAACTCTCACTTCACATGAGTGACGCATGTCTTCCTGAGCTAGATTCCTCCCAAGTGACACAGCCTCCTGAAGGACAGGTGGGCTGTACGGAGAGAGGGGACAGTTAAATTAGGAATCAACACTTGCTGGGTCACAAGTTTATGTGTTATTGACAAGAAAGCTCTTCCTTTATTAATCCATTCCACTTTAGACCTAAGAAATTGCTTACCGTATTGCTTTGTTGCACAGGAGGCTGGTGAGGGGAGGCTCATAATAAGGGCCGGAACGGAGGTAAAGGAATCCAACCCCTGGAAACCATGGAAACCATGCGTTTGATGTATTTGATACCGTTCGACTTATTCCACTCCAACCATTACCATGAGCCCATCCTCCCCAATCAAGGTGTCACCAACCTCCTGTGGTTTGTTGTGCATGTGGTGCCAACACTTAACCCACCAAGTCCTCACACATCCCCTTATGTATAAAGTTTGCTGGGGTGGGTGTAATCTCTCTTGGACAGACTACGTAAACATAAATGGTATCGAGCATCGGACCATGCTTTGCCAGATGGTATCGAGCATCTGAACCGGGACCACCCATATGTTAAATGTATGCATGCATGACTGTAAGCCGTTGTGGAAAAAAGCGTCTGCTAAATGGCTTAACAGATTTTTGTTAAAGTGACGCTCCAAACGTTTTGTATCATTTCAGCCAGTAGTTTTGAAAGTTGTGCTCATGAGCCGAAATGGGTCACCGAAAATTCTGCACGATTGTGTACTACGTCATCAAATTGTGTACTACGTTATCTATTTCATTCATGTAAAAAATTGCTAAAATTATATGATATGTTACAAATTCCAATTCTTACAATATGTTACGAATTTGTAAGTGTTTAAGATCCTGATTGCATCTTTAACTGAGATTAGGGTGGATGGGGTGGGAGTGTTAAGGATAAGGAACAAATCCCAGTTTAATCTCTACTCTGGGCCAGATGAGATGGACTGGCAGCAGTGGAATGTGGTTGTATCACCTAGTTATCTTAAGATGAATGCACTAACTTGTATGTCGCTCTGGATAAGAGCATCTGCTAAATGACTAAAATATCAAATGTAATGAATGTGGGTTTCTACCTTGATGATGAAAGCCAGGGTGGTTCTGAGATGGCCAGGCCGCCACACTATGCATGGAATGCCTCGTTGCCATTAGAGATATCTGCAGCAGTAACCGGAGGGGCTCAGAGCAGAGCACATAAATTGACTGTGCTGTCATGGCATGGGAACAGGGACAGAGCAGACAGACTTTTCAGCACCAAGCCCCACCGTTGGACTGTCAGGATATGGTTATGTCAGTGTGTTCCACTGATCCACATTCTTAAGTGCTTTAATCTCTGAGGAGAACTTTAACTGCCCCAATTAAGCAAACAGAAAATACAATTTAGGAGCAGTTATAGCTTTAAATAAACCTTCAAACATGACTCTGCCATTATAAGTGATTTTAAAAAGCTATTTGTTTCTCATTTCCTGACAATGAACATTGGTGTGTTTTTTTCAGAGGTGCACATGTTTAAGATAGGAGGCACCTGCTGTCCATTAAGTAAAACATCAATATGTATTTTTTCCCGCAGTTTGCCTTGGAATATAAACTATAGTAGGTTGTTGCCTCCTGCATAAAAAGTTACATGTATTTTACTTGATTATTGAATGTGTTTAAGAGTTATGAATAACCTTTAAAACTATATAAATTGTTACTATTGGTAACTTGGTTTTTCCGCTTTGGATGTAGAATGGTGGTTACATGCTGTTAATGAGAAAGATATCATATTTTGAATGGCTAGTTTGTGTGAACCATGCCACAGCCTCAGGCAGGTAGAGAATTTCAGACTGAATGCTGAGCAAACGAGCACCTGCTTTTCATTGTCCTAGAAACTTTTCACGAGTAAATATCACGAAGGCCTTTATTAGATTGCTGCATGCTTTTGGGAAATCTATATGCACCAATGAGATGTCCTGTAATTCTGGACTGGTCATTTCTGTGGAGCTTCCAGAGAAAATAATTTTATTAGAACGTACTCATACTGTACACTTTTTGTCCTCTAGCACAATGCCCTAACTCCCAATACAATCATTCTCAGGCACCAGTCATATTCCAACATTGCTAGAGCAGTGCCTGTTTGGTTCGTGTGTCTTACAATGTGTTGAATGCAGTGGTACAGCATTGTCTGACGTCAGATAGTGCAACAATTCCATCTGCAATGTGGGTAGAGGGACGAGCAACGCGTAAGGTGGTACAGTACAGTACAACTGGGCCAGAACCCTGTGCAGTATGTGTGGTCCCTCACTACAAGTAACTCCCCCAGCTCTCTTTAGCTCGACCATGTTAAGAGTTGGCCCCACAACAGCCCAGAGGCACACCGCAGTAGGGGCATTGTGCAATGAGACTTTCTCTTATAGTATGTGGAGGGAGGGAGATGGGGGAGACAGTGCAGTGGAGAGATCACCTTGCTGAGTCTTATTTGGATCCCAGCCCACAATGTAAGAGAAGGGGAGTGCAGGACTCCTCCATGCCTGGGGTCCATATATCTCCTTCACAAACACAGTTTCACCACCACTGTACTCACAGGAGGCTGTTGAAGGGAAAAGAGCATCTACTAAATTACTCAAATGTACATATAATAATAATGGCTTTAAAGGAGTGAATGGAATGGAGTGAATGGAATGAAGTGAATGGAATGGAATGGTTTGAATGTAATGGATTGAATGTAATGGAGTGAATGGAATGGAGTGAATTGAATGGATTGAATTGAATGGATTGAATTGAATGGATTGAATGGAATGGAGTGAATGGAATGGATTGTATGGAATGGAGTGAATAGAATGGAGTGAATGGAATGGAGTTAATGGAATGGAGTGAATGGAATGGAGTTAATGGAATGGAGTGAATGGAATGGATTAAATGGAATGGAGTGAATGGAATGAAGTGAATGGGATGGAATGAATGGAATGGATTGAATAGAATGGAGTGAATGGAATCGATTGAATGCAATGAATTGAATGTAATGGAGTGAATAGAATGGAGTGAATGTAATGGATTAAATGGAATGGAGTGAATAGAATGGAGTGAATTGAATGGATTGAATGGAATGGAGTGAATAGAATGGAGTGAATGGAATGTAATGGGTTGAATGTAATGGATTGAATGTAATGGAGTGAATAGAATGGAGTGAATGGAATGTAATGGATTGAATGTAATGGATTAAATGGAATGGAGTGAATGGAATGGAGTGAATGGAATGGATTCAATGGAATGGAGTGAATGGAATGAAGTGAATGGGATGGAATGAATGGAATGGATTGAATGGAATTGATTGAATGGAATGGTATCAAGCACTTGGAAACCATGTGTTTGATGTATTTGATACCATTCCATTAACTCCTTTCCAGCCGTTACTATGAGCCATCCTCCTACAATTAAGGCGCCACCAGCCACCTGTGACCATACTCAGCAGGCTGATTACAGCGTCAGGTGATTCGTGAGAGTTTAGGTATCGTACGCAGTACCTCTCTTGAAAAGAAAACCCTGTAAAGAGAGATTAAATGTTGTTTCATTATGATCATTTCAATACAACAGCTGCAGCAGAATTGTATTACTTTGGTGTAATCACTGCAGCTGCATTCTTCCTGATTAGGGTAGAGTGGACCTGTAGTGCTAGGTTACTGCTAAAGAGAGGATAGAATTAGTCAAAGCATTTCCTCCATGTCTAATAGGGTTTTAATGGTTGGGGATTGCTGCGGGGTGGTTTGTGGAATCGGTTGTTGGTGTTGTAAGTTCTCTCTGAGAGTGGTCTGCTGGTTCTGCTGGGGCTATGGACCCTTTGTCTCCTCTATGGTTGGGGTTCCTGTATTGACTGGAACCCGGTCCCGCTGTTGTTGTTCCTCATGCTGTTTATTTGGCTCTCTGCAGGAGATTGTGGTGAGTTAACGCCACCACACCGCTTCAGCGTGTTGGTGGAGGCCCAGGAATTTCAAATAAACTCAACACAATATGGTCCCATTCTGATCACTATGCTGATTCTCAGGGTGGACCCATGGTCTTTCCTCTCATATCCTGCGCTGTTTACATATAACTACTATGTTTTAACCTTAATAGTCTGTATTCATTTGTCTTTCACTGTAAGGAAATTAACCTTCAAAGCCTTTAAGATCCTTTCGGAAAATTTATGAGCACTGATCTCCCTCGGTCTCTCTCTCTCTCTCTCTCTCTCTCTCTCTCTCTCTCTCTCTCTCTCTCTCTCTCTCTCTCTCTCTCTCTCTCTCTCTCTCTCTCTCTCTCTCTCTCTCTCTCTCTCTCTCTCTCTCTCTCTCTCTCTCTCTCTCTCTCTCTCTCTCTCTCTCTCTCTATCTCTCTCTCTCTGTCTCTCTCTCTCTCTCTCTCTCTCTCTCTGCCTATCTCTCTCTGTCTCTTTGTCTCTCTCTCTGTCTCTCTCTTTCTCTGTCTCTCTCTCTCTCTCTGTGTCTCTCTCTCTCCCTCTGTGTCCCTCTCTCTCTCTCTCTCTCTCTCTCTCTCTCTCTCTCTCTCTCTCTCTCTCTCCTCTCTCTCTCTCTCTCCTCTCTCTCTCCTCTCTCTCTCTCTCTCTCCTCTCTCTCTCTCTCTATCTCTCTCTCTCTGTCTCTCTCTCTCTCTCTCTCTCTCTCTCTGCCTATCTCTCTCTGTCTCTTTGTCTCTCTCTCTGTCTCTCTCTTTCTCTGTCTCTCTCTCTCTCTCTGTGTCTCTTTCTCTCCCTCTGTGTCCCTCTCTCTCTCTCTCTCTCTCGCTGTCTGTATCCTATTATCACTATGCTCAGCCACAGAGGAACTGCTTGCGTGTAGTTAAGAGAACTGAGGCAGAATAAACATTAACACCAATCATGGTTTCTCTGCCGTCCAAGAAAAAAGGAACAAATAACCAGCGCCATGTGTCCTTCCTTCCCTGTTCCCTTCCCTGTTCCCTTCCCTGTTCCCTTCCCTGCCATTCTCCATTGTTCCTACTGCTGTAGCTGCTTTATAAAGTCACATGGCAATAACAGGCAGCTGCATACTAATAGACACAAACAGGCATCCTGTTAGCAAGGTTTTACTTAGTGGTTGTGTAACGTGTAGACTAGAGCCCTCAGGTCTAATGGTGATAGCTGCTCTGATGGCTCCATGGAGAGCTCAGGTCAAGAGCTTAGGGAAGAGCTGGCTCAGAGGCCATAAGGAAATGACCAAACACAAGCATGGAGGACTGAGGCTTTACAACAAGGGGGAGGGGTTTAGGACTGATCAAGGATTACTGTGGACTTGACCCTTGAACTCCAGAAAGCATGTGGTTCAGCATAAAACCACTTCAGAGCAACGTGATCTCTCTCTATGGTGTGTGTGTGTGTGTGCGTGTGCGTGTGTGTGCGCGTGCGTGTGTGTGCATGTTGGTCCGTGTACCCGTGTACGCCCATGCGTATGTGTGCACCATAGCAGAGGTTTGATTGGTGAAGAAGTTTGATCAAAGCCTGCCGTCCCATCGTGAGTACCAGAAAGTCTCAGCCTTTACCCTGCACTCCTCCCTGACCTCACCATCCCTCCCATTAGCTGCCGTCTGGCTGGAAGCATTCTGTTAGCATTGACTTTCCTGGGATGGTGTGACCTGCCAGGTGTGATGGCACATCCTCCTCATATATCATGATGAGAGTTGAGACGGTGAGATGTTGCACCCTGAGAACAGATGGAGGCGGTTTGTCTTTGTTAATACAAGTGACCTCACATCTGGACCTCTCGGATAGACGGTTCACTGAGGAGACGGGTCACAGTGTGGGGGAGGTGGCGTGACCGGTGTGGAGCAATGATTTATTATATCAGTTTCATAACTATTGTTATAATTTTCATATATATTTTACATTTCTGGAAGGTGTAACATTTGGTTTAGGCTTGACACTTTGATTGACTTTCAATGTCTCTCTCCTTTGTATGTATTTTGGTACCAGACTGATATCACACTGTGAAGGTTGTTTTGAAACGGATATTACACTGTGAAGGTTATTCTGAACCTGATATCACACTGTGAAGTTTGTTCTGAACCTGATATCACACTGTGAAGTTTGTTCTGAACCTGATATCACACTCTGAAGGTTGTTCTGAACCTGATATCACACTCTGAAGGTTGTTCTGAACCTGATATCTCACTGTGAAGTTTGTTCTGAACCTGATATCACACTGTGAAGTTTGTTCTGAACCTAATATCACACTGTGAAGTTTGTTCTGAACCTGATATCTCACTGTGAAAGTTGTTCTGAACCTGACATCACACTGTGAAGTTTGTTCTGAACCTGATATCACACTCTGAAGGTTGTTCTGAACCTGATATCACACTGTGAAGGTTGTTCTGAACCTGACATCACACTGTGAAGTTTGTTCTGAACCTGATATTAGACTGTGAAGTTTGTTCTGAACCTGATATTAGACTGTGAAGGTTGTTCTGAACCTGATATTAGACTGTGAAGGTTGTTCTGAACCTGACATCACACTGTGAAGTTTGTTCTGAACCTGATATTAGACTGTGAAGTTTGTTCTGAACCTGATATTAGACTGTGAAGGTTGTTCTGAACCTGATATTAGACTGTGAAGGTTGTTCTGAACCTGATATCACACTGTGAAGGTTGTTCTGAACCTGATATTAGACTGTGAAGGTTGTTCTGAACCTGATATCACACTGTGAAGGTTGTTCTGAACCTGATATTAGACTGTGAAGGTTGTTCTGAACCTGATATTAGACTGTGAAGGTTGTTCTGAACTTGATATTGTTGTTTTGAACCTGGGAGGTATACCTCAAAGCAGGATCAATGCGTTAACTAGCTTACTTTGAAGAACAACCAGCAATAACCATATATTTTCTGGGTCATTAAGAAAGTATCAAGGCACAAGGCGAGACCCAAATGCAGACACAGGATGCAGATGGTTGGAGTCTTACAATGTTTATTAATCCAAAGGAGTAAGGCAAGAGAATGGTCATGGACAGGCAAAAAGGTCTAAACCAGATCAGAGTCCAGGAGGTACAGAGTGGCAGACAGGCTCGTGGTCAAGGCAGGCAGAATGGTCAGGCTGGCGGGCACAAAGTCCAGAAACAGGCAAGGGTCAAAACCGGGACGACTAGAAAAAGGAGAATGCAAAAAGCAGGAGAACTGGAAAAATGCTGGTTGACTTGGAAACATACAAGACGAACTGGCACAGAGACAGGAAACACAGGGATAAATACACTGGGGAAAATAAGCGACACCTGGAGGGGGTGGAGACAATCACAAGGACAGGTCAAACAGATCAGGGCGTGACAGAAAGCTAAACTTAGATATGTGTTTTTGGTTATTGAGTCAATGAGACCATGCAATTTTTATATATATATATATATATAATAAGCTACATTATTTAAGAACATTAAGCAAGTTACCTGGCTAACTCATTGATCCTAAAACAGTAGACAAAACATCACAGTAACAGGTGGCCAATAAGGAGGACATATCAGACAGGAAGAACCAAGAATGATTCTTTACGTTAATATCATGTATTATTATTATTATTATTCCTCCAGATTCTCCTTGGTCTTCAAAATCCTAGTTGGGTTCCGGTTTAGGTTGACAGTGTGTGGAACTAGTTTATTGAGGAGGGATTTGTCTCAGTGCAGCATGGGTATTATCTCACAGTGTTGGGGATAATACGCAGTGATTTAAGACCATGACAATCTATAAACAGAGAGTAGCAGCAGTGTTATGTGACATATTGAGAAAATGTGTGCACAAGAAATCGTTTCCTGGCATTTTTGTTACTTCATGTCTGTCAGACAAAAACAATAGATGACTCACCAGGGAGTAAAATAGCGAGCAAAGTCTCTTTGTATTTAAACTATTTTTGTGACATATATTTAGTTGAGTAGTAAGATGATATTATATGTGTGATGTTTGACTCACATCTAAGCAGGATATGTCTCATCAGGTCTGCCTGGCTGAACATGGACAGACAGTTGCCTAGACACACTTTCTTAGTGCCATGAACTCTGCTTTATAATTGCATGTTTTATTGTAAATGTTTATATGCGTTGGTTTTTAAATGTCCATAAAATAGGACACAAGAACTCTCACAAGTTTCTGTCACGTTCTAATAGTCCTGAGTAGTCTTAATCTACATCTTCATCATGATTTTAATGGAGTCCCTGCACACCTGCCACTGTTAGGTAGGAGGCAGAGAGGGGAGAGTTATCCACCGCAGGATTCTGTCTCACTGTTAGGTAGGAGGCTGAGAGGGGAGAGTTGTCCACCCCAGGATTCTGTCTCACTGTTAGGTAGGAGGCTGAGAGGGGAGAGTTGTCCATCACAGGATTCTGTCTCACTGTTAGGTAGGAGGCTGAGAGGGGAGAGTTGTCCACCCCAGGATTCTGTCTCACTGTTAGGTAGGAGGCTGAGAGGGGAGAGTTGTCCACCCCAGGATTCTGTCTCACTGTTAGGTAGGAGGCTGAGAGGGGAGAGTTGTCCATCACAGGATTCTGTCTCACTGTTAGGTAGGAGGCTGAGAGGGGAGAGTTGTCCACCCCAGGATTCTGTCTCACTGTTAGGTAGGAGGCTGAGAGGGGAGAGTTGTCCACCACAGGATTCTGTCTCACTGTTAGGTTGGAGGCAGAGAGGGGAGAGTTGTCCATCACAGGATTCTGTCTCACTGTTAGGTAGGAGGCAGAGAGGGGAGAGTTGTCCATCACAGGATTCTGTCTCACTGTTAGGTAGGAGGCAGAGAGGGGAGAGTTATCCACCACAGGATTCTGTCTCACTGTTAGGTAGGAGGCAGAGAGGGGAGAGTTATCCACAGCAGGATTCTGTCTCACTGTTAGGTAGGAGGCAGAGAGGGGAGAGTTATCCACCACAGGATTCTGTCTCACTGTTAGGTAGGAGGCAGAGAGGGGAGAGTTATCCACCGCAGGATTCTGTCTCACTGTTAGGTAGGAGGCTGAGAGGGGAGAGTTGTCCACCCCAGGATTCTGTCTCACTGTTAGGTAGGAGGCTGAGAGGGGAGAGTTGTCCACCCCAGGATTCTGTCTCACTGTTAGGTAGGAGGCTGAGAGGGGAGAGTTGTCCATCACAGGATTCTGTCTCACTGTTAGGTAGGAGGCTGAGAGGGGAGAGTTGTCCATCACAGGATTCTGTCTCACTGTTAGGTAGGAGGCTGAGAGGGGAGAGTTGTCCACCCCAGGATTCTGTCTCACTGTTAGGTAGGAGGCTGAGAGGGGAGAGTTGTCCACCACAGGATTCTGTCTCACTGTTAGGTTGGAGGCAGAGAGGGGAGAGTTGTCCATCACAGGATTCTGTCTCACTGTTAGGTAGGAGGCAGAGAGGGGAGAGTTGTCCATCACAGGATTCTGTCTCACTGTTAGGTAGGAGGCAGAGAGGGGAGAGTTATCCACCACAGGATTCTGTCTCACTGTTAGGTAGGAGGCAGAGAGGGGAGAGTTATCCACAGCAGGATTCTGTCTCACTGTTAGGTAGGAGGCAGAGAGGGGAGAGTTATCCACCACAGGATTCTGTCTCACTGTTAGGTAGGAGGCAGAGAGGGGAGAGTTATCCACCACAGGATTCTGTCTCACTGTTAGGTAGGAGGCTGAGAGGGGAGAGTTATCCACCACAGGATTCTGTCTCACTGTTAGGTAGGAGGCTGAGAGGGGAGAGTTATCCACAGCAGGATTCTGTCTCACTGTTAGGTAGGAGGCTGAGAGGGGAGAGTTATCCACAGCAGGATTCTGTCTCACTGTTAGGTAGGAGGCAGAGAGGGGAGAGTTATCCACCACAGGATTCTGTCTCACTGTTAGGTAGGAGGCAGAGAGGGGAGAGTTATCCACCACAGGATTCTGTCTCACTGTTAGGTAGGAGGCTGAGAGGGGACAGTTATCCACCACAGGATTCTGTCTCACTGTTAGGTAGGAGGCAGAGAGGGGAGAGTTATCCACCACAGGATTCTGTCTCACTGTTAGGTAGGAGGCAGAGAGGGGAGAGTTATCCACCGCAGGATTCTGTCTCACTGTTAGGTAGGAGGCTGAGAGGGGAGAGTTATCCACCACAGGATTCTGTCTCACTGTTAGGTAGGAGGCTGAGAGGGGAGAGTTATCCACCCCAGGATTCTGTCTCACAAGGATTCTGAATGAGCACATCTCCAGGTGCCTGACTCATAGACTGTATACATGTAGTGTAAACCATGGTTTATCACATCTCCAGGTGCCTGACTCATAGACTCATAGACACTACATGTAGTGTAGTGTAAACCATGGTTTAGCTCAGCTTCAAGTGGATATGATATGCACTTATTGTTTTTCTCTGTACTGCATCAACAAGTGAGCAGCTAATGCCTAAAACTGATAAACCTCTCCTCAACTGTCACCTCCTTGTTTGCAAACTGTAACTTGACCTGAGTGGAAGAGAACCTTGTAGGGTGGATTGGGGCAGAACAGAAAGGAGTGCTGCTTCTGCTGATGTGTGTTCAACATCTGTTTTTTGACTCACCGGTTACTCCTTTTATTTTCTCGAGCACCCAAAGTACGTACGCCATTTAAATTTGTCCGCTTTGTTTTCTCAATTAGGTCCAGGAGGGGAGCTTTAGTCAAGAGAGCTTGTGGTTATGGTTTGTGTAAATTCACTGTAAACGTTGCTCTTTAGTCTGCTGAGGGTGCAGGAATTCACCAAGCCAGGTATAGCTGACCTCCCGTCTGCAGGGGGCTGGCGTCTAGGGGAGGGGGGGGGGGGGGGGTCTCGGGGGGCTGCTGTGTCAGTATGTGTGGTGTGTGAGACTTCAGTCTGGCTCCACTCTGGCCTCAGCACCAGGCCACGCAACGGACCAGACTCCTGGGAATGAGCTAGAATCAATCTCGCTACACATTCCATTTCTCACATGGGATAGGCTATGTCTTCACTTTTCTGCTAGTGATTGTGTACCCGTTTAGTGAGTAAATACATTATTTGGGGGAAAATGTGTAGTAGAGAAAAAAAGAAACTTAAGAATGCAACGTTTTTGGGTTCCATTAGCCCCAGTCTCGACTCTTTAGACAAGACGAGTGATGATTATACAGAAGTTGATTCAGTGAGGATCATTTGTTTCCTGCCAAAGCTACATCCTTGCTGCTGATGCCATTGCTAACATATTGTGAACAGCTTGCATGGCGACCTGCATTGCTTGCTCTGACACTGTTGTCTGCCCTTGGCCTTGCGGTCACAGGAAATGAGCGCTCTGTGATTCCCAGTCATTTCCTCTGTCTGTGGTGTAGGGGGCAGGCGTCACTCTCTCACTCCTGTCCCTGGCTCTAATGGGAACCAGGGGTGTGATACTGTTCTATCTCCTACACTGTCTGTCTGTGGGGCTCGCCCTGTGGTCAGACCTGTCACCAGTGAGAGATAGCAGTTGGAATGGGTTGTGACTGGCTAACTGGTTTATATTACTAGTCTGGAGACGCAGGGGGCTATTAATCACTCCTGTTGTGGTTTTTATCACTTCAGAAATCCAGGTTTATTCAGAGTGAGCTGCTGTGAAGAAGAGGAACTGAACCCCAAAGGTATAGAGAACGGGAAGAGGTTTTGGTGGTTTTGAGAAGGGAGCCATTGTGTCTGGGTGTGCAAGCATGCACAAGCTTAATTAAGTGATCAACTATTCAATATTCAACTTGAAACGTAAGTGTTGGTCGGTTTAGTATGAGTTTGGTCATCCCCCTGAGATCATAGAGGAACGATATTCTGAGTTCAATCTGTTGGACTACATTCTGCATTGACATGATATTGAGAGCCTGTATCCACTCTCTCCAAGAAGTTCATTTCCTTGACCCTTTCTTTGGACTGCTCATGCAGCAGAATAATAAATAAAGATGCTAATATTATGGCTACTCCAAAATGTTTACTGTCTTACCCCTAGCTCTGAGTGTGTGGAGTGTATCGAACTCCACAGGATGCTACTAGATAAATATATGGTTTAATATGTAGCCAAGTGGCTAGCTTTGTTCCAGATTAGTGTTTGTCTGATCAGAGGCCAACAAGCCTTAGGAGGACCTCATGTTGGGTTTGACACATCATTATGAGATTATATTATGAGATTTTATTATCCAAAAGATCTGTGTCTGTTGTAGTTAGCTATTTACTGTTTGTTTCAGTGAACGTCATGACACGCGTGACATGACGAATGGAAGAGGAATGGAATGGATACTGCCTTTCATAAAAATGTCTCATATCCTCAGTTGTTCTTACTGTTCTGGTTGTGTTCCTTCATCTTGCGGTGTCTTGCTTTTCTCGTTTTATGCAAGACAAGAGCCAATATATGTGTAGACAATACAGGCACACACTCAGTGTCTCCTTAGTGCTCAATGCTGCAGAGGTCTGCTTTCTCAACTGGGCCTTCGTAGACCCCGCCAGTCACACACACACAGAGACAGAGAGACAGAGAGACAGAGAGACAGAGAGACAGAGAGACAGAGAGACAGAGAGAGAGAGAGACAGAGAGAGAGAGAGAGAGAGAGAGAGAGAGAGAGAGAGAGAGAGAGAGAGAGAGAGAGAGAGAGAGACAGAGAGACAGAGAGACAGAGAGAGACAGAGAGAGAGAGAACTACAGTAAAGGTGAGGGAGACGCTGGGTGAACTGTTCAATGTGTGTGACTTCAGAGATGAATCAGGTTGTCTTCAAGTTAGCAGTGAGGTGATTCTTCTTTCAGTGGACTGTGGGTGGCCTTAAGGGCTGGGAATTGCCAGGGAATTGCCAGGGACAATACGATATTATCATGATACTTAGGTGCCGATACAATATGTCATGATTTTATTTGTAATTGCAATTCGTTACTGCAATTTTATTGTGATTTGATGTTCCAAACATATTTCTCACTATATGTCTGCTGCAGAGGAACAAGAGAGAGCCACGAGAAAAAATGTTTTGGGAGATAAAAGTGCTTAAAACATGTTGGCACACCATTGTGTATTTTTTTTTAAAGTTTTGGCGCAGGTACGGCTGACTAGCAATAGCTAACGTTAACTACCTAGCAACTACTATTTTATTTGTACAATTCGATACATGGAGTCACAATATCGATATAAAATCGTCAAAAATAATATTGGGATACTCTACTGTAGCGATTGTTCCCCACATCACTAGTAGCCTTAGGTGGCCCATACTATATGTCTTGTCAAATACATTAAAGATGATTTGTTTCAATATGGTAGGATAGCATTATACAATGGTTAGTGGCAACATAATTATGCCATTGTCTGTAAGGACATACATGTGAGATTCATGTTCCCACATACATGTGGTTCAGATCAGTGAGGGTCTGTCCCCCAGAGTGGCCTGATGCCACCCAACAATGCTTAACAAGGCGCGGAAGTGGTTTCCCTTCGTTTCTCACTCTCATTTCTACATCGTTTGTTCCCTTTGGATGAACAGCGCCTATTCCTGAACAGGTTTCATTCATTAACAAACTTCAAAGGGCTCCGCAAACAAGAAAAAGGCCAAATGGCTTTATATTCCAAATTTGAATGGAATTAAGACCAGATGAAATGCCAGTATTAGTTTTATTAAAAAGCAAGTGGTTCATTAAAGATTTAAGTGCCCTTAGCATCTGATAACCTGATAACTGGCTCTCAGTCATGTGTAAATGTATATTGCAATTCATTCAGGACATCTATCCAGAAGTGCTAAAGTTGTTTGAATAGGTAATGCTGTTTTCCGTGGCTAATTATGGCTAATTGCAGACTCCTTTCTGTAGGTCAAATATACATCAACGTCACTACCTCAGGGGTCAAATGTGACCCGTAGGCTAAGCAAACTGTTTGTGTGTATCTGCTGGGGAGGTTCTGTGTTTGACAACAGGGTTAGGGAGTATCTCTGCCTGTCAGTCAGGACAGCCCTGTGTTAGATGTTCCTCTTGGGTGGAGAGTGAGACAAAACCCACGTTGTGATAGTCACATATGTCTGATAACTGCTGCATGGGGTTTCCCTAAGAGCAGGGCCGGATTACCACTTGCCCAGGTGCCCCGACCACCAGGGGACTCCCACTGATTTTGTTATAATGTTTAAGTCACTCAGCATAACAACACGACATAAGCCATGGCAAAAGGTGTAGAATTGCAGGAAATTAGCTTTAAAACTGGAATCCTTAACGGTGAAACTGCCACGTCCGTTTGCGATATTACAACAACAAAGAGGTTACTGAAAACAATGCTGTTTTCCCCCTCTGACATCACTGCACACGCCATAGAAGATGATTTTTCTGCCATGCTGCGCAACGCCCCACAGAAACAATAACAGTACACGGATGAGTCAATGCCGCATTTTACAATTTTGCCAAAATCAACGCAGAAGAAAAGTAATCTTAGAAATTCAGCAGGCTGTGGTGTGAAATAGGCTATTAGAACTCTGAAATAGGCTATTAGAACTGTGAAATAAGTTATTAGAACTGTGAAATAAGTTATTAGAACTGTGAAATAAGAACTGTTATTAATAACTGTTATTAAGTTATTAGAACTGTGAAATAAGTTATTAGAACTGTGAAATAGGCTATTAGAACTGTGAAATAAGTTATTAGAACTGTGAAATAAGTTATTAGAACTGTGAAATAAGTTATTAGAACTGTGAAATAAGTTATTAGAACTGTGAAATAAGTTATTAGAACTGTGAAATAAGTTATTAGAACTGTGAAATAAGTTATTAGAACTGTGAAATAAGTTATTAGAACTGTGAAATAAGTTATTAGAACTGTGAAATAAGTTATTAGAACTGTGAAATAGATTATTAAAACTGTGAAATAAGTTATTAGAACTGTGAAATATGCTATTAAAACTGTGAAATAGGCTATTAGAACTGTGAAATAGGCTATTAGAACTGTGAAATAGGCTATTAGAACTGTGAAATAGGCTATTAGAACTGCTTCGTTAATGCCGTCGTTGATGTGCTTCAGTGTGTTTATCAATGCACAAGGACCTTATTTCTTTCCCACTCCTGTCAATTAAATGATTGTATTAAAGTCATACAAAAGATTCACTTTGCATGAACATTCAAATGCATCCTGTCATTACTACATGTGTAACGTGATAGGTATTTTACTATTTTTAACACACACAACGTTTTGAGTTATAAAATATATATAATATCAGTCAAATGAAGGGGATGATGACGCAAGTTAGCCTGCCCCGGAGTTGGTTCGTTTTGAAGGATTCATTGACAGAGAAATGTACCTGGCTAAAAGGTGAGCCACGTTCGTATGAACAGTTTTCCCGAGTTGAACTCAGAGTTGACCAGAGTTACCTCGCTACTGTAACCTGATTCGTAGTGTAGGGCTCTGGTTTGGAATGACAGACTTAGGCCATCGTTAGCTTACATGTCTGATTCCCATAGCAATGTTTTTTATGATGTTATGTCCTAAGCAGATACACATGTTGTTTTGATTCCAACAGACACATCGAAACTCATATTCTATTTCAGTGAAGAAGTTGTGTTATTTTATAAAACGTTGGGGTACACGGGGTAATGTGTGATACATGCCATTGCTTTAGCATTGCAGCTGAAAGGCTGGAGTTTCAGTCCATACACATGACCGGGTGACTACTGGTCTCGCTCAACTGTGGTCGGCCAGGAGAGGGAACCTCTGAAAACCAGACGGGAGGTCCTTTTCAGCTGCAGTTTATGGAGTCCAGAGTATATCATTTCAGTACGGAAACTCTCAAATGTCCACAGTTTGTTTTAAATTACATATATTTTCAATTCAGTTTATTTTATTACACCCACATGTCCATATTTAGAACAGCAGGCTCTGTGAGTGCCATGCTGCAGTAGCAGGCCAATATCTGTTGCTTTGGCGTGAACTGAGGGAAGGTTCCCTCTTGTGTTGAAAGTTATGGGTGTACAAATGCATGCCTCTAAACACAGTACCCTGGCCACTGACACAGGTATCACCTGCAATTTGAATTTTACGTAATTACTACACAAACGTATATCCTCTCTACTTAGATACAGTATAATACTATATGAATAGTAGCAGGTGAGCTTCTTAGGGTTTCACACAGGGGGATTTCAGACACGTTTCTGAACTATTCCTGGAGTGGATGATCCACTGACTTAGGCTACCATGTGGTCTCAACTCTGATTCTGGTCCAAGTCTCTCCTTGTAGTGGGAATTGTGGGGGTTCAGGAATGAGGAACACTGTGAATCCACTCCATTGTTATTGTCTGATGACGACACTCATGCGTGGTAGAAATGTGCAGGGAATGCCAGAGCTGTCACTCCAGGTTTCTGACTGGGCTTGATGTGACAGAGTTGGGTATGGTCTTCTACATTATTTTGATCCTGTGAGGAAGATTGAATCCATCAGCTTTCATTGTCTCAGTGTCTTTTTTTGTCATCTGATCTTATAAAGTTAAGTCATCAATCTGTGTGCTACAGAATATTCTGTGACTTTTGTGTGTTGATTTAAGCCAGAACCACTGCTAGTTAATAGCACGCTGCTCATGTCAAGGTTGAAGCTAAGGGAACTTGTCTTCACTGACCTCGGCTGGGTTGTATAAAGAGAATATCAACTATTGTTCAAAGTTATTTATTTTCTCTTGTGGTTTTCAGTGTTGTGGTTAGCAGTTTGGGATTAAGTTGGAATGTAGGCTATATGTTTTCACTTGGCTGTACAGTATCCGGTTAGAGGTGCACAAGAGCGGAAGTTAACATTTTTCAACTTAAAAATGATGCCCACAGCTTACCCATGATGTTGCACAACGATTGAAGTCAATAAGTCACCATTTTAGTCAAAGTAGGATATATTTGGGCGTGATGTTGGGAAATGTGATGTGGTAACATAGGATATCTTCATTCCAGTGCCGTGTTTCCCCTATGAGATGACGTGCTAGTACGTATCAGTCTACCTGTATTTTCTGGCCTGGGTTTAATTTGAATGTTACCACCCACCAGCATGGCATTGTTTATTAATCAGAAACACTCCAAAGTTCTTCCTCTTTGAGTCGCGACTGATCCAAACATATTTGGCCGTAGCCTACACCTGATCACCTGATCACCTGAGCAAATTAAAACTGCGGATTCAAACACATTTTCTTTGCACCTCCATTGGATAATTACTACATTTTCACTTATTTTTTTAGCTTAATTAAAAAATATATAGAAATACAAATTATATATATATGTGAAAGCTGTAATCCCTTATTGATATCACTTCAATCAGTGTAGATGAAGGGGAGGAGACAAGTTAAAGAAGGATTTTTAAGCCTTGAGACAATTGAGACATGGATTGTGTATGTGTGCCATTCAGAGGGTGAATGGGTAGAACAAAATATTTCAGTGCCTTTGAACAGGGTATGATAGTAGATGCCAGGTGCACCGGTTTGTGTTAAGAACTGCAACGCTGCTGGTTTTTTCATGCTCAACAGTTTCCTGTGTGTATCAAGGATGGTCCACCACCCTAAGGACATCCAGCCAACTTGACACAACTGTGGGAAACATTGGAGTCAACATGGGCCAGCATCCCTGTGGAACGCTTTCGACATCTTGTAGAGTCCATGCACAGACGAATAATAGGCTGTTCTGAAGGAAAAGGCAGGTTGCAACTCAATATTAGGAAGGTGTTCCTAATGTTTTGTACACTCAGTGTATATAACCATTTTATAAATGGTATAATTGTGTGATATGATTGCATTTTGTAGCCCTGCTCCCCCTGTCACCCCAAGATGAATGGTTTTGATATAAAAACAGTTGTTAGTTCGATTGTATTGGACACTGTATTGTATCGGACACATTCAGCACAAAGCTAATCGGTTGCACTGCACACAGTTTTCATGGGCCTTGTTTCGTGTGCACCTGCGGACTTGACATTGTGTCTTCTTTTTCCCGAGTGGGAGCTGTGGTGCGTAGGGAAGAGGGAGAGCAGGACCTGCTGCCTTGTGTTTCTCACGAAGCTCACATGCCAGATCCATGTTGAAACCTCTCCTGCTGACTGTCTTGTCAAGGCATTGCTTGTACAACATGTGCGCGTTGATAGCAGCCATGTTGAGCACGTTGTAGAACACTGCAACAGGCCAGCGGTGAGTACCTCCTTTTACAGTGCAGTCTTGGCACCTGGTCGAGTGCATCCACATCAACCTATTGCATAAAATCAAATAGAATAGAAAAGTTTAGAATTATATAGAATAATAATACTAAGAACAATAACAATAATATTCATGTTCAATAATACTATATATAACATATTTTGTTTTTGGCAAATGGAAAGGCTATCTGGAGAGAGAGAGACTCATTAGCGCCTGGCTGGGTACCAACGTCCTACAGCTCATTGTCTTTGCGGATTAAGTTATGAATAGGTGTGAAAAAAATTGTAAAAAGTGTTGTGACTTGACTTCTAACATTAATCTGATGACTGTTATTTATCTAATCAACTAACTATGTTTAATTGTTACTCGATTAAATTATTGCAACAATTAATTTGGGGCACCACGAGAACAGTTCTTTAAAGAGTTACCATCTCCCGAATTAAACTCTAAACATCTTTATCTATTAAATCTATAAACAGTCAACTTATTAGTCATAACCTCGTATCATATCATCATTCTGAATAGTCGTAACCTCCTTGTATCTACAAAACCCCGGGCTTTACTTATGATTCAGTACTACACAAATTAGTTTAATTATTTATTTACTAGCTAACTAAATGGTAACACAAGATAAATATACACACTTAATACATTAAAAACAGGTCCCTAGCGGACTGACAACAATATGGCTGCTTGTTACAAAGGACATGGCGAGGGCGAGAGAGAGAGAGAGGGACAGAGACACTTGACGTTGGTACATTTAGAAACTACTCTCACTTATACTTTGCACACGAACCGCCACCCACTTGGAATAAGAAATCATGAATGTATTTACATGAAAATGCCTTGGTTCGCCGTGTAACTCTCTCTGAACTGGGCCACCTTGGAAAGGGGATTGGCCTTTTCGCGGCACGCTTGTAAGGCTTTGATTGTCCAAAAGGGGTTTCTCTGTTGTTCTCCTCTACAGTTTTCTGGTATCCGGTGACTTGTCGTGTAGTCCTGAAGAGAACTACACGTTTATTCTCCTTCCATTCGCTCTGGAAGATGCTTCTTTGAAGATAGGCCAGCCAGCCGTGTCGATGGTTCCCAGTGGGGTGATGAGAGTAGCGTAATATGATGGTTTGTAAAGAGTAGTAGAATGGTCCCACTTAACTTCGCTTCGGGATACTTTACTTAGGACAGCTAATCAGCCGTACCAATGATTGTCCGGGAGGTGACTTTATCGTCTCTACCTCGTGTTGAGATTCAGAGTTCAAACCACTTGAAACGTGAGCTGCAGCTCTACGTCTCTCTGGTCTAATATGTTTATTCTTAACCCATCATTAGTGGTTCTAGTGTTAATAAGGCATTGGGGGACCACGAGACGCCAGAACCACTTCAACGCTCCTTGGCATAGATTCTACAAGTGTCTGGAACTCTATTGGCGGGCTGGGATGCCATTCTTCCACGAGAAATCTAATAATTTGGTGTTTTGTTGATGGTGGTGGAAAACACTGTCTCAGGCGCCATTCAGAATCTCCCATACGTGTTCAATTGGGTTGAGATCTGGTGACTGAGACGCACACACACACACACACACACACACACACACACACACACACACACACACACACACACACACACACACACACACACACACACACACACACACACACACACACACACACACACACACACACACACACACACACACACACACACACTTTAAACCCCCTATGCTCCTTTGAGACCCATCTTTCAAAGTCACTAAAATCTCTTCTTCTAGCCATGGTAGCCAAAATAATCGGCAACTGGGCCTTTTTATACATGACCCTAAGTATGATGGGATGTTAATTGCTTAATGAACTCAGGAACCACACCAGTGTGGAAGCACTTGCTTTCAATATACTGTAATTTGTATCCCTCATTTGCGCAAGTGTTTCCTTTATTTTGACAGTTACCTGGTCTGATGAACTTATAGTAACAAGGCAGATTGTGAAAGTGAAGAGGATATCACCATTCATTTTTCTCTACGTCAACATCCCAAATCCAAGCTGATTAGAATATAATTTCATTCTTAAATGCCCGCAAAAGTAGAAATCCACTTTTTGAAGCTGAAAGACGACGGCCAGAGCTTACCCATGATGTTACACAACAATTTAAGTCAATTAAAGGAATCGATTTAGTCAAATTATGATATATTTTGGCTTAAAGTGACAAATCTGAACTGCCCAGTTCGTGCAAATCCGTGTGAATGCAGTGTCACACTGATCAACTCTATGTGAAGGAGATGTGTTGCACTGCATGAGGCAAATGGTGGTTACACCAGATACTGACTGGTTTTCTGATCCACGCCCCTACCTTTTTTTAAGGTGTCTGTGACCAACCGATGCATATCTGTATATCTGATTTAGTTTTCTCTAAATCAATGCTTATGACAAGTCCAGCTCCATAACGAGCCATAGAGCTAGCTGGCTAATCTTTTGAATACGGTGTAGTTAAAAAAAGCTATGCAAAGTGAAACCGATTTTGCCATGGCAAAATTTGTGAAATAATTTGGCTAACTCGTCCCACCTGCGAACACACACAAGAGACACCCACAACAAACCACACCCCAAAACCAAACTCACGTTTGAATTCCACTAGAATTTGAATCTGTTTTAATTCATGGCCGGTGGCATTTCCTAATGAATCAAACCTAAAACGAGGCCAAATCAGGAAGTGCAGTCACCCTTTAAATGTATGGAAACAGATGAAGCCTACTCCTAATGTTCAGTTCAATCGAACTCACATTGCTGTATTTATGCAATATAGCTCTATTTTTTTTTACCATAGGCAAATAGTCCCAGAATGTTTTGGGGTACTGGGTTCTGGATACTATTACCATTCCAAGGCCATGTCCATCAAAGCTGAACCTTCCTTTCATCTGACCTATTGGCTAGGGAACCATTTGTAAGAAAAACTCAAATGATGCCTGTTCTCAGTTAGAATAAAGGAAGTCCACTATATTCTTTATGCAACTTCACCCACTCCCAAACTCAAACCAGGGTGGGATTGAAATCCTCCGCTCAGCCCCTCTACTTTAGCTATTTCCTCCCAGTATCATTGGACCAAGAGCAGACTGTCAGGTGACCTGTATTTCACACTGCCAGGGTAATCTCACCTGGGGTTTAGTTCATCCATCTCTAGTCTGAAGGATTACTGAGACCACTGTGGGGTTAACTTCTGTATATTATAACAACTACTGATAAGAAGAATGGACGTTGACGTACATTAAGACATTGTCTCCAGTATTCACTGATTGGGCCCCCATCCTTCACATATCAAACTCATGAGATCTCAAGCTTGTAGAGAACATGTTGAGAACTTCTGAATCAGCTAAACACTCCTGAAGCAGAGAAGGATGATCGGAGGAGCAATAGGAAGACGGCTCATTGTAATGGCTGGAATGGAATAAATGGAACTGTATCAATGACAAATGGAATGGAACTGACACTTTTTTTTTGCGATTTGACTTTCTGCAGTATGAAGGCAAAAATAAAACATGTATACAGTTGAAGTCAGAAGTTTACATACACTTAGGTTGGAGTCATTAAAACTCGTTTTTCAACCGCTCCACAAATGTCTTGTTAACAAACTATAGTTTTGGCAAGTCGGTTCGGACATCTACTTTGTGCATGACACATGTATTTTTTCCTACAATTGTTTACAGACAGATTATTTCACTTATAATTGTAACGGCAGTCCTCCTCCTCTTCATCTGAAGAGGAGGAGTATTGAGGGAACCAAGGCGCAGCGTAGTGAAATGACATAATTTATTAACGAAAACACGAACTTGACTAAACTAACAAAACAACAAACGGTGTAGACAGACCTAGACGACGAACTTACATAAAACAAGAAGAACGCACGAATAGGAAACATAGGCTACACAAACCGAACAAACCGTAAACAGTCCCATATGGTGCAAACATATACACAGACACGGAAGACAATCACCCACAACGAACACTGTGAAAACGCCTACCTAAATATGACTCTTAATTAGAGGAACGCCAAACACCTGCCTCTAATTAAGAGCCATACCAGGCAACCCAAAAAACCAACACAGAAACAGAAAACATAGAATGCCCACCCAAACTCACGTCCTGACCAACTAACACATATAACAAACTAACAGAAATAGGTCAGGAACGTGACAATAATTCACTGTATCACAATTCCAGTGGGTCAGAAGTTTACATACACACAGTTGACTGTGCCTTTAAACAGCTTGGAAAATTCCAGAAAATGATGTCATGGCTTTAGAAGCTCCTGTAGGCTAATTGACATAATTTGAGTCAATTGGAGGTGTACATGTGGATGTATTTCAAGGCCTACCTTAAAACTCAGTGACACTTTGCGTGACATCATGGGAAAATCAAAAGAAATCAGCCAAGACCTCAGAAAAAAATGGTAGACCTCGACAAGGTTTGCAATTTCCAATGCCTGAAGGTACTACCTAAACAAACACCTGAAGGTACCACGTTCATCTGTACAAACAATAGTACGCAAGTATAAACACCATGGGACCATGCGGCCGTCATTCCACTAAGGATGGAGATGCGTTCTGTCTCCTAGAGATGAATGTACTTTGGTGTGAAAAGTGCAAATCAATCCCAGAACAACAGCAAAGGACCTTGTGAAGATGCTGGAGGAAACAGGTACAAAAGTATCTATATCCACTGTAAAATGAGTCCTATATCGACATAACCTGAAAGGCCGCTCAGCAAGGAAGAAACCACTGCTCCAAAACATCCATAAAAAAGTCAGACTACGGTTTGCAACTGCACATGGGGACAAAGATCATATTTTTTAGAGAAATGTCCTCTGGTCTGATGAAACAAAAATAGAATTGTTTGGCCATAATGACCATCGTTATGCTTGGAGGAAAAAGGGGGAGGCTTACAAGCTGAAGAACACCATCCCAACCATGAAACACGGGGGTGGCAGCATCATGTTGTGGGGGTGCTTTGCTGCAGGAGGGACTGGTGCACTTCACAAAATAGATGGCATCATGAGGCAGGAAGATTATGTAGATATATTGAAGCCACATCTCAAGACATCAGTCAGGAAGTTAAAGCTTGGTTGCAAATGGGTCTTCCAAATGGACAATGACCCCAAGCATTCTTCCAAAGTTGTGGCAAAATAGCTTCATTAAGGACAACAAAGTCAAGGTATTGGAGTGACCATCACAAAGCCCTGACCTCAATCCCATAGAAAATTTGTGGGCAGAACTGAAAAAGCGTGTGCGCGCAAGCGTGTGCGAGGCCTACAAACCTGACTCAGTTACACCAGCTCTGTCAGGAGGAATGGGCCAAAATTCACCCAACTTATTGTGGAAAGCTTGTGGAAGGCTACCCGAAACGTTTGACCCAAGTTAAACAATTTAAAGGAAATTCTACCAAATACTAATACTAATTGAGAGTATATAAACTTCTGACCCCCTGGGAATGTGATGAAAGAAATAAAAGCTGAAAGAAATCATTGTCTCAACTAATTATTCTGACATTTCACATTCTTAAAATAAAGTGGTGATCCTAACTGACCTAAGACAGGGAATTATTACTATGATTAAATGTCAGGAATTGTGAAAAACTGAGTTTAAATGTATTTGGCAAAGGTGTATGTAAACTTCCGACTTCAACTGTATATACAATCACCCCCGGCATAGCTCTGTATAGAAAACAGCTCGAGTCGAACAAAATGGAATATAATGTGGCAGATCATGTTCGGAGTGACACAATTTCATGTGTACAACATCTAAAGATCTAAATCTCTATACCGAACGTGTCCGTTTCTAAAAGGATGCATTTTGGTGTTTTTGGAGCTTTTGTTCATTTTGACATTTTTTGTCCCCATGCTGCAGAACGAGGATGAACAAGTAAATCGCTGTTTGGGGTACGTTTCTCAAAAACCAGTCAAATTACAAAATAAGTGTCTGGACAACTATAACAGATTTGGTTGTAAAAAAGTGAACTTCTCCGTCTTAACCTGGTCCCTGAAAATGTCTTTAATGTTTGAGAGGCGTCTGAGAATCCATTTTGTCTTAGAATACTGGAATTTAGGGCAGCAGCAAACTATATCCTGTTCAGAAATATTTGATCTTAGATCACTATTTAAATGTTTATTCTAGCTAGGTCAGCAAATACACTGTGAAAGAAAACAGACTGGCGTGATTTGCATGACTAGGCAAATGTAAGTCACGCACAGGCACACAGGCACAGTGACACAGTCATGGCTTTCCACAGTCTTCTGTGGAGGTCTATTTCACCATAACTATGGTCCAGTTGTCTGCCCACAATTGCATTGAGCCACCATGCTTCTACATCTGCATTGCTTGCTGTTTGGGGTTTTTGGCTGGGTTTCTGTATAGCACTTTGTGACATTAGCTGATGTAAAAAGGGCTTTGTAAATAGATTTGATTAATTTATTGATTGATTTAATTGACATGTGTAAGGGATGAAGACAGATGAAGTAAGAGTTCACGTGCCTGTCTGAGTGGAGGGTACACCCTAGCTCACCCATTTGGCAATTCAACGAAAAACAACAACAAACTGGGAAATTGATTGCACTAACCCCAGTAACTACAAATGCTGTTTATTATTGTATTTGCTGTACTGTTCCACATGAAAGAGACCGAGATGCAGTCCAGATTTCTTTACAGAGCCCGTCTGGTGCACAGAGTGGTCTCTCCATGGAAGGCCTTTTAAACTATTGGGCTCTGGGATGCCATGCCCCTTTACACATGATCACACCACAGGAATTAGAGCACTTCTACCCATCATGCCTTAGAAGAGATATTTGTGCTAATCTCTATATAATTTTCTAATTCTCATCCAATGTGTCCTTAATACCAGCAAATGGAACACTAGTCACTTGAATAATGCTTACATACTGCTTTACTCATTTGATATGTATATACTGTATTCTATTCGACTGTATTTTAGTCAATGCCACTCCAACATTGTTCGTCCTAATATTTATATATTTCTTAATTCCATTCTTTTACTTTTAGATGTGTGTGAATTGTTGTGAATTGTTAGATACTACTGCACTGTTGGAGCTAGGAACACAAGCATTTCGCTACACCCGCAATAACATCTGCTAAATATGTATGTGATTTGATTTTTTAGTAGGTTTCTGTGCCCTAGCACAGCAGAAGTCCCAATTCGAGTTTGTGCAGTCTTGAGGACGTGTGCAAAGTCCTCCAAATGTCAATTTTGATTATAATGTTGTATGTTTCAATGTAAATCCTCATTACGACTCTTTCTCCATCCCTCTCTCTGTCTATGTCCACTGGATTGACGCGTCCTGATGCGTGACTTCTGAATCTTCAATCTGGAAACAGTAGACACTGAGAAATCATAGTCTCTCACGAATATAAACTATGTTGTAAAGAAAGGTAAACATACCTCTGAAGCCTCATTGCTGTGGCATTTGAGTTGGTTCGGAGTCAAAGACACAAATATGTCAGTAGAAAGGATGAAACTGTCATCATCCATGGCTTCAATTATGGCTCAGGCTTTGTGTTTGATTCTGATGACTGGTTTTATTTAACAGACACACACATCCTCATGTTTAGTTTGATGGAAAGTTCTATATGCAGTGGTGAATGATGAAGTCTGTCATCTCTCACTTGGGGGGGAACAGTTGTTGTTTCTGGATACTGTTGTCTCTAAGTCTGTACACCATCACCATCCAAATGTGGTCTGCTAATATATTACTGTAGCCTCTTGTGGTTTTTTTAGTGTGTTAGGTGTAACGGATGTGAAATGGATAGATAGTTAGCGGTGGTGCGCGCTAATAGCGTTTCAATCGGTTACGTCACTCGCTTTGAGACCTTGAAGTAGTGGTTCCCCTTGCCCTGCAAGGGCCGTGGCTTTTGTGGAGCGATGGGTAATGATGCTTCGTGGGTGACTGTTGTTGATGTGTGCAGATGGTCCCTGGTTCGCGCCCGGGCCGGGGCGAGGGGAAAGATTAAAGTTAAACTGTTACATAGGCATAATTTCAATATAAAATCCCAGGTGAGGACATGTTGAATAATAATTACTATATAAATGAACATGCACAATGTATTCATGCATCTCAACGTGTGTCAAATATATCAGTTTAAAACATTGTTTTTGTTTGTAACCAGTTGCACAAACATTTTTAAGTAAGATGCCCTAATGATAATTTATAGTTGAATAAACATGAGACAAGTTGAGACAAACAGATCATTTTAAATTGACTGAATTTTTGCCAACGTTTTCTCAAGTTTGGGATTTTTTAAAAACTTTTTAGAATATTTTTTTTTAGTTTCAGGTAACACTTTGACTGAAAAGTTGAGTCAACAAAAAAAAGGCTGTGGAACCAGTTACTTAATAATAATTAGTTGAAACAACTACATGTGTGGGTGTTGTTCTTGTTGTCTGTGCCCAGTACTGAACTTGTTTACGGCTTGGTTGTTTTCTGAGTGTGCCCGTTTCCAGTCTGAATAATTGTCTCTTCTCTGTTGTCTGTGCTTGCCAAGTAGAAAGCCCCTGCTGTGTTCATGTCTACTTTGTCATTTGTTTTCAAACCTTTCTATCTGACAATGCCAAAGAATACACTCTAGCCATCACTTTGGCAGTCGTGAGAAAAAACTCTAGCCATCGCTTAGGTAGTCATGGAGCCAACGAGCTGAGTGAATATATTAGACCACCCTTGTAGGTGGGTAGGAGGGCTTTAAACCTTAAACTCCACCACTTTTCTACCTCATTTTCACAATCTCCAGCAGTGTCAACATATGTGTAAAAAATGTATAAAGTAAAAAAGTTCTACCCAATGGCATCATCGAAAGTTAAAGCATTTTAAAACCATGAGGTTTGCAGTGATGTGGGGAGCAAGAAAATACTCTTCCTTGGGCTACAAACTTGTTGCAGGTTTTGAAAATCACCTTTTTTTTAATCCTGAGAAGCATTGTGACTAATCCTATTCACAGAGAAGCATTTTTTAGGACCTTTCTTCTTATCCTTTTAACCACAGATCATAGAAATGCGCTATTTTCACACACACTGAGTGTACAAAACATTAGGAACACTTAGCTAATATTGATTTGCACCCCCTTTTGCCCTCAGAAAACGCCTCCATTTTTCAGGGAATGGACTCTACAAGGTGTCAAAAGCGTTCCATAGGCCCATGACCATGTTGGCTCATGTTGAATCATGTTGACTCCAATGCTTCCCATAGTTGTGTCAAGTTGGCTTGATGTCCTTTGGGTGGTGGACCATTCTTGATACACACGGGAAACTGTTGAGAGTGAAAAACCCAGCAGCGTTGCAGTTCTTGACACTCAAACCGGTGCTCCTGGCACCTACTACCATACCCCGTTCAAAGGCACTTAAATATTTTGCCTTGACCATTCACCCTCTGATTGTCTCAAGGCTTAAAAATCCTTCTTTATCCTGTCTCCTCAATCTACACTGATTGAATTTAATTTAACAAGTGAAGTCAATAAGTGATCATAGCTTTCACTTTGGTTCACCTGTTAAGTCTATTGGAAAGAGCAGGTGTTCCTAATGTTTTGTACACTAGTTTGGTACTCTAGATGATGAATAAGTGCTTGAAAAGTGCCAGAATTGCCCTTTAAACCTTAAAGTTGTTGATGAGGGGTGAAAAAACACAGTCCTTTTTCATTAGTGTGAGAAGTAGTGTGGACTTACATTGGGGCTCAAAAGGCTTACGGGCCTGTGAAACTAACAGGAAAATGTTACTGATTAAAAAGCCACAGATCAAATATGAAAGGAAATCTATTCGGGCATTATAACTTTTCCCCCTAATTCAATCCACATTTTAGAGGGGAGGTTGAGGAGGGTGTGGGGGAGATTGAGAGGGAGGGTTGAGGGGAGGGTTGAGGAGGGTGAGGAGGGTGTGGGGGAGATATAGAGGGAGCGTTGAGGGGCTGTTGAGGAGGGTGTGAGGAAGGCTGAGAGGGAGGTTGAGGGTAGGTTGAGTGGCTGTTGAGGGTAGGTTGAGTGGCTGTTGAGGGTAGGTTGAGTGGCTGTTGAGGGTAGGTTGAGTGGCTGTTGAGGGTAGGTTGAGTGGCTGTTGAGGGAGGCTGAGAGGGAGGTTGAGGGTAGGTTGAGTGGCTGTTGAGGGTAGGTTGAGTGGCTGTTGAGGGTAGGTTGAGTGGAGGTTGAGGGTAGGTTGAGTGGAGGTTGAGGGTAGGTTGAGTGGATGTTGAGGGTAGGTTGAGTGGATGTTGAGGGTAGGTTGAGTGGAGGTTGAGGCGGTTGAAGAAGTTGAGGGGTCATTTTGAGGGGGAGGTTAGGAGGTTGAGGAGGGTGTGGGAGAGGTTGAGAGGGAGGGTTGAGGCTCTATTGAGGTACTGTGTGAGGGAGGATGAGAGTGAGGTTGAAGAGGTTGAGAGGGAGGTTGAGGGAAGGTTGAGTGGAGATTGAAGCGGTTGAATAGGTTGATGGGTCATTTTGAGGGGAAGGTTATGAGGTTGAGGAGGGTTTGGATGGTGTGGGGGTGGGGGGGTTGAGAGGGAGGTTGGGAGAAGGTTGAGGGGAGGTTGAAGAGAGTGTGGAGGTCATTTGTCGTATAGTGCAGAGCAGGTTTTAAAGCCCAAATTACTGTCTGTTTAGCCAAGTTCTGAAACTTACATAATTCAAATGGAAACCATGGGAAATCAAAGACGTATGTAGTCTCTGGTTTGACATATTGATGATATGGCCAGCCCTTCATTGTAGCAGGATGGGCTTGGCGCAAATCATTCAATAAAACAATATTAAAAGTCCTTTCGAGATTTTCTCTGTGGCAAACACAATGCATGGCATTGACTTTATTACAATATCATTAACTAGGAGAGAGAGAGAGTACAGAGACAACACGACCTTACAGACCACATCTCCTGTCCTTTATTTGACAGCATGTTACCTTGATTTTTTCACTATGTTGTTACATTATCTACACACAATACCACATAATGACAAAGTGAAAACAAGTTTTTAGACATTTTAGCAAATGTATAAAAAATATAAAACAGAAATACCTTATATTCATACCCTTTGCTATGAGACTCAAAATTGAGCTCAGGTGCATCCTGTTTCCGTTGATCATCCTTGAGATGTTTCTACAACTTGATTGGAGTCCACCTGTGGTAAATTCAATTTAATGGACATGATTTGGAAAGGCACACACTATATAAAGTACCACAGTTGACAGTGCAAGGCAGAGCAAAAATCAAGCCATGAGGTCGAAGGAATTGTCTGTAGAGCGCTGAGACAGGATTGTACGGAGGCGCAGATCTGGGGAAGGGAACACAAACATTTCTGCAGCATTGAAGATCCCCAAAAACACAGTGACCTCCATCATTCTTAAATGGAAGAAGTTTGGAACCACCAAGATTCTTTCTACAGCTGGCCGCATGGCCAAACTGAGCAATCGGGGGAGAAGTACCTTGGTCAGGGAAGTGACCAAGAACCCGATGGTCACTCTGACAGAGCTCTAGAGTTCCTCGGTGGAGATGGGAGAACCTTCCAGAAGGACAACAATCTCTGCAGCACTCCACCAATCAGGCCTTTATGGTAGCGTGGCCAGACAGAAGACACTCCTCAGTAAAAGGCACATGACAGCCCGCTTGGAGTTTGCCAAACGGCACCTAAAGACTCTCAGACCATGAGAAACAAGATTCTCTGGTCTGATGAAACCAAGATTGAAGTCTTTGTCTTGAATGCCAAGTGTCACGTCTGGAAGAAACCTGGCACCATTCTTACGGTGAAGCATGGTCATGGCAGAATCATGCTGTGGGGATGTTTTTCAGTGGCAGGGACTGGAAGACTAGTCAGGATCGAGGCAAAGACGAACGGAGCCAAGTACAGAGAAATCCTTGATGAAAACCTGCTCCAGAGCTCTCAGGACCTCAGACTGGGGCGAAAGTTCACCTTCCAACAGGACAACGACCCTAAGCACACAGCCAAGACAATGCAGGAGTGGCTTCGGGACAAGTCTCTGAATGTCCTTGAGTGGCCCAGCCAGAGTCTGAACTTAAATCCGATTGAACATCTCTGGAGACACCTGAAAATATCTGTGCAGCAACTCTCCCCATGCAACCTGACAGAACTTGAGAGGATCTGCAGAGAAGAATGGGAGAAATACAGGTGTGCCAAGCTTGTAGCCTAATACCGAAGAAGACTCGAGGCTGTAACACTGCCAAAGGTGCTTCAACAAAATACTGAGTCAAGGGTCTGAATACTTATGTAAATGTAATATTTCCATTTTTTATATTTAATATATTAGCAAAGATTTCTAAAACCCTGTTTTTGCTTTGTCATTATGGGGTACTGTGTGTAGATTGATGAGGGAAAAAACGATTTAATACATTTTAGAATAAGGCTGTAACGTAACACAATGTGGAGATGTAAAGGGGTCTGAATACTTTCCGAAGGCATTGTACATTATGCAATTGTTTGGAATCCATAAATATGTGCTGTATATCCTATTTCATGGATAAACCCTAACCCCAGTCTTTTCACTGTGAATTATTTGATAGTGTACCTCCCATCAGTGTTAAGCAGTGCTTGGTTAGGGATAGGCTGGTGTTCAAGGAATAGGCTGGTGTTCTAGGAATAGACTGTTGTTCTAGGAATAGACTGTTGTTCTAGGAATAGACTGTTGTTCTAGGAATAGACTGTTGTTCTAGGAATAGACTGTTGTTCTAGGAATAGACTGTTGTTCTAGGAATAGACTGTTGTTCTAGGGATAGACTGTTGTTCTAGGAATAGACTGTTGTTCTAGGAATAGACTGTTGTTCTAGGAATAGACTGTTGTTCTAGGAATAGACTGTTGTTCTAGGAATAGACTGTTGTTCTAGGAATAGACTGTTGTTCTAGGAATAGACTGTTGTTCTAGGAATAGACTGTTGTTCTATACTAGAGAAATGTTTAAGATGAAATAACTAGTAGTAGTTTAAAGGAGAATACAACAACTATGGTGCACATTAATGTTATAAACTGTGGTGCACATTAATGTTATAAACTGTGGTGCACATTAATGTTATAAACTGTGGTACACATTCATGTTATAAACTGTGGTGCACATTAATGTTATAAACTGTGGTGCACATTAATGTTATAAACTGTGGTGCACATTAATGTTATAAACTGTGGTGAACATTAATGTTATAAACTGTGGTGCACATTAAGTTATAAACTGTGGTGCATATTAATGTTATAAACTGTGCTGAACATTAATGTTATAAACTGTGGTGCACATTAATGTTATAAACTGTGGTGAACATTAAGTTATAAACTGTGGTGCACATTAAGTTATAAACTGTGGTGCATATTAATGTTATAAACTGTGGTGCACATTAAGTTATAAACTGTGGTGCATATTAATGTTATAAACTGTGGTGCACATTATTATAAACTGTGGTGCACATTATTATAAACTGTGGTGCACATTGTTATAAACTGTGGTGCACATTATTATAAACTGTGGTGCACATTAATGTTATAAACTGTGGTGCACATTAATGTTATAAACTGTGGTGCACATTAATGTTATAAACTGTGGTGCACATTAATGTTATAAACTGTGGTGAACATTATTATAAACTGTGGTGCACATTATTATAAACTGTGGTGAACATTATTATAAACTGTGGTGCACATTGTTATAAACTGTGGTGCACATTAATGTTATAAACTGTGGTGCACATTAATGTTATAAACTGTGGTGCACATTATTATAAACTGTGGTGCACATTATTATAAACTGTGGTGCACATTAATGTTATAAACTGTGGTGCACATTATTATAAACTGTGGTGCACATTAATGTTATAAACTGTGGTGCATATTAATGTTATAAACTGTGGTGCACATTAATGTTATAAACTGTGGTGCACATTAATGTTATAAACTGTGGTGCACATTATTATAAACTGTGGTGCACATTATTATAAACTGTGGTGCACATTAATGTTATAAACTGTGGTGCACATTAATGTTATAAACTGTGGTGCACATTAATGTTATAAACTGTGGTGCACATTATTATAAACTGTGGTGCACATTATTATAAACTGTGGTGCACATTAATGTTATAAACTGTGGTGCACATTATTATAAACTGTGGTGCACATTAATGTTATAAACTGTGGTGCATATTAATGTTATAAACTGTGGTGCACATTAATGTTATAAACTGTGGTGCACATTAATGTTATAAACTGTGGTGCACATTAATGTTATAAACTGTGGTGCACATTAATGTTATAAACTGTGGTGCACATTAATGTTATAAACTGTGGTGCACATTAATGTTATAAACTGTGGTGCACATTAATGTTATAAAGTTAGCGTTCTATTTATTGTTATTATTATTGTCATTGCGATGATGGACTTGTTGTCCATATAGCCCATGTCTACTTACGGGCTCATCCTCATCAGACCTATGTCACTAGATTAATCACATTTGCTCTAGGATCTGTTCATTCCACCATAATATGCTACCTGGAGAGTTCTGCATTGAAGTGCCGTGTGCTATTAGTCCTGCTACTGGTAGAGCTGCCTGCTGTCTAGACTTCAACTTCCATCACATTGTAGAAGAAAAGTGTTGTAGCTTAATGCAGAGGATGTGCATAGAACACTTGGGGGAATATTGACCAAACGTATAACACTGCTGTCTTCGTATGACCCGTGTCTGAGTTTGGGGCTGGCAGAGAGCGTGATCATTAGTTATGGCTGGTGTCATCAGCTAAAGGTGCTAACCACAACATGGATGTTTCATTGAAACCAGATCTGCACCATAAGAAGCTGTTCAGTTGTTGCTTATAACCAATACCAACACTCTTCTTCTGTATTAGGGATGAAGGAAAGGTGACACAGAGGAAGTAGATCATTTCTATCCACCATTCACCTCAAAAGGAAGATTGTAACGAGCATAAAATTAAAGGTTTTGTCTCAATTTCACTTTTTAAAAAGTAAATCTGTAATTTAAACAACAAAGCAGCCACCCTTCCACTGTTTTTGATGCACAGCTGAGAGATGGGGTTGGTGAAATGTAACCACTCTCATATATGTATAAATGCAAAGACTGACCATCCATGAGGTCAGAAATATAGTTTTAAGCATGTTTTGAGGCTATATAGTGTTTGTATTTGTATTTTTTAAGGATCCCCATGAATAACTGCCAAGGCAGGAGCTACTCTCTTCCTAGGGTTTATTTTGGATCCCCATTAGGTCCTGCCAAGTTGGGAGCCAGGCCCACCCACTGGGGAGCCAGGCCCAGTCAATCAGAATGTGTTTCCCACAAAACGGCTTTATTACAGACAGAAATACTCCACAGTTTCATCAGCTATCCGGGTGGCTGGTCTCAGACGATTGCACAGGAAGTGGCTTATGGTAGAGAAATTAACATTCAATTATCTGGTAACCGCTCTGGTGGACATTCCTGCAATCAGCATGCCAATTGCACGCTCCCTCAAAAATTGAGACATAAGTGGCATTGTGTTGTGTGACAAAACTGCACATTTTAGAGTGGCCTTTTATTTTCCCCAGCACAAGGTGCACCTGTGTGATGATCATTCTGTTTAATCGGCTTCTTGATATGCCACACCAGTCAGGTGAATGAATTATCTTGGCAAAGGAGAAATGCCTACTAAAATTTATGTAAACAAACGTGTGTACAAAATATGAGAGAAATAAGCTTTTTGTGTGTATGGAACATTTCTGGGATCTTTTATTTCAGCTCATGAAACGTGGGACCAACACTTTACATGTTGCGTTTATATTTCTGTTCAGTATAAATAGTGAGCCAACTTGTTTTCAGCACAAATTTTCTCATGGCTCTCTCTTGTATCTCTGCAGCAGACATATAGTGAGCAATATGTTTGGAACATCAAATCGCAATACAATCGCAGTATCGAATATAGAATTGTGAGAATCTCAATACGTAAGTATCAGGATAATATCATATTGTGAGGTGCCTGGCAATTCCCAGCCAGAATGAGCAAGACAACATGGTCTGTTGAGATATGAAGTCTATTTTGAAGCAGCAGTTGGATGTGTCTCTAGTGTTTCTCTTGTTCTAATGGAGAATATAATGATATTAGACAAGGTGATATTTTCTCTTCCATGAATGGTGTTTTAGTATGCCTCGTCTAACGAAGCCAGCACTCGACTGCTGCCGCTCTAACACGTGGGCCAGTCGCAGTACATTTAAATCAAACCTTTCCTGTCCGTCATCTTCAAACCTTCTTACAACAGTTTCCTGTCCGTCATCTTCAAACCTTCTTACAACAGTTTCCTGTCTGTCATCTTCAAACCTTCTTACAACAATTTCCAGTCTGTCATCTTCAAACTTGGATTATTGTTTTTTTTTTTAATGTGCAGTTCCTATTAACACTACTAGTACCAGGGAAACATAGCTGGAAATGTGTGCTCCCTCGTTGTCTCTTCAGACCCAAGAGAATATCAAAGACAAAAAATATTCCTTAATATATAACTCACAAAAACTCTAGTATTCTCCCTAGATAATATTGCACTATTACTCAGTTTGTGTATCAGACATGCTCCCTAAATAAGTAAGTCTCAAAATAGTTTACATGTTTTGTATCAGACAAGTTCCTAATATTTTAACTCTAGGGCAATTTAGCGATCTAAAATGAAGCTTCAAAAGATAATATTTAGTTTGAATGTTCTGCCAGGTTGATTGATCTGCCAAAGTTAATAAGCGTGTATTTTTAATCTAAGAGGGCTACTGGATTTAGACAGTTCCATAAAACACACACAATCTTCACCCAGGGGGAAAAAAAGCTCCTTCCTGTGTTGGTCATTTCTGCTTTAAGTTTTCTTTGGCTCCATCCTGCCGCGACACTGTGGTATCTTAAGATGTGGATAAGCACCACTAATCTACGTCTGGTCTGAATTGGATCCCAAGTGGGTGGGTGGAGGGGCGTCGACCCCAGTTATTGCTCTTTCCTCCTCCTTTTCACACCCTCAGCACACTATAGGTTCTTTTGTGGCGTTACAAATTAAACAAGCTAACACGTACCACCTGCTAAATTACTGTCCATGGAATTCATTATGAATTTCCTCTATTCATGTGCATATTCCAGCACCTCTAAGGCTCTTAATCCAACACTGGTGGAGGTGTGGGTTTTTGGAACACCTATATGGTACCTTGAAGGTCCCTATTAACAAAGTGTCTGGGTGCCAGGTGATACATACATATTGAAGATCCCTATTAACATAGTGGCAGGTGATACATACATATTGAAGATCCCTATTAACATAGTGGCAGGTGATACATACATATTGAAGATCCCTATTAACAAAGTGTCTGGGTGCCAGGTAGTAAATACATATTGAAGATCCCTATTAACAAAGTGTCTGAGTGCCAGGTGATACATACATATTGAAGATCCCTATTAACATAGTGTCTGGGAGCCAGGTAGTAAATACATATTGAAGATCCCTATTAACATAGTGTCTGGGTGCCAGGTAGTAAATATTGAAGTTCCCTATTAACATAGTGGCAGGTGGTACATACATATTGAAGATCCCTATTAACAAAGTGTCTGGGAGCCAGGTGATACATACATATTGAAGATCCTTATTAACAAAGTGTCTGAGTGCCAGGTAGTAAATATTGAAGTTCCCTATTAACATAGTGGCAGGTGGTACATACATATTGAAGATCCCTATTAACAAAGTGTCTGGGTGCCAGGTAGTAAATATTGAAGTTCCCTATTAACATAGTGGCAGGTGGTACATACATATTGAAGATCCCTATTAACAAAGTGTCTGGGTGCCAGGTGATACATACATATTGAAGATCCCTATTAACAAAGTGTCTGGGTGCCAGGTGATACATACATATTGAAGAACCCTATTAACAAAGTGTCTGGGTGCCAGGTAGTAAATACATATTGAAGATCCCTATTAACAAAGTGGCAGGTAGTAAATACATATTGAAGATCCCTATTAACATAGTGTCTGAGTGCCAGGTGATACATACATATTGAAGATCCCTATTAACATAGTGTCTGGGTGCCAGGTAGTAAATACATATTGAAGATCCCTATTAACAAAGTGTCTGGGAGCCAGGTAGTAAATACATATTGAAGATCCCTATTAACAAAGTGTCTGGGTGCCAGGTAGTAAATACATATTGAAGATCCCTATTAACATAGTGTCTGGGTGCCAGGTAGTAAATACATATTGAAGATCCCTATTAACAAAGTGTCTGGGAGCCAGGTAGTAAATACATATTGAAGATCCCTATTAACAAAGTGTCTGGGAGCCAGGTAGTAAATACATATTGAAGATCCCTATTAACAAAGTGTCTGGGTGCCAGGTAGTAAATACATATTGAAGATCCCTATTAACATAGTGTCTGGGTGCCAGGTAGTAAATATTGAAGTTCCCTATTAACATAGTGGCAGGTGGTACATACATATTGAAGATCCCTATTAACAAAGTGTCTGGGTGCCAGGTAGTAAATATTGAAGTTCCCTATTAACATAGTGGCAGGTGGTACATACATATTGAAGATCCCTATTAACAAAGTGTCTGAGTGCCAGGTGATACATACATATTGAAGATCCCTATTAACAAAGTGTCTGAGTGCCAGGTAGTAAATACATATTGAAGATCCCTATTAACAAAGTGTCTGGGAGCCAGGTAGTAAATACATATTGAAGATCCCTATTAACAAAGTGTCTGGGTGCCAGGTGATACATACATATTGAAGATCCCTATTAACAAAGTGTCTGGGAGCCAGGTAGTAAATACATATTGAAGATCCCTATTAACAAAGTGTCTGGGTGCCAGGTGATACATACATATTGAAGATCCCTATTAACAAAGTGGCAGGTAGTAAATACATATTGAAGATCCCTATTAACAAAGTGTCTGAGTGCCAGATGATACATACATATTGAAGATCCCTATTAACATAGTGTCTGGGAGCCAGGTAGTAAATACATATTGAAGATCCCTATTAACATAGTGTCTGGGTGCCAGGTAGTAAATACATATTGAAGATCCCTATTAACAAAGTGTCTGAGTGCCAGGTAGTAAATACACATTGAAGATCCCTATTAACAAAGTGTCTGGGTGCCAGGTAGTAAATACATATTGAAGATCCCTATTAACAAAGTGTCTGGGTGCCAGGTAGTAAATACATATTGAAGATCCCTATTAACAAAGTGTCTGGGTGCCAGGTAGTAAATACATATTGAAGATCCCTATTAACAAAGTGTCTGAGTGCCAGGTAGTAAATACATATTGAAGATCCCTATTAACAAAGTGTCTGGGAGCCAGGTAGTAAATACATATTGAAGATCCCTATTAACAAAGTGTCTGGGTGCCAGGTAGTAAATACATATTGAAGATCCCTATTAACAAAGTGTCTGAGTGCCAGGTAGTAAATACATATTGAAGATCCCTATTAACAAAGTGGCAGGTAGTAAATACATATTGAAGATCCCTATTAACAAAGTGTCTGAGTGCCAGGTAGTAAATACATATTGAAGATCCCTATTAACAAAGTGGCAGGTAGTAAATACATATTGAAAATCCCTATTAACATAGTGTCTGGGTGCCAGGTAGTAAATACATATTGAAGATCCCTATTAACATAGTGTCTGGGTGCCAGGTAGTAAATACATATTGAAGATCCCTATTAACATAGTGTCTGGGTGCCAGGTAGTAAATACATATTGAAGATCCCTATTAACAAAGTGTCTGGGTGCCAGGTAGTAAATACATATTGAAGATCCCTATTAACATAGTGTCTGGGTGCCAGGTAGTAAATATTGAAGATCCCTATTAACATAGTGGCAGGTAGTAAATACATATTGAAGATCCCTATTAACATAGTGTCTGGGAGCCAGGTAGTAAATACATATTGAAGATCCCTATTAACAAAGTGTCTGGGTGCCAGGTAGTAAATAAATATTGAAGATCCCTATTAACATAGTGGCAGGTAGTAAATACATATTGAAGATCCCTATTAACAAAGTGTCTGAGTGCCAGGTAGTAAATACATATTGAAGATCCCTATTACCAAAGTGTCTGGGTGGCAGGTGATGAATATGTATTGGGCCAGATGGTTATTTCGTCCCTCTCTCTACTGGATCTCTTCCATCCATAGTAAAGATCATCACAGAGTCAGCTACCCAAAATAACTTTTAGTTCACTATAGTAACTCTGATTATAGCCATACCAGTCTCGTTTTCGTACTGTACATTTAGAGAAAAGTACAGGTATGACCTCTGTGGCTGAGTTGTGGACCTCTGTAGCTGAGTTGTGGACCTCTGTAGCTCAGTTGTGGACCTCTGTAGCTCAGTTGTGGACCTCTGTAGCTGAGTTGTGGACCTCTGTAGCTGAGTTGTGGACCTCTGTAGCTCAGTTGTGGACCTCTGTAGCTCAGTTGTGGACCTCTGTAGCTCAGTTGTGGACCTCTGTAGCTCAGTTGTGGACCTCTGTAGCTCAGTTGTGGACCTCTGTAGCTCAGTTGTGGACATCTGTAGCTGAGTTGTGGACCTCTGTAGCTCAGTTGGCAGAGCATGGTGCTTGCAACGCCAGGATAAAAGGTGTTCAATTCCCTGGACCAGCCGTACATGAAATGCCTGCATGACTGCAAGTAGCTTTGGATAAAAATGTCTGCTAAAAATCTTTTTTTGTTCTTCTGTGAGCTCAATTCATTGGGACAGAGCCAGTTGGCCTTAAAATTATTATTCCAATATCTTGCTGCATGTTTTATTTTGATTAGTTCTGAAGAGGGGCAACATCACGCACACAAAGTTTAGTGTACAAGTCACATATTCCTCCTTTAATAGGATTTAGATGGAATTTAGTGTTGTGATTTTTCAGCAGACAGTCAGAAGGTGGCGTAAGGAGTTTATTCATCGTAGACGTGTAAGTATGACTCCAGTTTTAAAAGACGTACTGTATACCGTACACTAACAATAGAGTGCGGGAAGGAACACAGTTCCCTTTTCTCCTGGAACACTGACTATTTGGCCTGTATGTAATAGGCATGTAAATTGAACATGTTGGATCTGTTGGATAAAACAAAGAGGACTTTCACGTTAACATTTAAATGGTAATTCAATCTCTTTTGTTTAGTTTTGCGTAGTGGTGTGTTGTGTCCAAGGAGCTGTCCCGTTGGTAAACGTTATACTGAGCTGACGTCATCTGAACACGTAGCTACCCACCCCCTGCATGTGAGCTAAAGCAATTAGCCTTTGGAACAAGTACTGTGGTAAAATAATATGGTGTTACAGTATTTTCTTATTAAAACCATAAACCGTTCTTGAGATCTGATACCTTGCATGTGTTTGACTATGACTTGGGCCAGTGCGTCAGGGTGAAAGCATGTTGAATATGTTATCTGTGCTGTGGAGGATGTGGGCCAGTTGGTCTTGTTTGATCTCAGTGGACTTGTGTAATCAAATCAAATCACATTTGCTTGGTCACATGCACCGAATAGAACCGGTTTAGACCTTACTGTGAAATGCTTACTTACAAGCCCTTAATCAACAATGCAGCTGTAGCCCCTGATCCATGTGGGGGTTATCGATATGAGGCATCCAGCTACGTATGGCCTGGCTTCAGACTGGAGGGATAAGTCCACACAGCCACCAGCAAATGAAAAACAGGGAGTTGTACAGCACGTTGAAACTCTACCCTCATCACGCTCATATTGTGATTCACAATATACCTCTCTGAGCCGTATCACATTTGAATAGGTTGATCAAATGCATGCAATAGGTTGATTTAAAAAAACAGGCAATTCCAAAGCTTTGATGGTATCTCAAATCCTACTCATCATGCATGGACGCCTGACTTTGACGTGTCTAAACTGAAACACTGGTGGAAGAGCCTTCTCTTCATCATGTCTGGTCAGGTCACCACTCACCAGTGTGTTTGCAGATAGGACTGTGAACAGTATCTTTATGAGAGGCTGCACTGTGCCTGGACTCTAATTAGAGCAGGTTGCTCAGCGCTGACAGACATAATTATTTGTTTGGCTTGTGTGTGATGTCACTGTTGGCTGGGGCCTTCTTGCAGATGCAGCCAGGGGAAAGCTGGGGGGACGTGTGTCTGTGTGTTCCGATCGCTGCTGTCATGAATAGCCCTTTTCCCAGCCGGGCCTCTTATCTTCAGGGTGGACACACCAAGGGAAGCTTCCACACTGATCACTGAGCCTGTCTTCAGGAATGGGAAACAGAAAGGCAATTGTTCTCACGCTGTCTATCAGCTTCCTATATTAAATCACCCCTCAGTCAGTTAGTGATCTGTTAACCCATTGTCATAACATCAGTTTTGGCAGGTCATGTGTACTATCTCCTCCTGTCTCTACACACAATTGATACTCTGTAATGGAAGAATCTTATCGGACTTGTACAAACATGGTCCAGACTAGTTCAGATATCTGAGAAGTAAACAGATCATTCCTCATTGGTAGCTGTGCAAGTTTCACACTATGACATATTGGTTGTTGTTTTTCATTAAGCTGTAACTCCTACTATGGTGACAACAAAAGACAAGTGATCAATAACCTGCATTTCTCTCTTTCTCTGTCATCCTTCTAGGGCCTCCAGGAAAACGGGGAAGGATGGGAAGACGAGGCGACTCTGGTAACTAGTCTCTGTCAGTTCCTATGTTCCCTCAGTGTGTTCAGTGCTTATCGTCCTGAGCAGTGTGTCAATGTGTATGTTTATGTGAGCCAAAGGGTAGAGTGTATCAAAGTGACCAACAGATGTGAATGAACTGTACAGTACCTCCCTATAGGCCCTGGTTGGGGGGAGATTTGACAGTGTGCAGCTGCTGCAGGCTTCTTAATGACCTTTCACCCTGCCAGTGTTGCCTGCTTGGTGGCCTCACTTTTCTCTCTTTCATCTGAAGGAATCAATCCATTCTCAGGAATAATTATTCACAGACTTCTGTATTCTTCAAATCCTTTCAGCGATGCCTACGGACAGCGGACTGCAAAGAGCTCTTGTGGAAGTACACCATTAAAAAGGGGGATGTCCACTGCTATAATTGTGTACTTTCTCATCGCATTCTTAGTGTGTAGTTCAATTTGCTTGGAATGTTCTTTGACATTTGTCATATCAGGAATTTTGGCAATTCTGACCTGTTTTTTTCTTCTCTGTGGATATGAAACATGGTGGCCCTATGCAAGCCCTATCACAGCATCCTTAGCCAGAGTTCACAGGTCATTCATGATATGATAATTGAAACACCTTATTTGAAAATGCCAGATGAAAAAATCCCCAAATAATAAAGAACACCTTGCTCGTGTTACAACATGTCCTTGTTGATTTATCAAGGTTTTAGTGCAGATGTCTGAACTTTCCCCCTAGGAGTGTACTCCTCTATTATAAAGATGAGTGTGACCTTGAGAGAAGAAACTAAACTACACTACATCAGATACATACAGAGACCAATAATCTGGACAGTAGCCTGAACTCCCCTTGTGGAGACCAGAGACAGATCTCATCCATAATGTATAGTGGTGGGTAAATAAATAACAAGGGTAAATCACAATCTCATCTCATCACTACATTCTCACGTCAAGGCTGGCCCAAGAGGTCTGCCTATATCTGAAATATGTGGCTTCTACTAGTCAGTTCGGCCCTTGACAATGCAGAACACACGTGCAAATTAGCTAGGGGGATGGAGAGAATAGTTGCCTCTTTTTCTCTGTGCAGGGGATTGAGTTGGGTTACTCCACTGGCTCCAAGTCCCCAGCCCAGCGACATACGTCTCCGAAAAAAGAAGCCTTCTGGCTTCTGTCTGCTGAGCTGACTCCACTCCACTCCTGACTCATAAAGGTTCTTCCTGGACCAGCATAGTTCCACAGTGTCACATTCCATTAGCGATACCAAATGTCTTATGAGCATCATTACTAGTCTGTGGGGACCTAAATGCCAGAACTGGACAAGAACCTGACACTCTCAGCACACAGGGGGACAAACACCTACCTGGAGGTGACAGTATTCCCTCCCAAATATGCCCCCCTAGACACAACTATGACAAAACAACCAACAAAAACTGGTCACAACTTTTACAGCTCTGTCGCACGCAGGATCTGTACATAGTTAATGATAGGCTTCAAGGAGACTTCTATGGTAGGTACACCTACAGCTCATCCCTTGGCAGTTGTACTGTGGATTACTTTATCACTGACCTCAACCCAGAGTCTCTCAGAGCGTTCACAGTCATCCCACTGACACCCCTATCAGATCACAGAAAAATCAGTCTACTTGAACAAAACAATATTCAATCATGAGGCTTCAAAGCCAAGGGATCTGAACAATATTAAGAATAGCTATAGCTGGAAGGAAAGTAGTGTATAAACCTACCAAAAAACAATTAGGCGACAACAAATTAAATCCCTTTTAGACAACTTCCTGGACAAAACATTTCACTGTAATAGTGAAGGTGTAAACTTGGCAGTAGAAAGCCTTAACAGTATATTTTACCTTTCAGCTTCCCTATCAAATCTAAAAATGAGAATGCGAACACCTAAGAAAGAAATTGAGAAACCTATCCAACCAAAAACACACAGACCCAGAAAACCAGAGCCTACGCCTTCACTATGGTGAATAACTAAAATAATACAGAAATACACTACCGAAAAAGAAGGAATAGCATGTCAGAAATCAGTTCAATGTAATTGAATAATCATTAGAATTTAACCACTTCTGGGAAAATTGTAACACACTAAACAAACAACAACACAAAGAATCATTAACAGCAGACTCGTACATTTCCTCAGTGAAAATAATGTACTGAGCAAATGCCAAATTTGCTTTTTACCAAATTACCGTACGACAGACCACGTATTCACCCTGCTCACCCTAATTGACAAAGAAACAAACCAAAAGAAAGGCAAAGTCTTCTCATGCTTTGTTGATTTCAAAAAAGCTTTTGACTAAATTTGAGGGTCTGCAATACAAATTGATGGAAAGTGGTGTTGGGGGAAAAACATACAACATTGTGAAATCCATGTACACAAACAACAAGTGTGCGGTTAAAATAGGCAAAAAACACACACGTTTCTTTCCACAGGGCCGTGGGGTGCGACAGGGATGCAGCTTGAGCGCCACCCTCTTCAACATCTATATCAACGAATTGGCGAGTGCACTAGAACAGTCTGCAGCACACGGCCTCACCCTACTAGAATCTGATGTCAAATGTCTACTGTCTAGTTTTAATCTGATGCATCTGTCCCCAACCAAGGAGGGCCTATAGCAGCACCTAGATCTTCTGCACAGATTATGTCAGACCTGGGCCCTGACAGTAAATCTTTGGAAGACAAAAATAATTGTGTTACAAAAAAGGTCCAGTTGCCAGGTCCATAAATACAAATTCCATCTAGACACTATTGCCCAAGAGCACACAACAGCACACAACAAACGATACGTACCTCGGCCTAAACATCAGGACCCCAGGTAACTTCCACAAAGCTGTGAATGACCTGAGAGACAAGCCAAGAAGGGCCTTCTACGCCATCAAAAGGAACATAAAATTTGACATCCCAATTAGGATCTGGCAAGAAATACTTGAATCAGTTATAGAACCAATTGTCCTTTATGGTTGTGCGGTCTAGGGTCAGCTCACCAACCAAGAATTCACAAAATGGGACAAACACTAAATTGAGAAAATCTTCTGTGTACAACGTAAAACACCAAATAATGCATGCAGAGCAGAATTAGGCCAATACCCGCTAATTATAAAAATCTAGGAAAGCGCCGTTCAATTCTACAACCAACTAAAAGGAAACGATTCCCAAACCTTCCATAACAAAGCCATCACCTACAGAGCGATGAACCTGGAGAAGAGTCACCTAAGCAAGCTGGTCCTGGGGCTCTGTTCAAAAACAAAAACATACCCCACAGAGCCCCAGCACAGCAACACAATTAGACCCAATTAAATCGTGAAAAAACAAAAGTAATATAATTACTTGACACATTGGAAAGAATTGACCAAAAATAAATGAAAACTAGAACGCTATTTGTCCCTAAACTGAGAGTACACAGTGGCAGAATATCTGATCACTGTGACTGACCCAAACTTAAGGAAAGCTTTGACTATGTACAGACTCAGTGAGCATAGTCTTGCTATTGAGAGGGGCCGCCATAGACAGTCCTGGCTCTCAAGTGAAGACAGGCTATGTGCACACTGCCCACAAAATGAGGTGGAAAACTTCCTAACCTCCTGCCAAATATATGACCATATTAGAGACACATACAGACCCACAAAGAATTTGAAAACAAATCCAATTTTGATAAACTTCCATATCTACTGGGTGAAATACCACAGTGGGCTGGAGGCCCTATACTTGTGTCAACAGCTCACAAATCTTGCTGCTGTGATGGTGAAGAACAAACACCAATGTAAATACAACCCATATTTATGTTTATTTATTTACTTTAACTATTTGCATATCGTTACAACACTGTATATAGCCATAATATGACATGTGAAATGTCTTTATTCCTTTGGAGCTTTTGTGAGTGTAATGTTTACTGTTAATTTTTTATTATTTATACCACTTTTGTTTATTATCTATTTCACTTGCTTTGGCAATGTAAACATGTTTCCCATGCCAATATAGCCATTTTAATTGAATTGAATTGAATTGAGAGCGAGAGAGATAGAGAGAGAGAATTTCTTATACTGTAACGGCTCTCTTTCGGTGAGTGAGTTGACCAAGGCGCAGCGGGTTGTGAATACATAATGAACTTTATTTAAGAAGACGAAACTAAACACACGAAGAACACTTGAATAATTTTACAAAACAACAAAACGAACTAGACAGACCTAAACTATGAACTTACATGAAACGAGGAACACATAAACAGGAACGACCGAACGAACGAGACGAGACAGTACCGTGTGGTGCAACAAACACAGACACAGTGACAATCACCCACAAACAGTGAGAACACCCTACCTTAATATGACTCTCAATTAGAGGAAAACGCAAAACACCTGCCTCTAATCAAGAGCCATACCAGGCAACCCAAAACCAACATAGAAACGGAAAACATAGACTGCCCACCCAAAACTCACGCCCTGACCATCACACACATAAAAAACAACAGAAAACAGGTCAGGAACGTGACAGAACCCCCCCCCTCAAGGTGCGAACGCCGGGCGCACCAGCACAAAGTCCAGGGGAGGGTCTGGGTGGGCATCTGACCACGGTGGTGGCTCAGGCTCCGGACGCTGTCCCCACACCACCATAGTCACTCCCCGCTTCTGTATCCCCCTCCCAATGACCACCCTCCAACTAAAACCACCTAAATGAAGGGGCAGCACCGGGATAAGGGGCAGCACCGGGATAAGGGGCAGCACCGGGATAAGGGGCAGCACCGGGATAAGGGGCAGCACCGGGCTGAGGGACTCTGGCAGGTCCGGGCTGAGGGACTCTGGCAGGTCCGGGCTGAGGGACTCTGGCAGGTCCGGGCTGAGGGACTCTGGCAGGTCCGGGCTGAGGGACTCTGGCAGGTCCAGGCTGAGGGACTCTGGCAGGTCCGGGCTGAGGGACTCTGGCAGGTCCGGGCTGAGTGGCAGCTCATGACTGTAGGGCAGCTCATGACTGTAGGGCAGCTCATGACTGTAGGGCAGCTCATGACTGTAAGGCAGCTCATGACTGTAGGGCAGCTCATGACTGGAGGGCAGCTCATGACTGGAGGGCAGCTCATGACTGGAGGGCAGCTCATGACCGGAGGGCAGCTCATGACCGGAGGGCAGCTCATGACCGGAGGGCAGCTCTGGCAGCTCCTGACTGGCTGGCGTCTCTGGCAGCTCCTGACTGGCTGGCGGCTCTGGCGGCTCCTGACTGGCTGGCGGCTCTGGCGGCTCCTGACTGGCTGGCGGCTCTGGCGGCTCCTGACTGGCTGGCGGCTCTGGCGGCTCCTGACTGGCTGGCGGCTCTGGCGGCTCCTGACTGGCTGGCGGCTCTGGCGGCTCCTGACTGGCTGGCGGCTCTGGCGGCTCCTGACTGGCTGGCGGCTCTGGCGGCTCCTGACTGGCTGGCGGCTCTGGCGGCTCCTGACTGACGGATGGCTCTAGCGGCTCCTGACTGACGGACGGCTCTAATGGCTCGGGACAGACGGGCGGCTCTAATGGCTCGTGGCAGACAGATGGCTCAGAAGGCGCTGGGCAGAAAGATGGCTCAGAAGGCGCTGGGCAGACAGATGGCTCAGACGGCGCTGGGCAGACAGATGGCTCAGACGGCGCTGGGCAGACAGATGGCTCAGACGGCGCTGGGCAGACAGATGGCTCAGACGGCGCTGGGCAGACAGATGGCTCAGACGGCGCTGGGCAGACAGATGGCTCAGACGGCGCTGGGCAGACAGATGGCTCAGACGGCGCTGGGCAGACAGATGGCTCAGACGGCGCTGGGCAGACAGATGGCTCAGACGGCGCTGGGCAGACAGATGGCTCAGACGGCGCTGGGCAGACAGGCAGTGCAGAAGGCGTTGGGCAGACGGCCGACTCTGCCCTGCTGAGGCGCACAGTAGGCCTGGTGCGTGGTGCCGGAACTGGAGGTACCGGGATGACGGCACGCACTTCAAGGCTAGTGCGGGGAGCAGGGACAGGGCACACTGACCTCTCGAAGCGCACTATAGGCCTGGTGCGTGGTACCGGAACTGGAGGTACCGGGCTGAGGGCACGCACCTCACGCGAGTGCGGGGAGAAGGAACAGTGCGTACAGGGCTCTGGAGACGCACAGATGGCTTAGTGCGTGGTGCCGGAACTGGAGGCATTGGGCTGGAGACACGCACCATAGGGAGAGTGCGTGGAGGAGGAACAGGGCTCTTAAAACGCACTGGAAGCCTGGTGCGTGGTGTAGGCACTGGTGGTACTGGGCTGGGGCGAGGAGGTAGCGCCGGAAATACCGGACCGTGTAGGCGTACTGGCTCCCTTGAGCACTGAGCCTGCCCAACCTTACCTGGTTGCATGCTCCCCGTAGCCCGTCCAGTGCGGGGAGGTGGAATAACCCGCACTGGGCTGTGTTGGCGAACCGGGGACACCATGCGTAAGGCTGGTGCCATGTAAGCCGGCCCAAGGAGACGTACTGGTGGCCAGATATGTAGGGCCGGCCTCATGACATTTGTCTCAATGCCCAATCTAGCCCTACCAGTGCGGGGAGGTGGAATAACCCGCACTGGGCTATGCACCCGTACAGGAGACACCGTGCGCTCTACTGCGTAACATGGTGTCTGCCCGTACTCCCGCTCTCCACGGTTAGCCTGGGAAGTGGGCGCAGGTCTCCTACCTGCCCTCGGCCCACTACCTCTTAGCCCCCCCCCCCAAGAAATGTTTGGGTGGTACTCACGGGCTTTTCGGGCTTCCGTGCTAGACGTGTCCCCTCATAACTCCGGTTCCCTTCTCCGGTTGCCTCTGCTCTCCTCAGTGCCTGCAGCTGTTCCCATGGGAGGCGATCCCTTCCAGCCAGGATCTCCTCCCATGTGTAGCAACCTTTCCCGTCCAAAACATCCTCCCAAGTCCATTCCTCCTTCTTGCGCTGCTGCTGTCGTTGCTGTCCGTTAACCCGCTGCTTGATCTGGGTTTGGTGGGTGATTCTGTAACGGCTCTCTTTCGGTGAGTGAGTTGACCAAGGCGCAGCGGGTTGTGAATACATAATGAACTTTATTTAACAAGACGAAACTAAACACACGAAGAACACTTGAATAATTTTACAAAACAACAAAACGAACTAGACAGACCTAAACTATGAACTTACATGAAACGAGGAACACATAAACAGGAACGACCGAACGAACGAGACGAGACAGTACCGTGTGGTGCAACAAACACAGACACAGTGACAATCACCCACAAACAAACAGTGAGAACACCCTACCTTAATATGACTCTCAATTAGAGGAAAACGCAAAACACCTGCCTCTAATCAAGAGCCATACCAGGCAACCCAAAACCAACATAGAAACGGAAAACATAGACTGCCCACCCAAAACTCACGCCCTGACCATCACACACATAAAAAACAACAGAAAACAGGTCAGGAACGTGACAGAACCCCCCCCTCAAGGTGCGAACGCCGGGCGCACCAGCACAAAGTCCAGGGGAGGGTCTGGGTGGGCATCTGACCACGGTGGTGGCTCAGGCTCCGGACGCTGTCCCCACACCACCATAGTCACTCCCCGCTTCTGTATCCCCCTCCCAATGACCACCCTCCAACTAAAACCACCTAAATGAAGGGGCAGCACCGGGATAAGGGGCAGCACCGGGATAAGGGGCAGCACCGGGATAAGGGGCAGCACCGGGCTGAGGGACTCTGGCAGGTCCGGGCTGAGGGACTCTGGCAGGTCCGGGCTGAGGGACTCTGGCAGGTCCGGGCTGAGGGACTCTGGCAGGTCCGGGCTGAGGGACTCTGGCAGGTCCGGGCTGAGGGACTCTGGCAGGTCCGGGCTGAGGGACTCTGGCAGGTCCGGGCTGAGTGGCAGCTCATGACTGTAGGGCAGCTCATGACTGTAGGGCAGCTCATGACTGTAGGGCAGCTCATGACTGTAAGGCAGCTCATGACTGTAGGGCAGCTCATGACTGGAGGGCAGCTCATGACTGGAGGGCAGCTCATGACTGGAGGGCAGCTCATGACTGGAGGGCAGCTCATGACTGGAGGGCAGCTCATGACCGGAGGGCAGCTCATGACCGGAGGGCAGCTCTGGCAGCTCCTGACTGGCTGGCGTCTCTGGCAGCTCCTGACTGGCTGGCGGCTCTGGCGGCTCCTGACTGGCTGGCGGCTCTGGCGGCTCCTGACTAGCTGGCGGCTCTGGCGGCTCCTGACTGGCTGGCGGCTCTGGCGGCTCCTGACTGGCTGGCGGCTCTGGCGGCTCCTGACTGGCTGGCGGCTCTGGCGGCTCCTGACTGGCTGGCGGCTCTGGCGGCTCCTGACTGGCTGGCGGCTCTGGCGGCTCCTGACTGGCTGGCGGCTCTGGCGGCTCCTGACTGACGGATGGCTCTAGCGGCTCCTGACTGACGGACGGCTCTAATGGCTCGGGACAGACAGGCGGCTCTAATGGCTCGTGGCAGACAGATGGCTCAGAAGGCGCTGGGCAGAAAGATGGCTCAGAAGGCGCTGGGCAGACAGATGGCTCAGACGGCGCTGGGCAGACAGATGGCTCAGACGGCGCTGGGCAGACAGATGGCTCAGACGGCGCTGGGCAGACAGATGGCTCAGACGGCGCTGGGCAGACAGATGGCTCAGACGGCGCTGGGCAGACAGATGGCTCAGACGGCGCTGGGCAGACAGATGGCTCAGACGGCGCTGGGCAGACAGATGGCTCAGACGGCGCTGGGCAGACAGATGGCTCAGACGGCGCTGGGCAGACAGATGGCTCAGACGGCGCTGGGCAGACAGGCAGTGCAGAAGGCGTTGGGCAGACGGCCGACTCTGCCCTGCTGAGGCGCACAGTAGGCCTGGTGCGTGGTGCCGGAACTGGAGGTACCGGGATGACGGCACGCACTTCAAGGCTAGTGCGGGGAGCAGGGACAGGGCACACTGACCTCTCGAAGCGCACTATAGGCCTGGTGCGTGGTACCGGAACTGGAGGTACCGGGCTGAGGGCACGCACCTCACGCGAGTGCGGGGAGAAGGAACAGTGCGTACAGGGACCCGGAGAAGCACAGATGGCTTAGTGCGTGGTGCCGGAACTGGAGGCACTGGGCTGGAGACACGCACCATAGGGAGAGTGCGTGGAGGAGGAACAGGGCTCTTAAAACGCACTGGAAGCCTGGTGCGTGGTGTAGGCACTGGTGGTACTGGGCTGGGGCGAGGAGGTAGCGCCGGAAATACCGGACCGTGTAGGCGTACTGGCTCCCTTGAGCACTGAGCCTGCCCAACCTTACCTGGTTGCATGCTCCCCGTAGCCCGTCCAGTGCGGGGAGGTGGAATAACCCGCACTGGGCTGTGTTGGCGAACCGGGGACACCATGCGTAAGGCTGGTGCCATGTAAGCCGGCCCAAGGAGACGTACTGGTGGCCAGATATGTAGGGCCGGCCTCATGACATTTGGCTCAATGCCCAATCTAGCCCTACCAGTGCGGGGAGGTGGAATAACCCGCACTGGGCTATGCACCCGTACAGGAGACACCGTGCGCTCTACTGCGTAACATGGTGTCTGCCCGTACTCCCGCTCTCCACGGTTAGCCTGGGAAGTGGGCGCAGGTCTCCTACCTGCCCTCGGCCCACTACCTCTTAGCCCCCCCCCAAGAAATGTTTGGGTGGTACTCACGGGCTTTTCGGGCTTCCGTGCTAGACGTGTCCCCTCATAACTCCGGTTCCCTTCTCCGGTTGCCTCTGCTCTCCTCAGTGCCTGCAGCTGTTCCCATGGGAGGCGATCCCTTCCAGCCAGGATCTCCTCCCATGTGTAGCAACCTTTCCCGTCCAAAACATCCTCCCAAGTCCATTCCTCCTTCTTGCGCTGCTGCTGTCGTTGCTGTCCGTTAACCCGCTGCTTGATCTGGGTTTGGTGGGTGATTCTGTAACGGCTCTCTTTCGGTGAGTGAGTTGACCAAGGCGCAGCGGGTTGTGAATACATAATGAACTTTATTTAACAAGACGAAACTAAACACACGAAGAACACTTGAATAATTTTACAAAACAACAAAACGAACTAGACAGACCTAAACTATGAACTTACATGAAACGAGGAACACATAAACAGGAACGACCGAGACGAGACAGTACCGTGTGGTGCAACAAACACAGACACAGTGACAATCACCCACAAACAAACAGTGAGAACACCCTACCTTAATATGACTCTCAATTAGAGGAAAACGCAAAACACCTGCCTCTAATCAAGAGCCATACCAGGCAACCCAAAACCAACATAGAAACGGAAAACATAGACTGCCCACCCAAAACTCACGCCCTGACCATCACACACATAAAAAACAACAGAAAACAGGTCAGGAACGTGACATATACTGACCTGAACATACAGTACTATGCCTCTAAATGTTTCTAATGGACAGGATCAAGCAGGACCAAGTCGTACTCATGGGAAACTACTCAGCTGTAACTAAAGTACTAATGTCCTATTCAGTACAAACCATAAGATTAACCCTGGCCTATACGGATAGGAATACATGGATCTGTTTATTACAAATGAAATATGACAAGTTTATGCATAAACATGATAGCAAATGAAAGGAAACAGTTTGGAGATTATGGAAAAGTTATTAGACCAAAGTTAACCTGGCAGTTAACCTTGACACATTTGTGCATTGTACATTTACTGTACTTTTTGCCGCATTTGTTGATAACGGAATCTCTAAACTCTGCGGATACAATCAGTAACATGATAAGAATATTCCTGGAAAATATGGGTTAGGTACACCTTAAGACAAAAAAATGACACGGGTTTGAGTGAGAAGACTTACTGGTGTCTCCAAGTGGCCACACATCTCTCCCAAGTGTGCCCAGTTCCTAAGTCATTTCAATGCACTTTTATGACTCAAAGAAGAATCTTCAACTATAAGGTGTTTTTTTAAGTTCTCCTAGCTGTGCTGTTGAGGAACTAGAGCAGCACACTTTCAGTTGTTTTGTTTGGAACTCAGCCCTGCATCCCCGCCCTCACACAATTACTGTTGTTGTTTACGCTTTCACATGGCAATTCAGAGAAACAGAGCGTCATTTTGGTCCGCATAAAAAAGAGCCGTGCGTGCATTCAGGTGCGTGTTCCACAGGGAATCTCCTTCACGATAGACAAATATGTTCAGAAAAACACAGAGTTTGACTCCATGTCATCTTTTAACTGTACATCAAACATAGTTATCATAAATATTGAACTGTATATGACATGAGTTTTATGATATTGAAATGTGAAGTGCACATTTGGCTTGCTTGTATGACATCAAAGCGGTATTTAATATAATCTCAACGTCTCATCTTTCAAAATACACAGTCTTTTAAAGCATTTCCCTCACTCAATCAACAACAAACAATTCAGGGGGCAACTTTTTCTCTGAGCTCTGACGTCTTTTGTAGCATGTTGCTGTACAGCCACTGCGTTCCAATTTAGGTGCTTATCGGTGTGCAAGTCTGCCAGTTTCAACTCTTATACGCCTATGAGTGTAAGCTTGAGCTAACTGAGAAGACAAAGGAAAAAAGCTTTAGCCATGAAAAAACAATTGTTATCACTAGAAAGTTTAATTTGATTCAATCCTCAATAGATTTCCATTAAACTGAACTGATTTATTCCTATTTTAAAAGGGTCATCTGCATTTCAGACAGAATACTGAGGGTTGGGGCTGGAGCTATGGGTGCAAGGACTGACCATCCATGATATACAAATGTATAGTTTTAACCATATGTTGAGGCTATACAGTGTTTGTTTACAATTACATTGTTTACAAATAATGGAGTAAAAAATAAAACGTGGCAGTTTGTTTTTCTCGGTCGTTATTTCAATGTTTGAATGACAAATTGTTAGATTTTTCCATTGTGTTGGTGGTGGCGGTATGATTTATTGCCTCGTTTTTGAGATTGTTTTTTTTTCAGGATGAGTGATGAGTCTTCCGGCGCATTGGGTATCTCACTGCATCCCGTGTTTCATGTCTTGATATATACAGAAAGACGGATTAGGAGTGGGTTTACATTATAGTGCTTTTGATGGTCAACTTTCTAGCTCCGCCCATAACTTTTGGACTTTGTAGCATTCCCAGAAAGCATGGATTCTTGAGTCATTGTTGGCTTTACACTGGTTGTGAATGGAGAAATTCAACCACTAGAATTTGTAGACATACAGTGCCTGTGGAAAGTATTCAGACCCCTTGACTTTTTCACTATTTTGTTACGTTATCTACACACAATACCCCATAATGACAAAGCAAAAATAATTTTTGAACATTTAAAAAAAAAAAAAAAGCAGAAATACCTTATTTACATTAGTATTTAGACCCTTTCCAATGAGTTTTGTAATTGAGCTCCGGTGCATCCTGTTTCCATTGATCATCCTTGAGATGTTTCTACAACTTGATCTACAACTTGATTCCACCTGTGGTAAATTCAATTGATTGGACATGATTTGGAAAGGCACACACCTGTCTATATAAGGTTCCACAGTTGACAGTGCATGTCAGAGCAAAAACCAAGCCATGAGGTTGAAGGAATTGTCCGTAGAGCTCCGAGACAGGATTGTGTCGAGGCACAGATCTGGGGAAGGGTACCCAAACATTTCTGCAGCATTGAAAGTCCATCAAGAACACAGTGGCCTCCATCATTGTTAAAATGGAAGAAGTTTGGAACCACCAAGACTCTTCCTAGATCTGGCCGCCCGACCAAACTGAGCAATCGGGGGAGAAGGGCATTGGTCAGGGAGGTGACCAAGAACCTGATGGTCACTCTGACAGAGCTCTAGAGTTCCTCTGTGGAGATGGGGGAACCATCTCTGCAGCACTCTCCACCAATCGGGCATTTATAGTAGATGGCCAGAAACTGAGGAAGCCACTCCTCAGTAAAAGGCACATGACATCTCACTTGGAGTTTTCCAAAAGGCACCTAAAGACTCTCAGACCATGAGAAACAAGATTCTCTGGTCTGATGAAACCAAGATTGAACTCTTTGGTCTGATTGCCAAGTGTCACGTCTGAAGGAAACCTGGCACCATCCCTACGGTGAAGTATGGTGGTGGCAGCATCCTGCTGTGGGGATGTAGTTCAGCGGCAGGAACTGGGAGACTAGTCAGGATTAAGGCAAAGATGAACGAAGCAAAGTACTGATCCTTGATGAAAACCTGCTCCAGAGCGCCCAGGTCCTCAGACTGGGGTAAAGGTTCACCTTCCAACAGGACAACCACCCTAAGCACACAGCCAAGACAACGCAGGAGTGGCTTCGGGACAAGTCTCTGAATGTCCTTGAGTTGCCCAGCCAGAGCCCGGACTTGAACCCGATCGAACATCTCTGGAGAGACCTGAAAATAGCTGTGCAGCAACACTCCCTATCCAACCTGACAGAGCTTGAGAGGATCAGCAGAGAAGAATGGGAGAAACTCCCCAAATAGAGGTTCGCCAAGCTTGTAGTGTCATACCCAAGAAGACTTGATGCTCTAATCGCTGCCAAAGGTGCTTCAACAAAGTACTGAGTAAAGAGTCTGAGTACTTATGTAAATGTAACATTTCAGTATTTTATTTTTTAATATATTAGCAAACATTTCTAAAAACCTGTTTTTTGCTTTGTCATTATGCGGTATTATGTGTAGATTTTAGAATATGGCTGTACTGTAACAAAATGTGGAAAACGTCAAGGGGTCTGAATACTTTCCGAAGGCACTGTAGCTATGGATGCAAGGACTGACTAACCATGATATTAAAATTATAGTGAACCACATTTTGAGGCTATGCAGTGTTTGTTTACAAAATCTAAAATGTTGGAGTCTGATGGGGTTGACAGTTGAACTAAGCTCATGAGGCATTAATAATGTATATTATTCAATAATCATTGGGTATACACAGGAGCGTAACTTTGGTTTTAGAAGTTGGGGTGGACATCTGTTTTTTTAAAATTTGTTTTCACAATAACATCACAGTGTTGAATCGCAATACATATAGAATCGTGCGAATTGCGAGAATCGCAATACATATCGTATCGGCACCAAGGTATGATAATATAATTTCGTGAGGTCCCTGGCAATTCCTGGCAGCCCTAGTTGACCCCCATCTCTGGTCCTCATATAGCTGTAACAGCAGCCTTTTTCTAGGTGGTATGACTCCTGGCAGGCTGGCATTCAGACCACACGGGTGAAAACAGAGAGAGGGATTGTCATTGCCCAACCAGTCTCTGTGATTAATGTAGGGGAACAATGCTATTACATAGGCCTGGATATCCTCATTGTGGTGTGTGTGTACATGTTTGTCTGTTTCGTGTAATGCAGGACAGACACACACACACAGGGAGACAACAAATGCAGGAGGGCAAAACCTTCTGTAATCAAACTCATCGTGTCTCTTGATTGCAATGACAACCGAACAAACAGAGCATCATGGGAACTGGGATTTTGTTATGGCAACGACTGATAAAGAGGATACAGTACCAGTCAAAAGTTTGGACACACCTACTCATTCAAGGGTTTTTCTTTATTTGTATTATTTTCTACATTGTAGAATAATAGCCATGACATCAAACCTATGAAATTACATATATGGAATCATGTAGTAACCCAAAAAAGTGTTAAACAAATCAAAATATATTTGAGATACTTCAAAGTAGCCACCCTTTGCCTCAATGTCCGCTTAGCACACTCTTTGCATTCTCTCAACCAGCTTCATGAGGTAGTCAACTGGAATGCATTTCAATTAACAGGTGTGCCTTGTTAAAAGTTAATTTGTGGAATTTATTTCCTTCTTAATGCATTTGAGCCAATCAGATGTGTTGTGACAAGGTAGGGGTGGTATACAAAAGATAGCCCTATTTGGTAAATGACCAAGTCCATATTATGGCAAGAACAGCTCAAATAAGCAAAAAGAAACGACAGTCCATCATTACTTTGAGACAAAGGTCAGTCAATGCGGAACATTTCAAGAACTTTGGAAGTTTATTCAAGTGCAGTCGCAAAAACCATCAAGCGCTATGATGAAACTGGCTCTCATGAGGTCCGCCACAGGAAAGGAAGACCCAGAGTTACCTCTGCTGCAGAGGATACGTTCATTAGAGTTACCATCCTCAGAAATTGCAGCCCAAATAAATGCTTCACAGAGTTCAAGTAACAGACGCATCTCAACATCAACTGTTCAGAGGAGACTGCTTGAGTCAGGCCTTCACTGTCGAATTGCTGCAAAGAAACGACTACTAAAAGACACCAATAAGAAGATGTCTGTGTAAAGCAGGGAAACAACCTCAAAAGAATAAACAAAAAATAAATAAACAAGAACAAAACCAGAGTACCTCAAGAGAATCCAACTGGAGTAACAAATTATCACAGCATGGCTGGGGCTGGGTGCTAACATTCAAACACAGAGCAAAGAACTGAGGAAAACTAAGGGTTTAAATACATTCAAGGGAAACGAGGCACAGGTGCAAATAATAACTGGAAACAAGGGAAAAACAAAAGGGTCAAAAAAGCACAATGGGGGCATCTAGTGACCAAAACCGGAACAATCCTGGCCAAATCCTGACAATAAGTCCAAATTTGAGATTGTTGGTTCCAACCACTGTGTCTTTGTGAGATGTAGAGTAGGTGAACGGATGATCTCCGCATGCGTGGTTCCCACCGTGAAGCATGGAGGAGGAGGTGTGATGGTGTGGGGGTGCTTTGCTGGTGACACTGTCTGTGATTTATTTAGAATTCAAGGGACACTTAACCAACATGGCTACCACAGCGTTCTGCAGCGATACGCCATCCCATCTGGTTAGTGGGACTATTTGTTTTTCAACAGGAAAATGACCCAAAACACACCTCCAGGCTGTGTAAGGGCTATTTGACCAAGAAGGAGAGTGATGGAGTGCTGCATCAGATGACCTAGCCTCCAAAATCACCAAACCTCAACTCAATTGAGATGGTTTGGGATGAGTTGGACTGCGGAGTGAAGGAAAAGCAACCAACAAGTGCTCAGCGTATGTGGGAACTCCTTCAAGACTGCTGGAAAAGAATTCCAGGTGAAGCTGGTTGAAAGAATAGTGTGCAAAGCTGTCATCAAAGCAAAGGGTGGCTACTTTGAAGAATCTCAAATATAACATATATTTTGATTTGTTTAACACTTTTTTATTTACTACATGATTCCATATGTGTTATTTCTGTGTATACTATTATTCTGCAGAAAATAGTAAAAATATGTAGAAAAAAGTTAAAATATAGAAAAACCCTTGAATGAGTAGGTGTGTACTGTCACGTTCCTGACCTGTTTAATGTTGTTTTTGTATGTGTTTAGTTGGTCAGGGCGTGAGTTGGGGTGGGCATTCTATGTTATGTGTTTCTATGTTGGGTTAAATGTGTTGCCTGATATGCTTCTCAATTAGAGGCAGGTGTTTGACTTTTCCTCTGATTGAGAACCATATTAAGGTAGGCTGTTCTCACTGTTTGTTTGTGGGTGATTGTTGCTGTGTCTGTGTTTGTGCAACACACGGTACTGTTTCGTTTTGTTTAGTCTGTTCGTGCGTTCTTCGTTTTATGTTAGTTCGCATGTTCAGGTCTGTTGACGTCGTTTGTTGTTTTGTAGTTTGTCTTGTATTTTCGTATTCGTTATTATAATTCAATTCATTATGTCTACATACCTCGCTGTGTGTTGGTCCGATCCATGCTCCTCCTCGTCTGAGGAGGAGAACGACTTCGACAGCCGTTACAGAATCACCCACCAACAAAGGATCAAGCAGCGGGGTAACGGGCAGCAGCGAGAGCAGCAGCGGTACAAGGAGGAATGGACATGGGAGGAAATCCTAGACGGAGAAGGACCCTGGGCAGAGCCAGAGGAGTGTCGCCGACCCAAAGCGGAGCTGAAGGCAGCGAAAGCGGAGAGGCGGCATTATGAGGTGCTAGCGGCTGGAAACCCGAGAGGCTCACCCAAAAATGTCTTGGGGGGGGGGGCTAAAAGGGAGTATAGCTGGGTCAAGTAGGAGACTTGAGCCAACTCCCCTTGCTTACCGTAAGGAGCCGGTCAGGGCGGAATTGGAGGTGAGCGACGTAGAGACAGTGAAGGAGTTAATGGGGAAATTGGAGGAGAGATTTATGAGGGAGGTGCTGGTTTGGTGCATAAGGCACGACATCCGCCCGACTGAACGTGTCGGGGAGTTGATGTCACCGGGAACAGCTCTCCATACTCGTCCTGAGGTGCGTGCTAGCCGTCTGGTTAAGACTGTGCCAGCCTCACGCACCAGGCCTCCTGTGCGCCTTCCTAGCCCTGCACGTCCTCTGCCAGCTCGCCGCTACAGCTCTCCCAGCCGTGCTTCCAGTGGAGAGAGAGGGCGTCGTCCCGGGCAGGCACCGTGTGATGCGGTGGAGCGCACGGTGTCCCCGGTGCGTGTGCTTAGCCCGGTGCGCAACATCTCAGCTCCCCACATCTGCCGGGCTAGGGTGAAGATCCAGCCAGGGCGGATGGTGCCAGCCCTGCTCTCAAGACCTCCAGTGCGTCTTCACGGTCCGGTCTGTCCAGTACCACCAGTGCCTACACCACGCACCATGTTTCCAGTGCGTCTCCAGAGCCCAGTTCCTCCTCCACACACTCTCCCTATGGTGTGTGTCTCCAGCCCAGTGCCTCCAGTTCCGGCACCACGCACCAAGCCTCCTGTGCGTCTCCAGAGCCCTGTACGCACTGTTCCTTCTCCCCGCATTCGCCCTGAGGTGCGTGCCCTCAGTCCGGTACCACCAGTTCCTGCACCACGCACCAGGCTTATAGTGCGCTTCGAGAGTCCAGTGTGCCCTGTTCCTGCTCCCCGCACTAGCCTTGAGGTGCGTGTCTCCAGTCCGGTACCACCAGTTCCGGCACCACGCACCAGGCCTACTGTGCGCCTCAGCAGGTCAGAGTCGGCCGTCTGCCCAACGCGGTCTGCACTGCTCGTCGGCCCAGCGCCGTCTGAGCTGCCTGCACAGCTCGTCTGCCCAGCGCCGTCTGAGCTGCCTGCCTGCCCAGCACCATCTGAGCCTTCCGTCTGCTCAGCGCCATCTGAGCCTTCCGTCTGCCCAGCGCCGTCTGAGCCATCCGTCTGCCCAGCGCCGTCTGAGCCATCCATCTGCCCAGAGCCGTCTGAGCCATCCGTCTGCCCAGCGCCGTCTGAGCCATCCGTCTGCCCAGCGCCGTCTGAGCCATCCGTCTGCCCAGCCCCGTCTGAGCCATCCGTCTGCCCAGCGCCGTCTGAGCCAGCCGTCTGCCCAGCGCCATCTGAGCCATCCGTCTGCCCAGCGCCATCTGAGCCATCCGTCTGCCCAGCGCCATCAGAGCCGCCCGTCAGTCAGGAGCCGCCAGAGCCGCCCGTCAGTCAGGAGCCGCCAGAGCCGCCCGTCAGTCAGGAGCCGCCAGAGCCACCAGCCAGTCAGGAGCCGCCAGAGCCGCCAGCCAGTCAGGAGCCGCCAGAGCCGCCAGCCAGTCAGGAGCCACCAGAGCCGCCAGCCAGTCAGGAGCTGCCAGAGCAGCTGGCAGGTACCACCAGCCAGTCATGAGCTGCCCTCCAGTCATGAGCTGCCCTCCAGTCAAGAGCTGCCCTCCAGTCAAGAGCTGCCCTCCAGTCATGAGCTGCCCTTCAGTCATGAGCTGCCCTCCAGTCATGAGCTGCCCTCCAGTCATGAGCTGCCCTCCAGTCATGAGCTACCCCTCTGTCCTGAGCTACCCCTCTGTCCTGAGCTACCCCTCTGTCCTGAGCTACCTCTCTGTCCTGAGCTACCTCTGTCCTGAGTTGTCTATATTTAGGAGGGGCCTTGGTGAAGGTTCATGGACCATAGTCGGGGGCGAGGGTTGCCACTCAAGGGACGCTAAGGAGGGGGACAAAGACAATGCTGGAGTGGTGTCCTCGTCCTGCGCCGGAGTCGCCACCGCGGACAGATGCCCACCCAGACCCTCCCCTTGAGTTTTAGGGGTGCGCCCGGAGTTCGCACCTTGAGGGGGGGGGGGGTTCTGTCACGTTCCTGACCTGTTTAATGTTGTTTTTGTATGTGTTTAGTTGGTCAGGGCGTGAGTTGGGGTGGGCATTCTATGTTATGTGTTTCTATGTTGGGTTAAATGTGTTGCCTGATATGGTTCTCAATTAGAGGCAGGTGTTTGACTTTTCCTCTGATTGAGAACCATATTAAGGTAGGCTGTTCTCACTGTTTGTTTATGGGTGATTGTTGCTGTGTCTGTGTTTGTGCACCACACGGTACTGTTTCGTTTTGTTTAGTCTGTTCGTGCGTTCTTCGTTTTATGTTAGTTTGCATGTTCAGGTCTGTTGACGTCGTTTGTTGTTTTGTAGTTTGTCTTGTATTTTCGTATTCGTTATTATAATTCAATTCATTATGTCTACATACCTCGCTGTGTGTTGGTCCGATCCATGCTCCTCCTCGTCTGAGGAGGAGAACGACGTCGACAGCCGTTACATGTACAAACTTTTGACTGGTACTGTATGTATAGTACCTTTTGTTGTGACACAGGACATATCAACATGTTGGGGGTATTTTAATAATCAACCTCCCACTGAGTTATATTCCAACTCCGACGTAGAACATACCGGTGTGAAACTGATCACACGTCATCACTAACTGTATTTTTCTGTCCTTGTTTGTTTTCTGTTTCAGGATCTCCAGTAAGTACCGTTCCACCATGGTTAATGGGGTTTTAGTAGATGTTTCAGGATCTTCAGTAAGTACTGTTCCACCATGGTTAATGGGGTTTTAGTAGATGTTTCAGGATCTTCAGTAAGTACTGTTCCACCATGGTTAATGGGGTTTTAGTAGATGTTTCAGGATCTTCAGTAAGTACTGTTCCACCATGGTTAATGGGGTTTTAGTAGATGTTTCAGGATCTTCAGTAAGTACTGTTCCACCATGGTTAATGGGGTTTTAGTAGATGTTTCAGGATCTCCAGTAAGTACCGTTCCACCATGATTAATGGGCTTTTAGTAGATGTTTCAGGATCTCCAGTATGTACCGTTCCACCATGGTTAATGGGGTTTTAGTAGATGTTTCAGGATCTCCAGTATGTACCGTTCCACCATGGTTAATGGGGTTTTAGTAGATGTTTCAGGATCTCCAGTAAGTACCCTTCCACCATGGTTAATGGGGTTTTAGTAGATGTTTCAGGATCTCCAGTAAGTACTGTTCCACCATGGTTAATGGGGTTTTAGTAGATGTTTCAGGATCTCCAGTAAGTACTGTTCCACCATGGTTAATGGGGTTTTAGTAGATGTTTCAGGATCTCCAGTAAGTACCGTTCCACCATGGTTAATGGGGTTTTAGTAGATGTTTCAGGATCTCCAGTAAGTACCGTTCCACCATGGTTAATGGGGTTTTAGTAGATGTTTCAGGATCTCCAGTAAGTACCGTTCCACCATGGTTAATGGGGTTTTAGTTGATTTATGAGTATATATGAACCTAGTGGGCTGTGCTTCAGATAAGGTAAGTGAATGGACACATGGGAGGCAACAGCAGGTAAATAATAATTTTCTGCTCAGCTCAAGTGTATTTGCTGTAGTATTTGACTTCAAGGTGTAAAGGGCAATGCTATTTGAGAATTGCTGCATTAAAATGAAAAGTCTGCCATAATAGGATTGTTTAAAAGCATCCTGATTTTAATCCTAATCCTGGCCTTTAGTTGTCTTTTCTTCTCTGTGTAATCCTAACAGGGAACGCCTGGACGGGATGGTTACCCGGTAAATGTCACTCTTAATCTCTTTTCTGAGCAAGCGCTCTATTATTCTAATATTCTAAACCAGCACGATTTAACCTAGAATACGGTCTTCCATAACCTACAGTCCTAGACTATAGTGATCTTCCCTCAACCTTCAGTCCTAGACTATAGTGATCATCCCTCATAACCTTCAGTCCTAGACTATAGTGATCATCCCTCATAACCTCCAGTCCTAGACTATAGTGATCCTCCCTCATAACCTACAGTCCTAGACTATAGTGATCTTCCCTCATAACCTCCAGTCCTAGACTATAGTGATCCTCCCTCATAACCTCCAGTCCTAGACTATAGTGATCCTCCCTTATAAACTCCAGTCCTAGACTATAGTGATCCTCCCTCATAACCTCCAGTCCTAGACTATAGTGATCCTCCCTCATAACCTCCAGTCATAGACTATAGTGATCCTCCCTCATAACCTCCAGTCCTAGACTATAGTGATCCTCCCTTATAAACTCCAGTCCTAGACTATAGTGATCATCCCTCATAACCTCCAGTCCTAGACTATAGTTATCCTCCCTCATAACCTCCAGTCATAGACTATAGTGATCCTCCCTCATAACCTCCAGTCCTAGACTATAGTGATGTTCCTTCATTGCTCCAGTTAAGTGGTTTAGCTATTGTGTGTAATGTCACCTGCACCTCTCCTCGACCCGCTTTCCCAAAACCATCTTAAGGCTAAATTCATTTTAGAACCATAAGAGGGCCTGTCATGCCAAATAATGTCCCCGGCCAAATTAATATAGCAACGTACGCTAATAGTTTATCGAATCCCATTGCGACGTAGAGGGGGACATTATTTGGCATGCCAGGACCTCAGGAGGATAAGACAGCCCCATCTACTGAATACATCAGGAACAGCTATCTTGTACTACATAAATAATTCAAACAAGTCTACTGACTGCACCAGTTTCTCCTCAATTAAATAATGTTTTATGATGCTGCTGCAACTTATCCATCTCTCGGGAACTTAAAAGGTGTTATGTTGTGGTCTCAAGCAGTCACACATTTGGTGAACATCAAATGGTTCATTGTATTCAGACAAAGGTCTGAGCCAGTTGTTCTGGCAGTAGGTCCAGATGCATTGGGTTGCGTGTGTTGGCATCCCACATGCTTAGTTGGGATCAACAGGGAAATGCACTAGCCTGTGAAGTCGCTCCAATAATAACAGTGATGTGAGCCCAAACTCTGTGTTCAGGACAGAACCACATGTGGGCCCAGTTGGACTCACAGGTCCCCCCACAGTATTCACAGAACAGTTGATGTATGTCTCTTTTGTTTTGAATCCTTGCTTCATTCATCTGTCTTTTTCACTTCAATGGCTGTGGAATATTATGATAGTTCTTTGGACAGAGTTCAAGAGCTTTTCAGCACTTGTGCAGCACTGGACAGCGACCTACATAATGACTTTGCTATACAGTGAAAATGTGAACTCTAGACTGACTTGAGTTTTTACCTATGTTTGTCTATGGCCTGCTAAATCATTTGGCCAGCAGCGCGCCCAATTGATATGATATTTTTGCTACCAAAACATTAATGTGCTGTACAGAACTGTGTTCATCTTAAACATAATATTTATCCTCTATCCATGATGTTGTATTCTAGGGCCCACTTGGGATGGATGGGAAGCCTGTAAGTAGCCTTCTTCATCATGCTAATGTTGTGATAACGATGTTGATATTCAGCTCAGTCTACTTCATACAGTACAGCTCTAATTAACGATGTGTTTATTTAATTACCATAAACATTGTATGTGTTCTACTCTTGCCATGAACGACTTGTCATGTGATCATTTTGTGAATGAAACGTTGTCTTCCATATACAGGGTGGTCCTGGTCCTGTGGGAAGCCAGGTATGTATGACGATCTTTTTAAATATCTCTTTAACTCCATGTTTTGGATGATCAAACACCAGATGTGGACATGTGATGTAGCAAAACACTCCAATGTTCTCCACCTGTCAGCTCATTAGTATGGCTCAGTTGGTAGAGCATGGTAAATGGAATATATAGTTATTATATATGCCAAAGCTGTGTTACTAGTCTGGAAAGGTGTATCCATTCTTCTCTGTGCTATATGAGTCTCTGAAGGCTTCCCTGAAGCCAGCCCTGAAGGCTTCCCTGAAGCCAGCCCTGAAGCCAGCTCTGAAGGCTTCCCTGAAGCCAGCTCTGAAGGCTTCCCTGAAGCCAGTCCTGAAGGCTTCCCTGAAGCCAGCCCTGAAGGCTTCCCTGAAGCCAGCCCTGAAGGCTTCCCTGAAGCCAGCCCTGAAGCCAGCCCTGAAGCCAGCCCTGAAGGCTTCCCTGAAGCCAGCCCTGACGGCTTCCCTGAAGCCAGCCCTGAAAGCTTCCCTGAAGCCAGCACTGACGGCTTCCCTGAAGGCTTCCCTGAAGGCTTCCCTGAAGCCAGCCCTGAAGCCAGCCCTGAAGTCAGCCCTGAAGGCTGCCCTGAAGCCAGCCCTGAAGGCTGCCCTGAAGCCAGCCCTGAAGGCTTCCCTGAAGCCAGCCCTGACGGCTTCCCTGAAGCCAGCGCTGAAGCCAGCACCGACGGCTTCCCTGAAGCCAGCACCGACGGCTTCCCTGAAGCCAGCCCTGAAGGCTTCCATGACACCAGCCCTGACGGCTTCCCTGAAGCCAGCCCTGACGGCTTCCCTGAAGCCAGCACCGACGGCTTCCCTGAAGCCAGCCCTGAAGGCTTCCCTGAAGCCAGCCCTGAAGGCTTCCCTGAAGCCAGCCCTGACGGCTTCCCTGAAGCCAGCCCTGAAGGCTTCCCTGAAGCCAGCCCTGAAGGCTTCCCTGAAGCCAGCCCTGATGCCAGCCCTGACGGCTTCCCTGAAGCCAGCGCTGAAGCCAGCCCTGAAGCCAGCCCTGACGGCTTCCCTGAAGCCAGCCCTGACGGCTTCCCTGAAGCCAGCCTTGAAGCCAGACCTGTGTTTATATCCAAGGGGATAAACGGGGTGTGTCTTGACTGAAGTGAGCCTCTTTAAAAAGCCATTTCTTATTGGTCAACTGTTAGACAGTTTGTAAAGTGAAATAGAGGCTACTTATAATTTAGACAGAGTTTATTTTAAAGTACCCTTTTCTTAGAAGATGATCTGATTCATTAAATAGTTCCGAAGGCCTTGGCTTTTCAACACTATCCCTGCACCTCATTAAAAATGTGCAATTTCTTTTGAAGGGCACCGAACACAGAAACACACCATCATAATATATGGCATCCATCCCCACATGTAATTACTCAATGATGTGTACTATATACAGAGGAAATGGTTGCAAGACCTGTGTAAAGATGTTGCCTTGCGTGTGGAGACAGTCTGGGCTTTGAGGCTCCTGTTATTCTACAGTGTAGGAACATGCAGCAGCCCAACGCTCCAACACCAGTATAATATATATACGGATAGAAACTACAGATAGAAACTCAATCTGTGTGTTGATTATAAACCGCCTGCGTCCATTCATTCACAAAGCCCATTCAATCTAAACACACTCCAAGAAGACCTCATCACAGAATGAATTGTAGAGTGTAATGCACTGAGGCCTAAACTCATATGTCCTCCAGCCGTTGTAAGAGACAGAGAGTTAATTAGTGAACAAAAGCTGTGTTCCTCAAACCCACACAACCCTGATCCCTGTCAGAGGTCAAGGCATGGCTTTTTTTTGGGGGGGGGGGGGGGGCGTTAAATGGAAATGGAAAGAATCGCTGTGAATATCTTGGAAGGAATGAGATGTGTCAGAGATCGTTATAGTCCGTTATTTCCTTGTTCATGTTTTGTTTTTCTCCTCTATCGTCAGGGACTTTCTGGGCCAAAAGGAGAAAAGGTATGACGAAACACCCCTTTTCTATTGTTACAATTCATTCAGTTATGATACAATTTGAAACATGAAATGGAAAGAAATTCTGGAAGCATGATAGTAACTTGGTTTGTACCTTTGATACCTGTGGTATACCTTGATCACCCGTAGTGTTCCTATCTGATAGTTATTGGATCACTTTCTATTTGATGTAACATTTTCTAATTGTCCTGTTTTTTTCTAGGGAGACCAAGGAGATATGGGGCCCAGGGTGAGAGAGTTAAATATGTCATAATATCATTCAAATACCACCAGAACCCATTTTACCAGCTCCACTCTCTCAGGTCAAATACAATGCTAATACGCACACGATGCATACCCTCATCCCATTGTTTTAGCCTACAGTTTTTTCTGTCCACCACAGGGAGAGATATGGACCATGTCAAATCAGGAATCCTGAAGAAAATCGTGTTTCATTTGCTATATATATATAGCCCCATCGGGCAACCCTACGGATTCCCCTGTAACCCACAACCCAACACACTTCTATTAGAAACAGGTGTCCTGGTCTAGACTATTAAAGTCCTATTGCCCTGTTATTGTATTTAAGCCCCAACTAAAATACATGCTGCTGTTCACTGTGCACATAAGTCTAGATCTCTAAAGAAAGACCCGATTACCAGCTGTCCGTGATAAGACCAACAAAAAAAACATGTTTTTCTGCCACAGCAAAAATGCCCTTTGGATTCATATAGTCAACAAAACTATGTGTACTGTGAGAAACAAAAAGAGAGGAGCTTCACATCTCTCTGCTCAGGCTGTTGTCTTTGATGTATCTTGGTAACCTGGCAATCTGTTTTGATTGAACCAATGCCTGACTATATTACATATAGATTCACTTGACTGTTACCCCCCCCTCCCTCCCCACACACACACACTTATTTTAGCGTCAAGTCTTACTGTAGCATCTGTCTTAGACTGTCTGTCTATTTAATTCCTTGCCTGAGTTATCATTGCAATATCCCGCGAAACTGAACTCTCTGACTGTGAAGAAGTAAGGGTGTGAATGTGTAAATGTCCCAGTTAACAGCAGCTTGGCAGGAGTTCATGTCACTGGAATTGTACTATACTGTAGCAGCTGTTTAGGCCTGTGTTGTGTTGCCTCTCCTGACCCTGGAAGTGGATTAAAGCTCTTGGAGCAGTGTAAACATCTGGCAGAGCCCAGCGTAGAGCACATGTGGATGACTGACCCATCGGACACTGGGCTCCTTACTGTTGTCCTCTCTGCCGGGGTCAAGGCAAGTAGCACTGCGGTTAGTCATGTTCATATATCTCTATTAAGAAGCAATTAGTTTACCATCAGTTACTCTTAGCTATTAACATACTTTACACGTTAGTTCATTTTTATATTGTGTTGTTGAGGCAGATGCAATGATGTGTTCGAGACCCCCTAAAGAGACCGATCCAAGACCGAAGACGGGGGGGGACGGGGGGGACCGAGTCAAGACCGAAACCGGGAGGGGGGCGAGGGGTCAGACCTAGTCAAGACCGAAACCGGGAGGGGGCGAGGAGTCTGAAACCGAGTCAAGACCGAGACCGGGAGGGGGGCAAGGGGTCTGAGACCGAGTTAAGACCGAGACCGGGAGGGGGGCGAGGGGTCTGAGACCGATTCAAGACCGAAACCGGGAGGGGGCGAGGAGTCTGAAACCGAGTCAAGACCGAGACCGGGAGGAGGCGAGGGGTCTGAGACCGAGTCAAGACCGAAACCGGGAGGGGGGCGAGGGGTCTGAGACCGAGTCAAGACCGAAACCGGGAGGGGGGCGAGGGGTCTGAGACCGAGTCAAGACCGAAACCGGGAGGGGGGCGAGGGGTCTGAGACCGAGTCAAGACCGAAACCGGGAGGGGGGCGAGGGGTCTGAGACCGAGTCAAGACCATGATTGTAATTGCTTCAAATTGCAACTATAATAAGAGTTCAACATGTCCAGTATTTCTGGGTTCATATTTCACAATAATTCTTTAGAATGGTGAACAGAATGCATACTGAGGGTAAATAGAGAGCCACTATAAATGATCACTGACCCAAACAGGTTTATAAATGATCACTGACCCAAACAGGTTTATAAATGATCACTGACCCAAACAGGAAAATAAATTATCACTGACCCAAACAGGAAAATAAATGATCACAAATCAAACAGGAAAATAAATGATCCCTAACCCAAACAGGAAAATAAATGATCACAAATCAAACAGGTTAATAAATGATCACTGACCCAAACAGGTCTATGTTAGATTAAAAAAAGACAATATACACTGAGAATACAAAACTTTAAGAACACCTGCTCTTTCCAAGACATAGACTGACCAGGTGAATCTAGGTGAAACCTATGATCCCTTATTGATGTCACTTGTTAAATCCACTTCAATCAGTGTAGATGAAGGGGAGGAGACAAGTTAAAGAATGATTTTTAAGCCTTGAGACAATTGAGACATGGATTGTGTATGTGTGCCATTGAGAGGGTAAATGAGCAAGAAAAAAAATGTAAGTGCCTTTGAACTGGGTATGGTAGTAGGTGCCAGGCGCACCGGTTTGTGTCAAGAACTGCAACGCTGCTGGGTTTTTCACGCTCAACAGTTTCCCGTGTGTATCAAAAATGGTCCACCACCCAAAGGTCATCCAGTCAACTTGACACAACTGTGGGAAGCATTGGAGTCAACATGGGCCAGCATCCCTGTGGAACACTTGCGACACCTTGTAGAGTCCATGCCCAGACGAATTGAGGGGGTGCAACTCAATATTAGGAAGGTGTTCCTAATGTTTTGTACACTCAGTGTATGTAACAACATCCCCCGGTCTCCCATAATAATACTGAGCGTGCATCTTTCAAACACTTCCCCCCCCATTCTTCCCTACTAGGGAATCAAGGGAATTCTGACGAGCGCAACGAAGTTTGAGGACATTTTTCAATGAAAGTGAAGGACATTAATGTTACTAGTGAAGTAGGAAGCCCACGTTTCAATAGGCAATAAGTTATAAATGGGTCATGAGGGAGTGTGGATATTTGGCCTGGCGAAGTGGTTTTATGAGCTGAATGAATGGGAGCTGATAATTATTATTATTTTTACTCGGCTGGTCTCGGGAAGACATTGTGAGTTCTCATTGTCTGAGACCTAGTCAAGTCCGAGTAAAAATGACAAGACCGAGAAACTCTATGTGGTCTTGAATACTACAACACTGAGCATATGCATTCCTGTCAATCTGGAGCCCTCTCAGTCTGTCTCAAAGTTGATTCTGGCCTGGTTTCCATTTGAGTTCATTGTTTCCTAATCGGCACTCCAAAGGGATTCTTAAGGAATAAGTACTTTAGAGTTCATAATACTAGACATAGGAGGGCACTGTTATGCTCTTTTAGCACTTCAGTGTGTGAATTCACAGGAGGGTGTCCGTACAGTCTACTACCATGTTATGGGGGGGGGGGGGGGGGGGGCAATTCCATTTAAATTCCAGTCAATTCAGAAAGTAAACCAAATTCCAAATGTCCTTCTTTGAAAAGCAATTGAAAGTTCAGTGTACTTCCTGAATTGACTAAAGTTGACTCCAACCCTGGACACCAGGGAGAATAAGCCTCTAAACCCAAAGCAATTCATATTGACCACAGCTCTGACACAAACATCATGGACCAGACTGACAGAATCTCTCCATGGATGGTCGATAATTATATGAAGTCAATCATAAAGCTTTGGGTCGCGAGACAACTAGGCTGTTATTGTTTCAGGCTTGAAACCAGACAGAAGGGCTATTATCTTTGTATACTCTAGTCTACAGTTATGGTTGAGCAGCTTTACACATGCTGGAACTGTGCCAACACAGATGGATCAATAACCTCAATAACATCCCTCTGTTGTCTTTCACTCTACTCACCCTCGTCTTTCATTATCCCCTTCTTACCCAACCCCTCACTCCTCCCTCCACCCTAACTCTTCTTTCCAACGCTGTCTAAACCTCAACCCAGGGACTCCCTGCACTAACGGGCTCTGCAGGTCTGCTCAGTAATCAGATTCTCACGGTCAAGGTTTGTCCCACCTTCCTCACACGTCTCTCATTGACCGGGTCCTCTGTCTCCATCCAGCCAGTACCTTCTCTTTGCTTCCTTCTCCATCTCTCTTCTTCTGTTCAGCCTATAGAGAAAACTAGTTGCTGACATCAGTTGTAAATGACTGTTTAACCTCTCTCTCTCTCTCTCTCTCTCTCTCTCTATATAACTCATTTAATTTTACTCTGTGTCTCTGGTGGCTTCTCTCCCTCTCTTCCCTTTCTCCCTATCTATCTGGAGTCAGATGGTCTTCACTCGCTTTGCCCACGGCTTTCTCTCTGGCGACCAGCACACATTTCACAAACGCCTCCTGAAGGTACTGTACAATGGGCGCATCTCAGCCCTCTTTTTCTTATCTCTTCTCTTCCTTCAAGCTGGCTCACCCTCTCTTCTTCTGTGACTTTTCCTCACTCTTTTACATCTCACACATGTACAATGTTATTGGCCTCAAGCATTTCTCTGTTTGCCGCTCTGCCACTTTGTTTCATATGTCTGCTTCAAATTAGAGAGAAAATGAGTGGGAAAGTAAATTATGCCTCTTTGGAAAGTGAGTTTGAATAAATGACATTGTTTGTGGATGATAATTGGTGGAAAGAATGCCAGTCAGAACTATGCAAATTGGAGAAATAAGAATAGCTTGTTGTTTACTTGACAATATAAATGGCTGATAATATGACTGTTAAACATCTTGTTTTGAATACAACCACATCAGTCATTCAACAGTCTTATAGAGTGAATGTTATGCAAAGCAGGAGTTTTAGAGTTTTAGACTTACTTTTGCACATTGGTGAAGATGGATGGCGGCAAACACCAGACACTGTGAAAAGAGACAAAGTTTTGAATTAACTATACAGAACATTGCTCAAACTGAAGATATTGAAAGTGGTTCAATAACTTGTCTGGGGTGTCACAATACAATTGTTTTGCAACTTGTTTGATTGATAATACTGTGGGAATTGGGATTGTTACTTCATATCATACTTCTCCCTCCCTGTCCATAAAGGGTGACCAGGGTCAGGCTGGCCCCCCTGGACCCCCGGGCCCCCTTGGATCACCAGGGCCCAGAGGACCCCCTGGGAACACAGGGAAGGATGGGCCCAGAGGACCCCCTGGAGAGCAGGTACAGTAAGACAGCTCTCCTCCTCTCATCCATGTCACTACAGTCGTCTCATACCACATATGGTGGTAGGAGAGAAAGGAAAGGCCAAAAGACAAAATTAGTTGGTTTAACAAAAAATAAGCTTTTTTATTTACTTCCATTGTCCTCCAAGAGTTACTGAATCTCCTCTCTACTTCAGTTTGCTCCTCAGTTCATGCACCTTGGTTGGAAAGCGAGGTAGCGGCAGGGATCCCTTCCGTTTTTAGTGGTAGGAGAGATAATAATAATATATGTATTTTATATAGCGCTTTTCATTATACAGATAATCTCAATGACGCTTAAAAAACAAAAGTATATGTAGTTGTTGGTCTGGCGCGTCCAGGTCACATCCCACACATAGGCCAAGCCTACAATCGTCTCCTGAAAGACAGTCAAGAACTATCACGCACCCACCCTCAGCACTCTCCTCCGCCACGCTGTTCTCAGCTCCTCTGATGCCCTGAAGCAGACTTGAGTAGGGGGTCACATCCAGTACGGGGGGGGACGACGGACGGACAAGTCAGTAAGACAGGTCCCGATCTTCAGGCCAGCCCTTGCCTTTCCCAGCCTCTCTGCAGACTCCTTGGGTAGATACTCCTCAAACAACATGTAGTACCCACCTGGGTGAAGCCAGCGTCCGCTAGATTTCGCTTGGGTGCCAGAGGCTCACTGCACATCACTTATTGGGAATGTCCACTTTGGAGTGAGAGATCCCCTCAACTTCAACAAGCCTCTGTGATGTCCAAGCCTGTGCTATCTCCAGTTTTCTTCAAGTCAAAAGCTAGCTAACTCGCTAGCCTCTGGGCTATCTTGACAAGACAACTGACTTGCCAGTCTTATGACACAGTTGAATCGATATATAAATAATCAAAACTTACTAAGCTAACAAATATTTAAATTGCGAAAGAAAACCATTAAAATAATAAAATATTTAGAAATGTACAGGAGCTCTCTGCCTAGGCCACCTCATGCCACCATGGCAACCACAAACGAATAATAATAAAATAAAAATGTTTTGGTGTTTCATGTAGATATAGTGGATCTTGGACATTACTGTTAATCAGTCGAATGTAGAATAGTATCCAAAGCTAACCGTTCATTTCCTTTCACTCTCTCCATCTGTCCTATTGAATAAAAGAGAATCTAATCAATCTGTTTTATTTCATAAAGCCTTTTTTACATCAGCAGTTGTCACAAAGTGCTTTGGAGATACTCAGCCTAAAACCCCAAAAGAGCAAGCAATGCAGAGGCCATTTCCTGTTGTTTTCCTTCTAAAAATGTGTATCTTAGCTTACTAAAATCACCTCGTTCGGAGCTAGAGGAGAGGAGCGTGACCGCTGGTGGGTCTGTCATGTCATCCTGTCCACACATCTGATGGGTCTGTCATGACATGTCATCCTGTCCACACATCTGATGGGTCTGTCATGTCATCCTGTCCACACATCTGATGGGTCTGTCATGTCATCCTGTCCACACATCTGATGGGTCTGTCATGACATGTCATCCTGTCCACACATCTGATGGGTCTGTCATGGCATGTCATCCTGTCCACACATCTGATGGGTCTGTCATGACATGTCATCCTGTCCACACATCTGATGGGTCTGTCATGTCATGTCATCCTGTCCACACATCTGGTGGGTCTGTCATGTCATGTCATCCTGTCCACACATCTGATGGGTCTGTCATGGCATGTCATCCTGTCCACACATCTGATGGGTCTGTCATGTCATGTCATCCTGTCCACACATCTGATGGGTCTGTCATGTCATGTCATCCTGTCCACACATCTGATGGATCTGTCATGTCATGTCATCCTGTCCACACATCTGATGGGTCTGTCATGACATGTCATCCTGTCCACACATCTGATGGGTCTGTCATGTCATGTGATAGGGAGGGTAAGACAGACAGACAGACATACAGACAGAGTTGTCCTGATAAGTAGTTTGGCATGGATGCCAATGTGATTCATTGTCAGACCACTAAAGATTTCAGAGCGCTATTTATTGTTGATGGAGATGTCACAAATCAATGTCATTATAAACACAAGATGTTTTAGCTTTAGGCCAGGGGTACTCAAATACTATTTGAGAAGGTTTGGTCATACACATTTCCTAGGTGGCAAATGTCCGGATGGGTATTGTCATTTATCTGCATAGTAATTAATCCCAACTCACAACCCATGCAACCCCAAATGTTCAAACCTCTCTTGTTGGCAGAGAGACGTTCTAAAGCATATTTCCTGCAATTCTACACATTATGCCATGGAGCGAAGGGAAATGTTTGCTGTTTTAAAGCTAATTTCCTGCAATTCTACACATTTTTCATGTCTTATGTGTTTTCATGTGATACAAGGAGTTGAATCTCGACCAAAATCCAAAAGAATGCAATAATAATTGTGGGTCCGGATTCTGGGTCCGGATTCTGGGTCAGGATTCGGCCTGCGGTTTGCCTTTTGAGTATGGGTACTTTAGGCCTTCTACTGAAAGGATGAGGATTAAGAATGATCGTTTTGCTTTTGTTGTTTGTTTTTTATAAATGCAAATTGCTCTACCATCCCAGTAGGTGCAGCAGAAACAGAAACACAGAAACATCAACTTATTTGGGGTGGAACGGTAGCCGAGTGGTTAGAGTGTTGGGCTAGTAACCGAAATGTTGCAAATTCAAATCCCTGAGCTGACAAGGTACAAATCTGTCGTTCTGCCCTTGAACAAGGCAATTAACCCACTGTTCCTAGACCGTCATTGGAAATTAGAATGTGTTCTTAACTGACTTGCCTAGTTAAATAAAGGTAAAAATTTACTGGAGGATACAACACTTTTGATTTATTTGTATGAAATACTGCCGTCTTGTGGAGGATCAATGGAATTGCTCTGCTCTTCAGTTTGATCTTTCTTCACTTTTGGATGGATGATTGAACATGAGCTTTCTTCACAGGGTCCACCTGGTCAAGATGGAATCGATGGATTGGAGGTAAGCCTTTGTTTATTTCTGATATTATAAGATGTACTGGCGGCAGGTAGCCTAGTGGTTAGAGTGTTGGAATCGTAACCATAAAGGTTGCAAGATCAAATCCCTGAGCTGACAAGGTAACAAATCTGCCGTTCTGTCCCTGAACAAGGCAGTTAACCCACAGTTCCTAGGCCGTCACTGAAAATAAGAATTTGTTCTTAACTGACTAGTTAAATAAAGGTTTAAAAAAATGCTGATAACGTGTCCTCTTTACACAGGGACTGATGGGTCCTCCTGGACAGAAGGTAAAATATCTACATTTCTCATGCAGACACACTTCCACACCCGTATACATGTATTATATATATGTAACCTATATCATCTGTGATTAATTAATGCATTTCAATAATCTAATGTCTTTAGACTAATTAGGGAATTCTGAATTTAAATTAATCTGAATATTGTACCTGTAAACTCCCCAATGAAAATAAAATAATATATATAATGTCTTGCAGGTTAATGAATATGTTCCATGAATGTAATGTCTTGCAGGGTGAGGATGGACAGCAGGGCATGCCTGGATCGCAGGGGTCTCTGGGGTTAAAGGTGTGACATCGTATTATTTCCTCCTCTTCCTCCTCTCCCTTGATTGTATTTGCAATTGTTCTTTGTTGATTTCACTTTGAATTCACATTAGTTGACAACTCATTTAAAACTACGTTTGAACTGAAGTCTGTGCCAGTGAGACACAGGGGGAGAGGAGACACAGGGGGGAGAAGGGGGAGAGGAGACACAGGGGGGAGAAGGGGGAGAGGAGACACAGGGGGAGAAGGGGGAGTGGAGACAGGGGGAGAGGAGACACAGGGGGAGAAGGGGGGGACAGGAGACACAGGGGGAGAAGGGAGAGAGGAGACACAGGGGGGGACAGGGGAGAAGGGGGAGAGGAGACATGGGGGGAGAAGGGGGAGACAGAAGACACAGGGGGAGAGAGGAGTCACAGGGGAAGAATGGGGGGAGGAGACAAAGGGGGAGAAGGGGGAGACAGGAGACCCCCTTCCAATACCTTTATTTATCTTTCTTCATTCATTTTTTCTGTGTGTTTGTTTCTGTCTCCCTCTGCAGGGCTTACCAGGAGAGAAGGCTGTTCCTGGCTCCTATGACAACATTGGCCTTGGCCAAGTCATTCAGGTGAGTTCTATGTTGGGTCCTTTTTATGTTGATCAAAAACAACATTCTGCTTTGCATTACAACCCCACAAATTCAGAATATACCATTTTATTTATTGTTAAAAGTTTCCCTGATGCCATAATATTTCTCTAGATATGCATTCTGTGTAACAGTCCCCTGTGCAGTGTGTATTCTCACTTTCCTTTTCTACTTTTCTTTTCCTGCAGGGTCCCCCAGGGCCACCAGGGCCCCCAGGAGGTCAAGGGTCAAAGGTGAAAGTTAGTTGTGTTTGAAGAGGTGTCTGAGTGGTTAAGGCGCTGTACTGCTAATCCATTGTGCTCAGCAAACCAGGGTTCCAATCCCGTCGTCGGTGGAAGAGATTTTGTTCTGGAGATTTGTCATTGTACCCCATTTTATCATTCCATTATACACATTGTGCAGTGTGTTGGTTATGACATCTGACTACAGTTCATTCGGAAAGTATTCAGACCCCTTGACTTCCACATTGTGTTACGTTACAGCCTTATTCTAAAATGGATTAAATTGTTTTTAATCTACACACAATACCCCATCATGACAAAACAAAAACAGGTTTGAAGAAATTTTTGCAAATGTAGAAAAGAAAAAAAACTGAACTTTACTCAGTACGTTGTTGAAGCACCTTTGGCAGTGATTGCAACCTCGAGTCTTCTTGGGTGTGACGCTACAAGCTTGGCACACCTGTATTTTGGGAGTTTCGCCTTTTTTTTCTCTGCAGATCCTCACAAACTCTGTCAGGTTGGATGGGGAGCGTCGCTGCACAGCTATTTTCAGGTCTCTCCAGAGATGTTAGATTGGGTTCAAGTCCGGGCTCTGGCTGGGCCACTCAAGGACATTCAGACACTTGTTCCGAATCCACTCCTGCGTTGTCTTGGCTGTGTGCTTAGAGTCCTCTTGGAGGGTGAACCTTCACCCCAGTCTGAGGTCCTGAGTGCTCTGGAGCAGGTTTTCATCAAGGATCTTTCTGTACTTTGCTCCGTTCATCTTTCCCTTGATCCTGACTAGTCTCCCAGTCCCTGCCGCTGAAAAACCTCCCACATTATGATGCTGCCACCACCATGCTTCACCATAGGGATGGTGCTAGGTTGCCTCCAGACGTGACGCTTGGCATTCAGGCTAAAGAGTTCAATCTTGGTTTCATCAGATCAGAGAATCTTGTTTATCATGGTCTGAGAGTCTTTAGGTGCCTTTTGGCAAACTCCAAGCGGGCTGTCATGTGCCTTTTACTGAGGAGTGACTTTCGTCTGGCCACTCTACCATAAAGGAATGATTGGTGGAGTGCTGCAGAGATGGTTGTCCTTCTGGAAGGTTCTCACATCTCCACAGAGGAACTCTGGAGCTCTTCCAGAGTGACCATCGGGTTCTTGGTCACCTCGCTGACCAAGGCCCTTCTTCCCTGATTGCTCAGTTTATGGGGTATGGTGTGTTGAGAAATGAGGGGAATTTTTTTATATACATTTTTGAATAAGGCTGTAATGTAACAAAAAAAAGTCAAGGGGTATGAATACTTTCCAAATGCACTGTGTATTTCGCTCTGGATAAGAGTGTCTGCTAAATGTTTTAAAGTGTCAATGGGTTTCAAATTATGTTGGCATATGGCAGCAATGGAGCAGTGATCTACAGTATGGCTTTGGTTTATGGATTGACAAAGGCATACAGGTTTAACAGTTTCCTTCATGTTTACCTGTCTCCTCATGTTTACCTCACTCTTCCATGTTTACCTGGTTCCTCATATTTACCTGTCTCCTTCATGTTGACCTGTCTGCTTCATGTTTACCCGTCTCCTTCATATTACCTGGCTCCTCATGATTACACCTCTCCTTCATGTTATCTGTCTCCTCATGTTTACCTGTCTCATGTTTACCTGTCTCCTTCATGTTTACCTGTCTCTTCATGTTTACCTGTCTCTTCATGTTACATGTCTCCTCCTGTTTCCCTGTCTCCTCATGTTTCCCCTTCTCCTCATGTTTCCCCTTCTTCTCATATTTCCCCTTCTCCTCCTGTTTCCCTGTCTCCTCATGTTCCCCCTTCTCCTCATGTTTCCCCTTCTCCTTCATGTTTACCTGTCTCCTCCTGTTTCCCCTTCTCCTCATGTTTCCCCTTCTCCTCCTGTTTTCCTGTCTCCTCATGTTTCCCCTTCTCCTCATGTTTCCCCTTCTCCTTCATGTTTACCTGTCTCTTCATGTTACCTGTCTTCTCATGTTTACCTGTCTCCTTCATGCCAACAGGGAGAGTCAGGCTCACCTGGTGCACCTGGAGCTGATGGGGATAAGGTAAATGACATGACCTGTAATGACTAATTATTCTTGTACTATGAAATCAATATGAACAGTGTTCCTCAGTGCTATCGGTGTCATGTTGCGCCTCCTCTCTATAGGGAGCCAAAGGGGATCAAGGTGATGATGGGATGCCTGGAGTGGCAGGGGAGAAGGGAGAGCGAGGCCTGATGGGCCAAACTGGGCTTGCAGTAAGTGTGATATAAGCTGTGTCCTGATGGATACCCAATGGGTTATGGGCATGGCACAGAAGTCTACTATTCCCCTGCCTTGTAGATTTTGTCCATATGGTGTATTTCTTCTCTCTTAGGGAGCTGACGGAAAAAAAGGAGAGGGAGGGGATTCAAGGTTTGAGGACAGTCTGGTCAGTAACGGTTTAGATACCAAACTTGTATCTGTTAAGTGTGATACCTCACCAAGGTCTAGTTGTGTTATATGATTGTGTAACGTCTGGTTATCTTAACACTAATGCTCTCTGCTCCAGGCCCAGAGGATCTCTATCCCAGGCCCTCCAGGGCCTCCCGGGCCCCAGGGTTTCATGGTGGGTAACTGGTCCCTCTGTCTAATTAATGATAGGGGGTCCTCTGTAGCCTAGTTGGTAGAGCATGGCGCTTGCAACGCCAGGATAGTTGGTTAAATTCCTGGGACCAACCTTACGTAAAATGTATACACTCGTGATTGTAGGTTGCTTTGGATAAAAGCGTCTGTTAAATGGCTTATATTATATATTATAGTTGGGATATCAAAGCTTAAACGTTCCCTATATACAGTGGGTAGAACAAGTATTTGATACACTGCCGATTTTGCAGGTTTTCCTACTTACAAAGCATGTAGAGGTCTGTAATTTTTTATCATAGGTACACTTCAACTGTGAGAGACGGAATCTAAAACAAAAATCCAGAAAATCACATTGTATGATTTTTAAGTAATTAATTTGCATTTTATTGCATGACATATGTAAGTATTTGATCACCTATCAACCAGTAAGAATTCCGGCTCTCACAGACCTGTTAGTATTTCTTTAAGAAGCCCTCCTGTTCTCCACTCATTACCTGTATTAACTGCACCTGTTTGAACTCGTTACCTGTATAAAAGACACCTGTCCACACACTCAATCAAACAGACTCCAACCTCTCCACAATGGCCAAGACCAGAGAGCTGTGTAAGGACATCAGGGATAAAATTGTAGACCTGCACAAGGCTGGGATGGGCTACAGGACAATAGGCAAGCAGCTTGGTGGGAAGGCAACAACTGTTAGCGCAATTATTAGAAAATGGAAGAAGTTCAAGATGACGGTCAATCACCCTCGGTCTGGGGCTCCATGCAAGATCTCACCTCGTGGGGCATCAATGATCATGAGGAAGGTGAGGGATCAGCCCAGAACTACACGGCAGGACCTTGTCAATGACCTGAAGAGAGCTGGGACCACAGTCTCAAAGAAAACCATTAGTAACACACTACGCCGTCATGGATTAAAATCCTGCAAAATCGGCAGTGTATCAAATACTTGTTCTCCCCACTGTATATATTCTCTCTGCAAATAACTTAGATCCTTGACAAACACTCCATAACCTCAACTTGTTCTCAGAGGAACCTAGTACATCTCCAATGCTATTTATGTTTTTGAATGCTATATGTTCTGTTATAGGCTCTTGTGATGAACAGTGTTTACAAAGAGAATGACATAACACATGGTGTTTTTTCAGGGACTTGATGGAAGGCCTGGCCCCAAGGTGAGATAGTCAGGGCTCTGATTTCCTCCTGCCCCTAAAACAACACAGGGTTCTTTAGGTTACTGAAGCTGTACTAGAATGCCCTGTTATTCAAACTTTAGCCCTACTAGATCATGAAATGCTGGGTGGAGAATAGTGAGTCAGAGACAAGATGGATTGTAATTCACAAGGATAAATGTAAGCACCAGCTTGAAATTGTGTTTTTGTCAATGTCTCACAGGGGGAACCAGGTGAGGGAGTGAAAGGAGATAAGGGGGATGCAGGTGACAAAGGTCCTCCTGGGTTAAGGGTAAATATTTCCTATTCCGTCTCACTCAGACTTCATATCAGGGTCAGGGTCAATTCGTAATTTAATTCAATTCAATCCATAATTTGAAATAGTAATTTGAATTGGACACACCCCACAGGAAGCATAATTAGAATTGAATTTGAGTTAAAGGAAGTAGAACTGAATGTAAATAAATTCTGAGACATGAAGCATAACATTATCATTCCTTTGACTAATCTTTTACCATCTTTTACAGACACCATTTGATTACAACTGAAACATGTCACACATTATTTATTAATATGTGTGAGATTAGGTTGATCCTTTCCATTCTGTAGTGTTTGACGCAATCTGGGAAATGTATTTTATTTCATATTTAATAAGGTGTAACTGAATTATAATGTGTACATTAATTATAAACATAAAAGATCTTCGAATATGTAATTATTTGTAATTAATTTAGAGAGAATTAATCTTTAAGTCAAATGTTTCATCGATATGTTTTGCATATTATTGGTCACATACAGTATGTCAAAATAAACATATGTATGGTTGAATGTAGAAAAATAGTCATTTGAATTTCATTGAATTTTATTGAATTGAAATCAATTTCCAAATTCCAAAGTCATATTCAAGAATTGAATAGGAATTAAAGAACAATTCGCAACTCAATTCAGAATTGTCCCCAACCCTGCTGCATATCATATTACAGATAACATAACTGATGACACTATTTCTGCACACAGGGCACCCAGGGTCTTCCAGGTTCTACAGGATTGGTTGGTCTTCCTGGCACCAAAGGGGGAAAGGTTAGCAGCATTTTTCATATGCCTTGTTTTTGTGGAAATGGAAATGGAAAGAGAATGGGAAAGGGGGATACCTAGTCAGTTGTACAGCTGAATGCATTCAACTGAAATATGTCTTCCGCATTTAACCCAACCCCTCTGAGTCAGAGTGGACAGGGTATCGGAGACCCTTCAGAGATGGGTACATTTTCCAAAGTAAGCTGCTTCTGAATGAACTTGATCATATTTCATTTCTTCAACAGGGAGAGCAAGGATTGCCGGGATTAGATGTAAGTATGTATAAATCTGTCACATTTCTATGGAGGGATTTCCATGCCCACCTTAAATTGTATTTGAATTCCATAATTTAGAATTTGTATTAGGCTATTGAATTTAATATTTTACAATTTGTATTGCACAAATTAAATAATTTAATTCATAAATGAACTTTGATTTGAAACTGAATTGAGTGAAAATTGCATTCAGTTTAATCATTCAACTTACATTTAATTGAATATTCAGTTTCAATATGGTAGATATTGCATTCATTTTCTGTGTATCAAGTTTACAAACTACGGTATAATTAAAGTTGATCAAAATGTCATATATTCAACTGCTCAAATGCATCCAAATTCAGTTCTCTAAATTCAGATTCAAAACCAGAGACAACATCCTGGTACTTTGCCAGCCAGGAAAAGTAGAGGAGTACAGATAGAATGAAATGGTCTCTGTGGATAACAGAAGCTTCTGGCGGTTTCTGAAACCATCATGGCATGTTTCATTTATTTTATCCCTATGAATTTGCCGGTTCAAAACGGCTCAAGTTTTGGCTATAAGGGATGTGCCTTCTGTTCCCCTCTATGACACTGTCTTATGACATGCAGGATAGCTGGTTTGAACCCTGTCAGTCACAAGAGCAAGATTAAATACGGAGTGGAACAGCTATGACAAGGCTATTCAACTGTATTCTTATGGGGGCCTAAAATTTATTTTTTTGTGACACTAACAACTAAGTCTTTTAAAGACCCTTCATTAACCACCACCTTTTTCCATGTCAGGGTTTCCCCGGGCTGATGGGACAAAAGGGGGAGAGAGGGGGCAGAGGAGACAAGGTGGGTATCAGGCACAACAGTGGCTACTGTGGCTGTGTTTATTCATCTTCTATTACCTAACATTAGACATTTACATGTGAGTCATTTAGCAGACGCTCTTATCCAGAGCCCCTACAGTTAGTGCATTCATCTGAAGATATCTAGGTGGGACATCCACATATCACAAGCAAAGAGCATTTTTCCTCAATAACGTAGCCAACCGGTGCCCCCGCACATTGACTCTGTACCGGTACCCCCTGTATATAGCCTCGCTATTGTTATTTTACTGCTGCTCTTTAATTATTAGTTACTTTTATTTCTTATTCATATTTTGTTTTTTAACTGCATTTTTGGTTAGGGCTTTTAAGTAAGCATTTCACTGTAAGGTCTACCTACACTTGTTGTATTCAGTGCATGTGACAAATACAATTTGATTTGATCAGTAGAGTCAGAGCTAGAAGGGGGGGGGTCAAGTGCAAGTGCTGGTTAAGTTTTTTTTTGGGGGGGGGGGGGTCGAGGTCAGATGGAGGAGGATTATTTAGTTATCCTGTCTGGCCCAGGTGTTCCGCTAGCGGAACTCCTCCCACATTCCACTGAAAAGGCAGAGCGCGAAATTCAAAAAATATTTTTTTGAAAATTTTTACTTTCACACATTAACAAGTCCAATACAGCAAATGAAAGATACACATCTTGTGAATCCAGTCAACATGTCCGATTTTTTTAAATGTTTTACAGCGAAAACAGCACGTATATTTATGTTAGCTCACCACCAAATACAAAGAAGGACAGACATTTTTCACAGCACAGGTAGCATGCACAAAGCCAACCTAACTAACCAAGAACCAACCCAACTAACCAAGAAACAACTTCATCAGATGACAGTCTTATAATATGTTACACAATAAATCTATGTTTTGTTTGAAAAATGTGCATACTAGAGGTATAAATCAGTTTTACATTGCAGCTACCATCACAGCTACCGTCAAAAATAGCACCGACGCAGCCAGAGTAATTATAGAGACCAACGTGGAATACCTAAATACTCATCATAAAACATTTCTGAAAAATGCATCGTGTACAGCAAATGAAAGACAAGCATCTTGTGAATCCAGCCAATATTTCAGATTTTTTAAGTGTTTTACAGCAAAAACACAATATAGCATTATATTAGCTTACTACAATAGCCTACCACACAACCGCATTCATTCATCAAGGCACGTTAGCGATAGCAATAGGCACGTTAGCGTTAGCGAATAAACCAGCAAAAGATATTAATTTTCACTAACCTTCATAAACCTTCCTCAGATGACAGTCCTATAACATCAGGTTATACACACACTTATGTTTTGTTCGAAAATGTGCATATTTAGAGCTGAAATCCGTGGTTATCCATTATGCTAACGTAGCTTATTTTTCCCAGAATGTGTGGATATTTCTATTAGACTCTCACCTATTCTGACCAAATAGCTATTCATAAACATTACAAAAAAATACATGTTGTATAGGAAATGATAGATCCATTAGTTCTTAATGCAATCGCAGTGTTAGAATTCTAAAAATATCTTCATTATGACATAAGGCTTATGTTATAGCGAGAGAGTGGCCAAAACCTGGGTGCAAAACTACTAGTATACAGTTCGACAGATATATGAAAAAGCATCATAAAATGTTTCTTACTTTTGGTGATCTTCCATCGGAATGTTGGACAAGGGGTCCTTTGTCCAGAACAGTCGTTGTTTGGATTTAGAACATCGTTTTTCCCTCTTGAATTAGCAAGCACACTGGCCAAGTGGCGCGAAGCTCTCCTTTCTGAACAAAGGCACACAACGCAACACGCCTAACGTCCCGAATAAATTTAAAAAATCTAATAAAACTATATTGAAAAAACATACTTTACGGTGATATTGTGACATGTATCAAATAAAATCAAAGCCGGAGATAGTAGTCGCCTATAACGACGGCTTTTCAGAAGGCAATTCCATGTCCATCTGCGCGCTTTCCAGAAAACAGGAAATGGATGACTCGTCGTGCCAAGAGGATATATTCCACCTCAGACCAAGATAAACACTTAATTTCTTCTCTCACTTCCTCTTGACATCTAGGGGAAGGTGTATGACGTGCATGTATACTCATACGTATCATGCCCATTTATAGGCAGGCCCTTGAACAGAGAATCATTTTCAGACTTTCCACTTCCTGGTCAGAAAGTGTGCTGCCAAATGAGTTCTGTTTTACTCACAGACAAAATTCAAACGGTTTTAGAAACTAGAGTGTTTTCTATCCAATAGTAATAATAATATGCATATTGTACGAGCAAGAATAGAGTACGAGGCCGTTTAAATTGGGCACGATTTTCCCCCAAAGTGTAAATGGCGCCCTCTATCCTCAACAGGATTTATAGTGTAATCTGGAGAAGAAATGAATGCTCGATGAGACTTGTCTCCTCTGTGGGCCTCTGTAACTCAGTTGGTAGAGCATGGCTCATGCTACCCTTGGATAGTAGATTTGATTCCCTGGATCACCCATACGTAAAACATGTATGCAGCCCTGACTGTAAATCGCATTGGATAAAAGCGTCTGCTAAATTGCATATATTATTAGGGCTGCCAAATGATGAAAAACAATTTATCGAGTTAATCACAGGATTTGCTTTGATTAAAACAATCGCAAATTCAGTTTGCTCAAATTACAAAAAGCATTACAAGAATAGTGACATTTGATTTTTTCCAAAGTAACGGTTAGCAAAATCAGGTAAATTGATGAAGCACAATTTCTTTAACATCAATGTCAACATGTTTTGACATCGCATTGTTGTTTTTATTTGTATACATTATGTATTTTGGGTGTTTTCAGTGTATTTTGGATGTTTTCAGACAATGCAATATATATACAGTATTTTTTATTATGCACTAAAATGATAAAAGGTTAACTGAATAACTCTAATAGCCCTAATTATTGTTTTGTCTCTCTTCTCTCTCAGGGCGACAGGGGGGTGCTGGGAAAGAAGGGACTGAAGGGACAGAAGGGCGAACAAGGCCCCCCTGGACTGGACCAGCCCTGTCCTGTGGTATGACACTTCTTCCTGTCTCCTCCTCTCCACTCACTCTTTACTCTAACACTGCCTTTTCATTCAAGGGCAAACCTTTCTTTCTCTAAATAACACAATTATTAGGTTCCATTGGAGTGTAGATGTTTATAGTAATATGAGATGTTTACATAATGGAAATGTTTATATATGACTGAGATGTTTGTATGACTGAGGTCAGGACTTGAGTAAGTGGCTATAGACAGACAGTATACACAGTACTGTATCAATTGAATAAAGGAGTGACATTTTCGGAATGGCTCTTGCTGACAGGGCACCAATGGGGGTAAAGAACACCCTGGGGAGGCGGGGCAACACTCAGGCGCCCCTTGCCCCCTGGTATAGTATTTCTGCTTTCTTTCTGTCTTTCTGTCCCCCACCCCTCATTAACCCCATCCCCTGGCGGTCTTCCTCCTTTCTGTGATGCAGTGGTAGTCATACTTAGCCCCCCCCCACACACAAAAAAAAGAAACCCGCACACTGCTCTTGCTAGTTTCACCTTTTTTTTATTCAAGCTTACGTGTTGGCCTCTTTGCCTCTTGGCCTTTGCCAGAGTTTTTAAAGGCACCTGCAACAAGAACTCAGATATGTGAGTGCTTTTAAAAAATTGAGACATAGTTAGACATACTTAGCCAGCAACAAACCAGCAAGACACTGGGTCTCCTAATTGGTCGTCTTATGTTAGCGGCATAACACAATAGTCAGATCCTCAAAACATGATAACCTGGGCCAGCATGTCTACCACTGCAGCGGGGCTACCTGTTCTTTACTGTGCTGAATGTGCTCGTCCCTGCCTGTAGTCTAGCTGAACAGAAACTGTTTAAACTCTTATCACTGTGGGTGGGTGTAGTGTGTAATGTTGTGACATCGGTGTTGTGCTCCTCCTATGTGAAGTAATGTTGTCAGTGTTTTACGATGTTACGTCAGCTACTGAATCATGTCATGAGCTGGGATGTCACTGTTGTTAACCACTGTAACATGGTATTAGTTTAATGGATGGTTTGACAGCATGACTGCTTGTGTGCTGTTAGATATCCCTCCAAGCCCTTTGTTGTTACAGACCATCTGTATTCATCTGTTGGCGATGCAATACTGCATGTGTTTCTTTTCTGTCACCAGGGGCGGGATGGATTACCCATACCTGGATGTTGGCATAAGGTTTGTACAGCAACACTACTTCTATGAAGCCCTTTTGGGTGCCTGTATTAAGGCATCTGCATACTAGGTTGGGTTTGCTCCTAGCAGAACTCAGCATACTAGGCTGGGTTTGCTCCTAGCAGAACTCAGCATACTAGGCTGGGTCTGCTCCTAGCAGAACTCTACATACTAGGTTGGGTTTGCTCCTAGCAGAACACTACATACTAGGTTGGGTTTGCTCCTAGCAGAACACTACATACTAGGTTGGGTTTGCTCCTAGCAGAACACTACATACTAGGTTGGGTTTGCTCCTAGCAGAACACTACATACTAGGCTGGGTTTGCTCCTAGCAGAACTCTACATACTAGGCTGGGTTTGCTCCTAGCAGAACTCTACATACTAGGCTGGGTTTGCTCCTAGCAGAACTCTACATACTAGGTTGGGTTTGCTCCTAGCAGAACACTACATACTAGGTTGGGTTTGCTCCTAGCAGAACACTACATACTAGGTTGGGTTTGCTCCTAGCAGAACTCTACATACTAGGCTGGGTTTGCTCCTAGCAGAACTCTACATACTAGGCTGGGTTTGCTCCTAGCAGAACACTACATACTAGGTTGGGTTTGCTCCTAGCAGAACACTACATACTAGGTTGGGTTTGCTCCTAGCAGAACTCTACATACTAGGTTGGGTTTGCTCCTAGCAGAACTCTACATACTAGGCTGGGTTTGCTCCTAGCAGAACTCGGCTAGGTGAAGTGAACATCTGTGCCTCGCTTAGTCCCTTAAAAGGCCTTCTCTTGAAAAACTAGAAAAAGCGGGAATAGTACTGTTTTTCCATCTTGAGAAGCCGTAGTCAGTATACACTTCCTCAAAATAGTCAGAATTCATCTGAGAACTCAAGAAATCTGTCATTAATTTTGACGTTTTTGCCGAAGAGATCTTAGTCGCCCAATTTTACATCTAAGATGTTTGGTGCACTATTTTTCTATAAAAAAGATTGTATGAAAACGAGTCGTCTCTCGTTGAATGACAACAAACACTTAATTGAAGAATCCCTACAGTTGACCAATGACCGACGAAGGGGCGTAGACTTCGGCTACCGACTGGCTTGCCTGGAGAAAACGTGTGTGCAGGAACAGCCGAAAAAACCCTTGCTGAATACCATAAAGAACAAAAATGGCACAAAATGTTGTCATAATTTATGCACAAACTGTTTCAGATGGGAACCATTCAGATGCCTTTAGGGGTGTTTAAGAACTTATATTTCATCTTACATAGTGTACAGTGTCATTGTACAGTATTATTTGTCTGCTAGTGAATGTGTGTCTCTGCTCTTGCTCTTTTTCAGTGATGACACCTGGGACATGGGATCTGTACATATCGATATATATTTTTCAAATAAAACTCAAGTGTTGTTTTTTTGTTGCCAATTCTAATTTAATATATTGAGTTTTTCGTATTGGAATTTAGATTGTGGGTCTATCACAATCAATATTTTTTACTTTTTGCATATCAAAAGAAAACTAGTTTTTTTAGTTTAGAGATTACTTAGAAGAAGGATATCATGCACACAAAGAGGGGAGACTGGTGACAAACGGAAAGCAGCAGCAAATGCACTCAACACCTACCGAATGGACAAATGTTGCTGCTTTTATCTATACGGGGAGAAATAAATAATTGATTCTGACTAACAGGCTCACTAGTGTTCCCTTATTGGAGTGTACAACTCAGCCTGCACCTTGCAAACAAATCTACCCCATCATTCCTGTGATCGCTGTTTGCTTTGAAAGGACCAGTCCTCACGGCAGGGACCCAATGCCAGGTGCCTATCCCAAACTTAGGAGAGAGGTATGGGGAGGCTCAGAGGATGGCCCTCACAGTGGAATAGGAGCCACACAGACTGACTGCGCTGGACAGAGACAGATGGCTAGACCAGCATGGAGGAAATATGGCTTTCACTCTTCAGCTGCAATCCTAACTGGTACTGGAGGGACTTAAACACCAGATCCCTCACAACAAATTACAGACACACACTAGCTTAGATTAATGGATTTATTTCAAGTAGTTCTAAATCCCTTAGCAGTGTGTTATCCATTACATGAGGTTGTGTGTTTTTGTCATGTGTGTAAAAACTAATCAGATCTGAAATGAACAAATGTTTTAATACCATGATCTTTCGATGGCTTTTTAGATTTAACCTTTGTAGTCGTTTTCTTAAATGTGTTTAATGTTTAGATCAATATTGGTTTAAAATGTTTTAGAATGTTTATAATGGTTTCAAAGTTGTTGCATCAAATGCTTTCTCATTCCTCTGAGTGCTCTAACCAGTTAATTGACACAGAACACTGTAAAACTTTGTAGATACATATTATGAGATATTCCTGTGTGTAGGTTTTGTGGAAATTCCTTGGATCTTTCTTATATTCAAGTTGCATTGCCCCTGAAAAAAGTTAGTGATAAACTGAATGATAGCAAGCCTAAAAAAGGTTAAGGACTTTTTACATCTGACATCAAGTTAGAAAGAAAATACATATTTTCAAACCTACCAGACGGGGTTATTGGTCTAATTATTGTTTGTTCTAGGAACATGCAGTATTTAAGTTGTCGGTCATATTAAATACTATTTCAAATGCACATTGTTGTCTTTTTAATTCTGAAGTTTGAGTTGTATTGTATTATCTTAATGTTGGTGGTAAGGTCATAGGCATTCATGGCCTACTTCAATTGATGTTATAAGAAGCTAACTAATTTGTTTACGACATATAACTACGGAATACATATCAGGAACATCCTAAGTGACTTGCCTAGTTAAATAAAGGTTAACTAAAAAAGAGTCACACCTCAGACATCACCCCTTTCCTTGTCAAATATCAACCATGCACTAGTCAAACAAGTGTCTGGTACACATCCGTAGCTAAGGGCTTGATTCAATCCGTAGGGCAGGAGATCAGTGTTGAAGTAGGTTGTAGCCACCGCAAACTATAGCCTGTAGCTCCTGTACTTCAGGACAGTGGGGTCCACAGTGCAGGAACAGTGCAGGAGTCTTCTGGCCCTGGAGATCACAGAGAGAGATGGACCTGGACAACCACTGTGGGAGGGAGAGAGGGGGAGGACAATGACTTGCGTCATGCACAAAGTAGATGTCCTAACCAACTTGCCAAAACTATAGTTTGTTTACAAGAAGTTTGGGGAGTGGTTGAAAAATTTGTTTTAATGACTCCAACCTAAGTGTATGTAAACTTCCAACTTCAACTGTATGTGTTTTGACCATGACAGTTTACAGTCTAAGGTACCGCCAAGTAATTTAGTCTCCTCAACATGTTAGACAGCCACACCATTCATTACCAAATTTAGCTGAAGTCTAGAGCTTAGGGAATGATTTGTACCAAATACAATGCTCTTAGTTTTATAGATGTTCAGGATCAGTTTATTACTGGCCACCCATTCCAAAACAGACTGCAACTCTTTGTTAAAGGTTTCAGTGACTTCATTAGCTGTGGTTGCTGATGCGAATATATGGTTGAATCATCAGCATACATGGACACACATGCATTGTTTAATGCCAGTGGAAGGTCATTGGTAAAAATAGAAAAGAGTAGAGGGCCTAGAGAGCTGCCCTGCGGTACACCACACTTTACGTTTGACATTAGAGAAGCTTCCATTAAAGAAAATCTTTGGGTTCTATTACATAGATAGCTCTGAATCCTTGATATGACAGAGGTTGAAACGACATAACACATATGTTTTCTCAACAACAGGTTATGGTCAATATTATCAAAGGCTGCACTGAAATCTAACAGTACAGCTCCCACAATCTTGTTATTATCATATTCTTTCAACCAATCATCAGTCATTTGTGTCAGTACAGTACATGTTGAGTGCCCCTCTCTATAAGCATGCTGAAAGTCTGTTGTTATTTTGTTTACAGAGAAGTAGCAATGTATTTATTTGTATTTCATTTTTTTATTTAACCTTTATTTAACCAGGCAAGTCAGTTAAGAACAAATTCTTATTTACAATGATGGCCTACCCCGCCAAACCCTCCCCTAACCCAGACGACGCTGGGCCAATTGTGTGCCGCCCTATTTGGTCAAACACCATTTTTTCAAACAGTTTGCTAAGAGCTGGCAGCAAGCTGATAGGTTTTCCATTTGAACCAGTTAAGGCCACTTTACCACTCTTGGGTAGAGGAATGATTTTGGCTTCCCTCAGTGACTGAGGACAAGGACTTTCATCTAGGCTCAGATGAAAGATATTACTCTTCTGGGAAGGCTTTCCACTAGATGTTGGAACATTGCGGGGACTTGCTTCCATTCAGCCACAAGAGCATTAGCGAGGTCGGGGACTGATGTTGGGCGATTAGGCCTGGCTCGCAGTCGGCATTCCAATTCATCCCAAATGTGTTAGATGGGATGGAGGTCAGGGCTCTGTGCATGCCAGTCAAGTTCTTCCACACCGATCTCGACAAACCATTTCTGTACGGACCTTGCTTTGTGCACGGGGGCATTGTCATGCTGAAACAGGAAAGAGCCTTCCCCAAACTGTTGCCACAAAGATGGAAGCACAGCATTGTCTAGAATGTCATTGTATGCTGTAGCGTTAAGATTTCCCTTCACTGGAACTAAGGTTCATGACCCTAACCATGAAAAACATCCCCAGACCATTATTACTCCTTCGCCAAACTTTACAGCTGGCACTATGCATTCGGGCATGTGGAGTTCTCCTAGCATTCGTCAAACCCAGAATTAATTTGTCGGACTGCCATATGGTGAAGTGTGATTCATTACTCCAGAGAATGCGTTTCCACTGCTCCAGAGTCCAATAGCGGCGAGCTTTACACAACTCCAGCCAACTCTTGGGATTGCGCACCGTGATCTTAGGCTTGTGTACGGCTGGTCGGCCATGGAAACCCATTTTATTAAGCTCCCGATGAACAGTTCTTGTGCTGACGTTCCAGAGGCAGTTTGGAACTCGGTTATGAGTGTTGCTACCGAGGACAGACGATTTTTACACGCTTCAGTGCTTGGTGGTTCCATTCTGTGAGCTTGTGTGGCTTGTTGCTCCTAGACATTTCCACTTCATAATTATAGCACTTACAGTTGACCAGGGCAGCTCTAGCAGGGCACAATTGTCACAAACTGACTTGTTGGAAAGGTGATATCCTTTGACGGTGCCACGTTGAAAGTCACTGAGCTCTTCAATAAGGCCATTATATTGCCAAATTTTGTCTATGGAGATTGCATGGCTGTGTGCCCAATTTTATACACCTGTCAGCAACGGATGTGGCTTAAATAGCCAAATCCACTAATTTGAAGGGGTGTCCACATACTTCTGTGTATATATAGTGTTGGAGTGGTCCCTCCACAGTGACCGGCTCCCGTTTCCTGAACGCTCCAGTTTCTTTAGACAGCCTACTGACCTGTGCCCTTCCTCACCGCAGAAGAAGCAACGACTACAGTTGGATAAACCCTGCTGGACACATTTGGGACATCCATACGGTTTCTCTCACCTGGGAACAAACGGTCTGCCTGTAGTACAGTGCTCTGGTTGTTTTGCCTGTTTCAGAAAGCCAATTATGTTTGTCAGAGCCTCAACCTGGTCACTGAGCTGTTGTATGGTCTTACTTTTGTTTTTACATTCAGTGGCCTCTCTCTTAGGGTCATAACCATGTTCTTTGTCCAACTGAACACCATGAGCGTGGGTAAGTTTGTGGCGAAGTGTTGGGACTAATCTGCGCTGCCTCTCATTCTCATCACTGGTGATTTCCATATGTCTCAGTATCACCTCATCTGTCACGGCATTGTCTGACAGGAAAGACCTCAGCTCTCTACGGAGGCCTATGTACTATTGCACAGTGTGTAGAAACACCTTGGACTGTCTCTGTTCTATACTTAATGTCCGTCTTAGCTTGTTCAGCAATACACCGGATGTTCTGTTGCAGCCCAATCATCCTTTAGAGAAGCTGTTGCAGTCTGTTGCTTACTTTGTTTTGCACACATTAGCACTTGGAATAACTCAGTGCTATTCTTGTCCCCTAGGTGTGACTGGAGAAACCATTTGAGTTCAGCTACTGTCATGTCATCCTTGTTCATTAACATGTCCTTAAAAATGGCCGGTTTTATTATTCTCAACACTCCCCTGACTACCTCAGTATCACTAAAGTCCTTTCTCAACCTCTCATCTATCTGTTTACACACATGGTTGTAGCTCACACGTGTGATGTGTTGTCCCCTATTTGACCCCCATGGATCTTGAACTCCCTGTGATTGAGGTAGGAAAGGTCTCTTAGGGAGACTACCTTCTCATGTCTAGGTGCTACGACCTGCTCAGACTGGTGGCTACGGTGTGAGATTGTTGCTAGTTCGTACTGCAGTATGTGTCTGTACCGGAGGTAGAGTATGACTCTGGAGTGTGTATTTGTACAGGAGAAGCTTCCTGCCTAGCTCCTCATAGGTAACAAGAATCTGCTAGAAGTCAGTGTGAAGTGTGTGAGTGGCTGCATTGGTTGTGTTGGTGGGTGAGGGGTGTGTGTCATGTGACTCAGCATTAGCATTTGTATCGACAGCTGGTGTAACAGCTTGACTGCGACCCTGTACAAAAGTATCAATAGAATCTCTTAGAACTAACAGTTCATCTATCCCCTGGTCATCAGACTCAAGCAAAGCAAACTCCTCATAAAAGCATTGATGTACTCAAGACAACCCTCATCTTCCACCACTAACTTCGACTGATCTTTATAGGGTACCAGACCGACTGTCTTGGCGATATTGAAGAGTTCCTCATCCGACAGCGTAATCAGGCTCTTCCTCTCACCGCTCAACATGGCAACCTCCTCCTCTATCCCTCACGAACGTCAAAAACTGTCGCGGATATCAGGTTCACTGGATCAGCATCCACCCAGCAGCTGGCGCCGATCCCGGACGATTCACTAAAAATCTGTAACAGGTCACAGCTTAGGACCACCTGAACAGATAATATCCTGTAAAACAGGAGAAATTATAAGACTGGAAATAAGGTGTCTGGTTCTTGGACAGCTTCGCTCAGAATTTATTAAACATATTCTCAAAATATCTCTTCTGTATTTTCTTTTAGTATTAAAAATAATAATTTAATGCAAAAAGTATCACTCACATATACAGTATATTAAATCAAATCCAGACAGGAACTATTACTTTAGCAGGTGACCTCAATCAAGCATTCAGCCAGTTAGACAGACATAGCAATAAAAAAAAAGTTAATTCAAGGAGGCTCCAAGGAAGCTGAAAATGTTAATCTCTACAAATGATTTACTGGACACCTGGAGATGATTATCCCCAACTACAAAAGACTACTCCTTTTTTCTCAAAGTAAGAAAAGCTATTCAAGAATTGACTACATTTTAATTTACACATTTATTTACAAATGTAATAAATATGTAAACTAAAAAATAAAGACCTTTACCATTACAAACGGAGACATTGAGGGCAGAGAAAAGCCGACCCCCGACATAATTTGGGATGCTTTTAAGGCGTACATTATGGGAATGATAATCTCATACTCTACAATAGTTCAATCTGAGTTGGTGATTTATTTTTCTTTCATTTGAATTTCTATCTTAGCAAAGCCCATAAAAATCTTTACAAGGTAAAGAAGAAAATAAATGTTCTGAAATATGATATTTTACTTTTGAAGGGAGCCAACGACTACAGGTTAAACTCAAATAAAGCATACCATTTAATGACAAATAAACCTGGTAAACACCTTGCAGCCCTCACAAAACAAATACATGCCAAACCAGTTATAATTTTTAAAAGATAAGGACACAAAATGCTTTAATTAGAAAAAACTTTCTTAATAAAATGTTTTAAAGCTTCTATGAAACTCTATATAAATCTTAATTAAATAATAGTTGGACTGATCCTACAGACTTCTTAGACTCAATAACCCTGATGCAACTATCAGCAGATAAAAATTGAAATCACCCAAAAAGTAGTATTAGACACTTTTAAAACATTTGTACGGAGCAATGCACCAGCGATGGACGGCTTTCCCATGTCATTTTATTTGATATTCTGGGACAAATTAGAATCTTTTCACGTGTCTGTTTTCAAAGGATAGAGCTAAGAACATTAAAAACTTCATAGTTAACAATAGAACATCATAGAACATCACAGAAGATAATTAAACAGACGCTACAAGAACCAATATCCCTCCCTGAAAACACACTTTCCCGAATTCACTGATAAATTGGCCCACATGGAAAACTAAAAGGCATTGAAAAGGTACATTTTATTTAACTAGGCAAGTCAGTTAAGAACAAATTCCTACCTTGTTCAGGGGCAGAACGACAGATTTTTACCTTGTCAGCTCGGGGATTCAATCTAGCAACCTTTCGGTTACTGGCCCAATGCTCTTACCACTACGCTACCTGCTGCGGTAATAGGAAATACAATTATTTCCATGACAAAATTAAAAAGCCATTTTGGACTAACCAAAACGTAATAGTTTTATATCACAAAATTGTGACCTGAAAGCTTTTGGACATCAGAGCAATGTTGAGGTAATCCTATTTGAGTTAGGAAAATATACTCGTATGATAGGTAAGATATACAAAACCTTGCAGAGAGCCGGTCCAACTGCTAATATCTTAGAAAAAAATATAAACTATTGGAACCAAGACTTAAAAAGAACTGATACTGGCACAAGATTAAGGTAGTGTTGGAACTTAACGAACGAAATTACAGTTAATGAAAATGTATGCTTAATCCAGTATAAACTAATCTATAGAATTTATTACACAAGAGACAAAATTCACAAATTCTACAGCACAACGGCAGACTCATGTCTTCAGTGTAAAACTAACAATGACTCAATATAGTGCATTCGGGAAAGTATTCAGACCACTTCACTTTTTCCACATTTTGTTACGTTACAGTCTTATTCGAAAATGGATTAGATACCAAAGGTTCCTCAGCAATCTACACACAATACCCCACAATGACAAAGCGAAAACAGGTTTTAAGAAATACCTTATTTACATAAGTATTCAGACCCTTTGCTATGAGAATCGAAATTGAGCTCAGGTGCATCCTGTTCCCATTGATCATCCTTCAGATGTTTCTACAACTTGATTGGAGTCCACCGGTGGTAAATTCAATTGATTGGACACGATTTGGAAAGGCATTGGACAAGATTTGGAAATGGTCGAAAGTGCATGTCAAAACAAAAACCAAGCCATGAGGTCGAAGGAATTCTCCGTAGAGCTCCGAGACAGGATTGTGTCAGGGACAGATTTGGGGAAGCGTACCAAAAAAATTCTGCAGCATTCAAGGTCCCCAGGAACACAGTGGCCTCCATCATTCTTAAATTGAAGAAGTTTGGAACCACCAAGACTCTTCCTAGAGCTGTTCGAGCAGCCAAACTGAGCAACCGGGGAAAAGGGCCTTGGTCAGGGAGGTGACCAAGAACCCGATGGTCACTCTGACAGAGCTGCAGAGTTCCTCTGTGGAGATGGGAGAATATTCCAGAAAGGCAACCATCTCTGCAGCTCTCCACCAATCAGGCCTTTAGGGTAGAGTGGCCAGTTTGGAGTTAGCCAAAAGTCACCTAAAGACTCTCAGACCATGAGAAACAAGATTATCTTGCCTGATGAAACTAAGATTGAACTCTTTGGCCAGAATGCCAAGCTTCACATCTGGAGGAAACCTGGCACCATCCCTAAGGTGAAGTATGGTGGTGGCAGCATCATGCTGTGAGGATGTTTTTCAGCGGCAGGGACTTGGAGACTAGTCAGGATCAAGGGAAAGATAATCAGAGCAAAGTACAGAGAGATCCTTGATGAAAAACTGTGGTGAAGGTTCACCTTCTAACAGGACAACGACCCTAAGCACACAGCCAAGACAACGCAGGAGTGGCTTCGGGACAAGTCTCTGAATGTCCTTGAGTGGCCCAGCCAGCTCCCAAACTTGAACCTGATCGAACATCTCTAGAGAGAAATATCTGTGCAGCGACACTCCCCTTCCAACCTGACAGAGCTTGAGAGGATCTACAGAGAAGAATGGGAGAAACTCCCTAAATACAGGTGTGCCAAGCTTGTAGAGACATACCCAAGAAGACTCAAGGCTGTAATCACAGTCAAAGGCGCTATAACAAAGTCCAGATTAAAGGGTGTGAATACTTAGGTAATTTGATATTTCCTGTTTTTTTTTTAATAATACATTTGCAAAAAAATTACAAAAACCTGTTTTTGCTTTGTCATTATGGGGTATTGTGTGTTGATTGATAAGGGGGGGAAACAATTTAATCCATTTTAGAATTAGGCTGTAACGTAACAAAATGTTAGTCAAGGGGTTTGAAAACTTTCCGAATGCACTGTAATTCATGTCTTCTGGGAGTTCTATTAAGTCCAAACATTATGGGCAGAGTTAGAAAGCTGACTGTCAGAGGTTCTACAATGTGAGTTTACTTTTAATCCGTCTATCTACATATTTCAAGACATGGCATATGGGTGTGTGTTGAGATACACAATGGGTTGGACAATATTATTTTTGTCACTTAAATTGAAGCAGCTATTACTTAAATACTGGATGTCAAATGATACTCCAACGTTAAGAGAATGTAAGAATCAAATGCTTTATTATTTAAATATTGGAAAGAATCTGGCTACAGACAGAAATATTATAACACAATTTGAAGTCATATGGGGCAGAGTCTTACATGTCTTAAAAACAACATTGGGTGTGGATTGGGTGGGAACATGTGGGCCTGAGCAAGTGTGATGTCATTAATGTTTGTGGAAATGTATGCATGTAAATGGTAAGTTGTCTATTGTTTTTGTCTGTATATGTTTTTTGTTGTTGTACAAAATAAAAAGTAAAATAAAATATATATAAAAAATAAATCTCTGAGGGAACTAGGGTTGCAAAGGGTCGGAAACTTTTCGGTAAATTTCCAGATTTTTCCCGGAATTTTTCCATGGGAAGTTAATTAAGCCCTGGTATTTGGGAAATTTTGCTTAAATTCATCAAAAAAAGTTAGCTTATAACAGTGAACCTTTTTTTGTGCGATACACATACGGCAATTCTAGGTCTTGTGGCATATTTTGGTTAAACTATCCCCAATTCAATGGAATTGCAACCCTCTGCATGAACAGTGCATTCTTCCATCACACATGCAATGACACTATTGGTGTGTGATCAAGGCCTAAGGAGTTAGAGCTGCTCCTAAATCAAACACATCTTGACAGAGTAGAAACAGTACATGTCTTCTAACCACTGGCCTTAACTGGGAATGCAGCCAGTTTCCAAATGATGCTATTTATTTCCACATGATCCTCTAATGATGATGGTCTGTCTATGTGAGGTTTAAATAAATAAATGATCCAAACCTGTCGGCATAAAGCTTGAAGTTTTAAAACACTACAACAATCTGTTTGAGTATCAGTTCAGGCAATTGTCAATAAAACATTTAAATATGAATAAAGTGATGTTACATATTTGTTTGAAATGATTCTCCAGCTTGATTATTAATTTGTCATTATTTGACACAGATAAACGTGACAGTGGACAAAAAAATGTATTTGATCACTTCACCCACTCTTCCACAAATGAACACACACACACACACACACACACACACACACACACACACACACACACACACACACACACACACACACACACACACACACACACACACACACACACACACACACACACACACACACACACACACACAACTCTATTAAGTAATTTTCTCTCAACTGTAATAAATTCAGCTAATGTACATTTTGGATAAATGGGTTGGATAAATTATAACTATCCAGGCATTGTAAGATCTGGCATGCGTCTGCAATGTAGTCGGGCAGGAAGTTGTTATATTATTCTGAAACGCATGACAAATTCGGAATAAAACGTAGCAAACGTTTATCTGAACGGAAACGGTGCTGATATGAATGACCACAACTGAGAAATTAAAAAAATCTAAATCCAAATCATGTTAATGGAATTCAGCTCTGGAGGTCAATATAGAAGGGATGTAAAGATGTACTCTGGTAGCAGCTTCAGAGAGTGGTCAGTGTCTCCATGACTACAGAGATGTACTCTGGTAGCAGCTTCAGAGAGTGGTCAGAGTCTCCATGACTACAGAGATGTACTCTGGTAGCAGCTTCAGAGAGTGGTCAGTGTCTCCATGACTACAAAGATGTGCTCTGGTAGCAGCTTCAGAGAGTGGTCAGTGTCTCCACAACTACAAAGATGTACTCTGGTAGCAGCTTCAGAGAGTGGTCAGAGTCTCCATGACTACAAAGATGTACTCTGGTAGCAGCTTCAGAGAATGGTCAGTGTCTCCACAACTACAAAGATGTACTCTGGTAGCAGCTTCAGAGAGTGTGTCAGTGTCTCCACAACTACAAAGATGTACTCTGGTAGCAGCTTCAGAGAGTGGTCAGTGTCTCCACGACTACAAAGATGTACTCTGGTAGCAGCTTCAGAGAGTGGTCAGTGTCTCCACGACTACAAAGATGTACTCTGGTAGCAGCTTCAGAGAGTGGTCAGTGTCTCCACGACTACAAAGAAGTACTCTGGTAGCAGCTTCAGAGAGTGTTCGGTGTCTCCACGACTACAGAGAAGTACTCTCGTACCATCTTCAGAGTGTTGGGTGTCTCCACGACTACAGAGAAGTACTCTGGTACCATCTTCAGAGAGTGTTGGGTGTCTCCACGACTACAGAGAAGTACTCTGGTACCATCTTCAGAGTGTTGGGTGTCTCCACGAGACATACTCTGGTAGTAGCTTCAGAGGGCGATCGGTGTCTTCCTCGAAATTGTAGAAGTATGGGACGACTCCCTGGGTGGAGATGTGTGTGAACGAGTTGCGTCAGCCTGAGCAGTTGTCCCCCTATATGTCTGGACCCTGGCGAAACGGTCCCGGGCAATCCGAGATCCTTGGGACGTCCCTATCCTAACCCCAAACTCAACCTCTACCCTTAATCCTAACCATTACGTAACCCTACCCTTAACCCAGGGTTTCCCAAACTCAACCTCTACCCTTAACCCTAACCATTACGTAACCCTAACCTTAACCCAGGGTTTCCCAAACTCAACCTCTACCCTTAACCCTAACCATTACGTAACCCTAACCTTAACCCAGGGTTTCCCAAACTCAACCTCTACCCTTAACCCTAACCATTACGTAACCCTAACCTTAACCCAGGGTTTCCCAAACTCAACCTCTACCCTTAACCCTAACCATTACGTAACCCTAACCTTAACCCAGGGTTTCCCAAACTCGATCCTCAGGACCCCAAGGGGAGCATGTTTTTTTGCCCTAGCACTAACAATCAACACTAATAATCAAGGACCGAGTTTGGGAAACACTGCCTTAACCCTTATCCTAACCATTTTAAATTTCAATTTGTAGCTGGGGATTTTAACAAGGCTAATCTGAAAACAAGACTTCCTAAATTTTATCAGCATATCGAATGCGCGACCCGGGCTGGCAAAACCCTGGATCATTGTTATTCGAACTTCCGCGACACATACAAAGCCCTCCCCCGCCCTCCTTTCGGAAAATTTGACCACGACTCCATTTTGTTGCTCCCAGCCTATAGACAGAAACTAAAACAGGAAGCGCCCGTGCTCAGGTCTGTTCAACGCTGGTCCGACCAATCGGATTCCACGCTTCAAGATTGCTTCGATCACGTGGACTGGGATATGTTCTGCATAGCGTCGGACAATAACATTGATGAATACGCTGATTGGGTGAGTGAGTTTATTAGCAAGTGCATCGGTGATGTTGTACCCACAACGTCTATTAAAACATTCCCCAACCAGACACCGTGGATTGATGGCAGCATTCGCGCAAAACTGAAAGCACGAACCACTGCTTTTAATCAGGTCAAGGTGACCGGAAACATGACCGAATACAAACAGTGTAACTATTCCCTCCGCAAGGCAATCAAACAAGCTAAGCGTCAGCATAGAGACAAAGTAGTCACAATTCAACGGCTCAGAAACGAGCGGTATGTGGCAGGGTCTACAGTCAATCACGGACTACAAAAGGAAAACCAGCCCCGTTGCGGACCACGATGTCTTGCTCCCAGACAAACTAAACAACTTCTTTGTTGTCTTCTGTGCTTTGAGGACAATACGGTGCCACCGACACAGCCCGCTACCAAAACCTACGGGCTGTCCTTCTCTGCAGCTAACGTGAGTAAAACATTTAAACGTGTTAACCCTCGCAAGGCTGCCAGCCCAGACGGCATCCACAGCCGCATCTTCAGAGCATGCGCAGACCAGCTGGCTGGTGTGTTTACGGACATATTCAATCAATCCTTATCCCAGTCTGCTGTTCCTACATGCTTCAAGAGGGCCACGATTGTTCCTGTTCCCAAGAAAGCTAAGGTAACTGAGCTAAATGACTATCGCCCCGTAACATTCACTTCCGTCATCATGAAGTGCTTTGAGAGACTAGTCAAGGACCATATCACCTCCACCCTACCTGACACCCTGGACCCACTGCAATTTGCTTACCGCCCCAATAGGTCCACAGACGACGCAATCGCAATCACACTGCCCTAACCCATCTGGACAAGAGGAAAACCTATGTAAGAATGCTGTTCATCGACTTCAGCTCAGCATTTAACACAATATTACCCTCCAAACTCGTCATTAAGCTCAAGACCCTGGGTCTCGACCCCGACCTGTGCAACTGGGTCCTGGACTTCCTGACGGGCCACCCCCAGGTGGTGAGGGTAGGAAACAACATCTCCACCCCGCTGATCCTCAACACTGGGGCCCCACAAGGGTGCGTTCTCAGTCCTCTCCTGTACACCTTGTTCACCCATGACTGTGTGGCCATGCACGCCTCCAACTCAATCATCAAGTTTGCAGACGACACTACAGTGGTAGGCTTGATTACCAACAACGACGAGACGGCCTACAGGGATGAGGTGAGGGCCCTCAGAGTGTGGTGTCAGGAAAATAACCTCACAATCAATGTCAACAAAACAAAGGAGATGATCGTGGACTTCAGGAAACAGCAGAGGGAGCAGCCCCCTATCCACATCGACGGGACAGTAATGGAAAAGGTGGAAAGTTAAGTCCCTCGGTGTACACATCACGGACAAACTGAAATGGTCCACCCGCACAGACGGCGTGGTGAAGAAGGCGCAGCAGCGCCTCTTCAACCTCAGGAGGCTGAAGATATTCGGCTTGTCACCAAAAACACACAAACTTTTACAGATGCACAATCGAGAGCATCCTGTCGGGCTGTATCACCGCCTGGTACGGCAACTGCTTCGCCCACAACCATAAGGCTCTCCAGAGGGTAGTGAGGTCTGCACAACGCATCACCGAGGGCAATCTACCTGCCCTCCAGAACACCTACACCACCCGATGTCACAGGAAGGCCAAAAAGATAATCAAGGACAACCACCCGAGCCACTTCCTGTTCACCCTGCTATCATCCAGAAGGCGAGTTCAGTACAGGTGCATCAAAGCAGGGACCAAGAGACTGAAAAACAGCTTCTATCTTAAGGCCATCAGACTGTTAAACAGCCATCACTAACATTGAGTGGCTGCTGCCAACAGACTCATCTGTAGCCCCTTTAATATTGAAAAATGTATGTAATAAATGTATCACTAGCCACTTTAAACAATGCCACTTTATATAATGTTTACATACCCTACATTACTCATATCATATGTATATACTGTACTCTATACCATCTACTGCATCTTGCCTATGCCGTTCGGCCATTGCTCATTCATATATTTTTATGTACATATTCTTATTCATTCCTTTACACTTGTGTGTTTAAGGTAGTTGTTAAATTGTTAGATTAATTGTTAGATATTACTGCATGGCCGGAACTAGAAGCACAAGCATTTCGCTACACTCGCATTAACATCTGCTAACCATGTGTATGTGACAAATATCATTTGATTTGATAACCATTTTAAATTTAAATGGGGGGTAGGGACGTTCCAAGGATCCCGTATAGCACGGCCGTTTCGCCACGGGCCCAGACAGGGGGACATCTGCTCGGGCTGACGCACAACGTGTCCCAACTACGTATTTTTTTTGTTTTGTTGTTGTTGCCTGTTTGGGATTCCTTCTTGGATGGCCTGTAACAAAGATTGTATCTGTACTGGATTGAGTCTATCAAATAAACAAGAACAACGTGGGGCTAAGTTTTGAAAACAGCGTATAAATACGCATGTATATGCTATTTACGGCTCATACTAGTGCACCCTCTTCGCAAACACCACTGCAGCAAGCAGGCGAAACTCAGGTAACGTAACTAGCTAACGTTAGCTACACATGGATGAAAGGTGCAGGATCGATAACTTGCTGAAAACAACCATCCTGAGACGTCCTTGTTGCAGAGATAGTTAGTCGGTGGGCCATTCCCATATCGTACTCGAGAAACAGACAGGGTTCATCGGTGTCTACTTGTTCTCAAGAGGCCATGACCATGGTGGGGTGCAAATGGAACCTAGCGTAGCTAGCTAACGTCAAAGGTTATAAGAGGTTTCTTCTGTTTGTTTACAATATAGGCTAACTAGGTCCTTGATAAAGAGTAAATGGTGAAGTTAAGTTGTAAGAAGTTACACGTGTACGTTTTAAGTTGCGGGTGGAAAAGTGACAGGTGTTGTTGTCAGTCCCTGTTCAGAGTTGAAGCTGGGCTTGCCAGCTAACAGATTGCCAACTAGCTAACGTTAGCTAGCTGCTATGATGATACTAAAGTTAGTGTCGTGTGAGCTGTTCACCAAAAACGTGATTAGCTGATCTAGCTAGTTCGAGATAGAAGTGGCTATCCAACATTCAGACCGTTTGTGCCTTGCCATTTCAATTTAACTATATCTATTTAAGTGAATTTCATTTGCTATTCTTATTACAGCTAGCTACAGTCAGATGCACCATCGTCGATCCATTACACATTGATTGTCAACAAAATAGCAGTTATTGATTAGTCATTGCGCTCCATATATATATATATAACGTTATATACAGATATCAAGTTTCAGCCTGTCCTGAGTAGCTAGCTAGCTCTCAAGCAAAACAGGTTTTAGTTAGCTATAGGTTTGACAGCTGATTTGCGTGTCTGCTAGGCGCCTACCTAGCTGGCCAATTCGATGTCGTTTGCGCTCTGTACACCCATTGCATTGCAACACTTGATCCCGCTGTGCTGGTGTGCTTGCTGGTACCCACTGGCACGTTTCTCTGATCCATTGGTGCTTTCAAGACAACTGGGAACTCGAAAAAATACGAGGTCAAGTCATGAAGTCATTGATCTTCAGGTCGGAAAGACAGAGTTATAGAAAGAGGCCCTAGTTTTCCGAGTTGGAATTCCGAGTTGGATGACCGTTAAAAAATATTTTTCCCATTCGGGGCTCGTTTTTCCGAGATTCCAGTTGTCTTGAACGCACTGAAGTCGGAGATTAACGAGTTCCCAGTTGTTTTTAAAGGAGCGTTATCTGTTCTTGCAGCACAAGTCTTGCCCAGTGGTATAGTGCTTTTTTTTTTTTTGATGAGGGAGCGCGTTAAAAAAATATACGTCATACTTTCCTCAATCAAAGTTTGTACCGACAGATGTAAACAATTGAATAGCCTATCGTTATATACAATGTATCCTCCAATTGCAACGTCTGCCCACACACATCGTCTCAAAAACATTTGAGTTTTTTAATATCCTCAAACACCAAGTTAGGCATAGGCCTCCTAATTTCCAAATAGGCCATCATCTCTGTCAATCTTGAATTATAATTATTCACGTTTTACCGTTGAGACGTTCAAACTTAATCTCCATGCCAATCATTTCATTGATCTCAATCAGTTTCACGGGAATATGCATTTAGATATTCTTGAATGACTGTTGTTTCGGGAGAGAATTAGAGCAGATGGTGTTAACAAACTATTAGCCTTTCTTGTATTTTGTTTCAATCAATGCATATATCCTGCCAAGTGGTGGATTCTGTTTTGGCTCATGCAATTTTTTTGTTGACTATTCAGCTTCAGCTAACCATCCTAAAATATCGTTATAAATTACAGTAGGTGTTTTTGGTGTAACGGTAACTTTATAGGCCTACTGTGCTATGGTTTTATATTTGGTTCTGTTATGTCAAATGCAAATTCAGAATTGTGATATTGATAGACGTTGCTTCGGCTTTGATCTAACTTTACTAAATGAGCAGCATTGTGAGAAGTGAATTTTCTATTTGTAGTAATAATAATAAGTGATGAGTATGATTATTAGCCATAGGCAACCGATCTTGATGAGGTGAGCGCCCTGCAATGGTGCTGAAAGGACAGCGCCTGGATCGTGCAATGATGTTAAAGAAGTTGAATCAACTCGTGATGCTGAAGGATAGCTCTGCCATCCTCCCAGTTCAGGAACAAACAATCATTTGCAGTAGGCCTATAGCCTAATGGTATAGCTATTTGTAGGCTATATCCTAATGTAAATACATATAGCTTGATATCATTGCACTGTTTGCAAGGAGAGCTTCATTGCAAGTAGGCATTTCATTGTATTGTGCATCTTTGTATCAAATACACGTTGATTTGATTAGCTTAAACACGTGGTTACAGTATACCCTATTACGGAATAAAAGAAAACAGAGGTGAACTATCAATTCATTGAATTTATTTGCGTATGTTAAACATGTTATCAATTGACCAAGTTGTGAACATAACTTATTACTACCTAGAATTGTGGGAAATGTGTTTTAAAACAGCCATAAAAATCAAGCTTTTGGTGTGGTGTATTCATCTCAATAAACTATAACCTAAATGCAGTATTACTTCCAACTTGGCCCAAATCAAACTTCCAATTGCCCACCCTGACACTGAACAAAAATATTTGATTTTACAGAGTTACAGTTCATATAAGGAAATCAGTCCATTGAAATAAATAAATTAGGCTCTAATCTATGGATTTCACATGACTGGAAATATATAGATATGTATCTGTTGGTCACAGGTGTTTTAAAAAAACGTAGGGGAGTGGATCAGAACCTGTCAGTATCTAGTGTAACCACCATTTGCCTCATGCAGTGTGACACATCTCCTTCGCGTAGAGTTGATCAGGCTGTTGATTGTGGCCTGTGGAATGTTGCCCCACTCTTCAATGGCTGTGAGAAGTTATTGGATATTGGCGGGAACTGGAACACGCTGTCGTACACGTTGATCCAGAGCATCCTAAACATGCTCAATGGGTGATATGTCTGGTGAGAATGCAGGCCATGTAAGAAATGGGACATTTTCTGCTTCCAGGAATTGTGTACAGATCCTTGCGACATGGCGCCGTGCATTATCATGCTGAAACATGTGGTTATTGCGGCGGATGACTGGCATGACAGGATCCGTCACAGCATCTCTGTGCATTCAAATTGCCATCGATAAAATGCAAGTGTGTTCGTTGTCTGTAGCTTATGCCTGCCCATGCCATAACCCCACCGCCACCATTTACATTTAAGTCATTTAGCAGACGCTCTTATCCAGAGCACTCTGTTCACAACCGGGGGGGGGGGGGGGGGGCACAACGTTGACATCAGCTCACCCACATGACGACTTACACGCGGTCTGCCATCTGCCCAGTACAGTTGAAACCTGGATTAATCCGTGAAGAGCACACTTCACAGTTTATGCCTGCCCATGCCTTAACCCCACCGTCACCATGGGGCACTCTGTTCACAACGTTGACATTAGCTCACCCACATGACGCCATACACGCGGTCTGCCATCTGCCCAGTACAGTTGAAACCTGGATTAATCCATGAAGAGCACACTTCCAGCGTGCCAGTGGCCATTTGCCCACTGAAGTTGGTTAAGACGCTGAACTGCAGTCAGGTCAAGATCCTTATGAGGATGACGAGCACGCAGATGAGCTTACCGGAATTGGTTTCTGACAGTTTGTGCAGAAAATCTTCAGTTGTGCAAACCCACAGTTTCATCACCTGTCCGGGTGGCTCGTCTCAGAGGATCCCGCAGGTGAAGAAGCCAGATGTGGAGGTCCTGGGCTGGCATGTTTACATATTTACAGGTGGTTTTGAGGCCGGTTGGACGTACTGCCAAATTCTCTAAAATGATGTTGGAGGCGGCATATGGTAAAGAAATTAACATTAAATTGTCTGGCAACAGCTCTGGTGGACATTCCTGAATTTAGCATGCCAATTGTATGCTCCCTCAACTTGAGACATCTGTGGCATTGTGCTGTGTGACAACTGCACATTTGTGTCCTTTTATTGTCCCCAGCACAAGGTGCACCTGTGTAATGACCGTGCGGTTTAATCAGCTTCTTGATATGCCACACTTGTCAGGTGGATGGATTATCTTGGCAAAGGAGAAATGCTCAGTAACAGGGATGTAAACACATTTGTGCAAAATGAGATAAATGCGCTTTTTGTGTATATGTTACATTACTGGGATCTTTTATTTCAGCTCATGAAACATGGGACCAACACTTTTTACATGCTGGGTTTATATTCTTGTTCAGTGTAGAATGGGCCCTGCGTCTCAACCAATATCCAATGTAGGCTAGATTTCCCAACCAGGGCTGCAGCAACTTCCAGCGAGGGCTTTGCGGTGGTTACTGGGTTGGATGTCCTCGGCAGAACGGTGTCACCATAACCAAGTGGTCACAAATCGTTCTGGGTTCCACTGCGCAATAGGGGGTCCGTGGAGTTTTATGAACATCAAGGCAGACCCACTGTGAATTAGGATTTATTTTTCTTAGTTTTGATTGGCCAAAGTGGTCAAGCATCCGACGGGCCTCCGCATCGTGCACATGTAGCCTATAGTTCTTACTCATTGTCGCCACCACAGTGAGAGCACATGTAGCCTATAGTTCTTACTCATTGTCGCCACCACAGTGAGAGCACATGTAGCCTATAGTTCTTACTCATTGTCGCCACCACAGTGAGAGCACAGGGAAGAAGCCAACATGATTGTTTTTCTTGGAATTTTTGTGCTAGTATAATTTATCAGAATACATTTTCCGGAAATAGTTTTACCAGCTCCGTGTATTCTCCAATAGAAAACAGTGAGGGCACGCCACTCCTCCACGCCCCGGCAGCACTACACCCCTCGTTTTGCCCCATTGTCAAATACAAGCTAAGTTTGAGTTTTTTGTCATTCAGCCAGACAGGTTAGGTGCCAATAATATTTTTGCCGGGAAAATCATCTTGGATGCAAAACACTGTCAATCTCTGCTCATCTCTTCGTAGTCTGTGTAGGTTATGTCTTGCAAACACATGTAGGCTAGCTGTCATTTAATATTCTCTCATGTTGTGTTTTATTTTTTGTCTAGGTGGTGGGGCAATGTTTACACTGACACCCTCCTGACCAGTCCAACAGTTACCCAGGCCCCCCTCCCTTTACCCCTCCCATTCCTCACCTCTACCCCCTTCCACAACCTTTCCACCATTCACTATGAATGAGGCCAGCGTAGTCAGGGAAGGATGGCTCCACAAGAGAGGTGAGTACCCTCCGTTTCTTATTATTCACAGCAAATGTAATAAAATCACTTTCAAACACAATTTCAATAACATCGTCTGACAAAGCCATACGTGTCTCGACACATTCTAATCCGAACTATGTAGCTGCCATAGAATGTGCATTGTGCCTAACCTCAGAGACTAGGTTATGAGAGTTTTCGGGTGCTGTGCACTCAAGCCCACTTGTTTCTCTGTGCAGGTGAGTACATCAAGACTTGGAGGCCGCGCTACTTCATCCTGAAGAGTGACGGCTCCTTCATCGGCTACAAAGAGAAGCCTGAGCTGTCCGACCAGAGCTTGCCCCCTCTCAACAATTTCTCAGTGGGAGGTGAGGGTCCCTCAAAGTGAAAACTATTGTTGATGATGTCACAGGGGACTCTGTGCAGTGTTGGTTCTGTAGCAGGGTTTACAGAGCAGGACCTGCTGTCCTCTCACCACCGCTGTACAGAATACTTAAATGGAGTGCTTTAGGGGTCTTCACAGTTCACACTTTGTAAATGAAACAACAGAGGAAAAAACAATGGATTGAGGCATTAAAACATTTGTAAACCTTGATCCCTCTTCTTTGTCTCCTCTTTCGTCCCAGAATGCCAGCTGATGAAAACGGAGCGGCCCAAGCCAAACACGTTCGTTATCCGCTGCCTGCAGTGGACCACTGTCATCGAGAGGACCTTCCACGTAGAAAGCAATGCAGAGAGGTGAGGAGGGGATTTGGGTAACTATGAGGTGTGAGAAGGGGCCAATGGAAAGGGTAGGTAGGCAGTGGGGAAGAGGGATAACAGTAGTCAACAGAGGTGGAGGGAGGGATATGTTTCTGTCTGTGTCATAGACAAACTCTTAGTGGTTCAAAGGAATCCTACAAGCTCACGATGGTGTAGTAATTGGACATTGTGTGTCAGAGAGGGGTGGATGCGTGCCATCCAGGCAGTGGCCAATGGGTTGAAGGTACGAGAGGAGGAGGAGCCCATGGACCTGTTTGGTTCTCCCAGCGACAGCAGCAGCATGGAGGAGATGGAGGTGGCCATGTCCAAGACCAACTCCAAAGTGGTGAGTGTGTTTGCAGTAACATATACTGTGCATATGACAGATACAAATGCTTACAAGGTAAAGGTAAGTGTCACACAAATACATGCTAATTGAATGACATGATAAACCACATGCTCACTCACACATTGTTCTTCCACAATGGTTGAATCCTGGTTTGTTCCTGCGCAGGTGTGTGATTGATCTGTTTAGTAAAGTATCACACTTCATCATCACTACCACTGTCCATCCTGCCCATTGTGAATGTGTTTGGCTGGGCTGGGTCACCCAAGATAAGCTATTTGATTGTCCAACCCTGTCTCTGTGTTGTCAGACGATGAGTGACTTTGACTACCTGAAGCTGCTGGGGAAGGGCACGTTTGGCAAGGTGATCCTGGTCAAGGAGAAAGCCACGGGGATGTACTACGCCATGAAGATCCTGCGCAAGGAGGTCATCATCGCTAAGGTAACGAAATAGGCCTAACCTATACCACTTTACAGTGGTGACTGCTGGCCATCAGTTTGTTATTGGGGAATGACGATCCATATGCATTAGGCCTGTTCTGTAGTCTTAATTGTTCTTTATTGTGCATAGTATGTGGTATATTTTGTTTTATAAACTGGGTGGTTCGAGCACTGAATGCTGATTGGCTGACAGCCGTGGTATATTTATGTTATAATATGTTATAAGCAAAGGATATTTTAATTGTTTCTATTATGTTGTGTACCTTAACGTTGTCTTAACACTTGCGTCGCCGGGCTTCATCTCATACGAGAAGCCGCCAATGCGCAAATTTGGAATGTCTTGTGTTTCCAGTAATACCTTCTGAACATACCCTGACTTCAGTGATTTGTGAAAGAGGGAATCTGTTTCACAATGACTGAGCCATGATGGTATTCTTATGTATGTGTTGCTGTGAAAGGCTGACCCTCTGATCTGTGTGTCCAGGACGAGGTAGCACACACGGTTACAGAGAGCAGAGTGTTACAGAACACCCGGCATCCCTTCCTCACGGTGAGTGCTCCGTGTTCCTCTCACCTCACTACATGTGCTGGTCCAGAACAGAACACCCACATGTGCTGTATAGTCCTGTGTAGCAGTGGTTCCCAACTCCAGTCCTCCAGTACCCTTAACGGCACACTTTGTCGTTGTAGCCCCAGACAAACTCCCCTGATTCATCTCATTGATGATTAGTTGACAAGTTGAATCAGGCGTGCTTGCCCGGGTTTACTACAGAAATGTGTACTGTTGGTGGGACCGGAGGACTGGAGTTGGGCTGTTGGTGGGACCGGAGGACTGGAGTTGGGCTGTTGGTGGGACTGGAGTTGGGCTGTTGGGGTACTGGAGGAATGGAGTTGGGCTGTTGGGGGGACTGGAGTTGGTTTGTTGGGGGGACTGGAGTTGGGCTGTTGGGGGGAACGGAGGACTGGAGTTGGGCTGTTGGGTGGAACGGAGGACTGGAGTTGGGCTGTTGGGAGGACTGGAGTTGGGCTGTTGGGGGGACTGGAGGACTGAAGTTGGGCTGTTGGTGGTAAAAGCTGTCATTTTTGTCTTGCCTTTTTTCATGAATTTGTATTTGTCATGCCTAGCCTATGACATGTCTCTATATTTTTGTTGTTAATCTTTTCTTATCACAGCATATTTTCTGGTACTTAATGGAAATATCTGTGAACATCAGACGATTAAGAAACATCTGATCTAATAGGAGGACATTGATCAATTGTCTTCTTCCACCCTTCCAGACACTGAAATACGCTTTCCAGACTCATGACCGATTATGTTTTGTGATGGAATATGCCAACGGAGGAGAGGTGGGTGTCCCAATGTACACACAGATATGCATGAGCACACACACACAATTTTTTCGATTGCTTGAACACTGGGATCCACATGACCAAAACAATAATTAACAGATTGTAATTTCACATTGTTTTCACACTAAATGCAAATGATAAACACTTTTTTGCAAAACAGTAGACACAAATCTCTATTACAAGACACTTTTTGCAAAACAGTGCTACGGCCAAAAACAAAATGTTCACCCCTTTGTGTCCCCAGGACCAGGATTAAGACGAGGGTGAATCAGACTTTGCACTTGTCTTTTCTTACTATCACCGACTTTGCTGGTAGTTACTATGACTGTGATATGTGGTTGTCTCATCTAGCTATCTTAAAGGGCCAATGCAGCTGTTTTTATTTCAATATCAAATCATTTCTGGGTAACAATTAAGAATCTTACTGTGTTTTCAATTAAAATGGTCAAAAAGAAACAGAGCAATTTCTGAACCACAGATTTAGCTAGGACTGTCTGGGAGTGGTCAGAGTGGGGAAGGGAGGGGGAAACTAGTTGTTATTGGCAGAGAAGTTTGGAACTCTCTTTCTAATTGGTCTATTAACTAATTTATTGCCTGGTGATGTCACCATGGAAGGCCAAAACTCCATCCCACCAAATACAGGCTGAAATTTCAGGTGGTTTTCACACTTAAAGGGCATTATCATCATTTTGACAATATTACATTACTATTTCAAACTCAGTGTGGAAATGTATATAAAACACAGTAAAATAATGTTTTTGGCTACACTTGGCCATTTAAGATGAATGCACTAAACTGTAAGTTGCTCTGGATAAGAGCGTCTGCTAAATGACTCAAATCAATATGGTGACATGAACCTTCTCATTCGATTAAATACTATACCGTTTGAATGGATTTGGCTAATTTTGTGATTTTTTTTTTAAAGTTGTGATGGTATAAGTGCATTTTGCAAGAGATGTGGTGTTTTGGCAAACACATGCATTTTAGTTGGCTGTAAGAAAAATGTGTTCAAGCAATGGAGAAACTGTTATATCAAAACATCTCAAATGAATCCTCCTTTTTTCACTCTCTTTTGCTCTCTTCTTCCCTCTAGCTCTTCTTCCACCTGTCTCGGGATCGTGTGTTCACGGAAGACCGGGCCCGTTTCTATGGCGCTGAGATCGTATCTGCGTTGGAGTACCTCCACTCTCGTGACGTGGTATACAGGGACCTGAAGGTAGGCACTGAAGATTCTGTCCTGCTTTCATAGTCATCTGTCCTGCTTTCATAGTCATCCGTCCTGCTTTCATAGTCATCCGTCCTGCTTTCATAGTCATCCGTCCTGCTTTCATAGTCATCCGTCCTGCTTTCATAGTCATCCGTCCTGCTTTCATAGTCATCCGTCCTGCTTTCATATTCATCTAAGGATTTGGGTTTTCCTTCATACTTCAGTCATGTGATTTTCCTAAATGGTGGTAATAATGGTGATAATAATGGTGCCACAGGCCCAGCTTAGACACATTCCTCTCCCCACTGGAGGCTGGTGTTAAATTCCCCGCTCCAACTATTCAAACTGTCTGTCGTTCTCTTTATAATGTTGTGACTGTCTCAATAATGTTTGAAACTCTGTTCTAATGTCTCATCTGTCTCGCTGCATCTTCTCAGCTGGAGAATCTAATGCTGGACAATGACGGACATGTTAAAATCACAGACTTTGGGCTGTGTAAGGAGGGCATCACGGACGGTGCCACCATGAAGACCTTCTGCGGCACCCCGGAGTACCTGGCGCCGGAGGTGAGGGCCCGCTGCTGGTTATGGCTAGTGACACAAGCACATGCTACACAGTTGTCATACAACCTTAGTTGTTTTCATTAAGCACAAAGCGTAAGAAAACACAAACTAATAGGGAGTAACTTTTTCCATTTCCGTTGCAAAATGTCTTCTCTTTTTGTAACAGTACAAATGCAGGAAGTGAGACAAGGAGAGAGGTAATTTTAGACTGTTCCTGGAAGAACCACTTGTTTTTATTGGGGCCATTTATTACCTTAAGATGAATTGGCTTATCCATTGATAATCCATTGTTTTCATGTTTTATGTTAATGCAGTGAGTATTTAGGTAGAAAGATACCTCATACTGTATGGTAATTTTGGCAATAGATTGCCTCTGGAACATTTATTTTGAAGACCCCATAAAGTGGCAGTTTGAAGTGACTCAAATCCAATTTGGTCACTTGCAAATTGTTGTTTAGACAGTTTTTTTGTCTGTCTGATTTTGAGCATTTAAGGCCTGCACTGTGAACAACGCTCCCTGCCTCCCTCCCTCCCTCCCTCCCTGCCCGTCCAGGTGCTGGAGGACAATGACTACGGCCGGGCGGTGGACTGGTGGGGCCTGGGCGTGGTCATGTACGAGATGATGTGCGGTCGGCTGCCCTTCTACAACCAAGACCACGAGCGACTTTTTGAGCTCATCCTCATGGAGGAGATCCGATTCCCCAAGAACCTGGCTCCAGAGGGCAGGGCCCTGCTCACCGGCCTGCTCAAAAAGGATCCCAAGCAAAGGTATGTGGTGCTTGGGGGGGGTAGGGGTGGGAGGTGTGACTGACTGGCCTGCTCAGGGAGGCCAGTCAGTTTGTGTTTGGCTGGGTATCTGCTTAAGTGTAAGTGTGTAAACTAAGTTCTCACAAGGGAAAAAGGCTATTTCTAGGGAGTTTAGAGTTAAGGTTAGGATTAGGGGTTAAAGGTTGGGGTTGGGGAAAATAAGATTTTGAATGGGAATCAATTGTGTCCCCCCACAAGGTTAGATCAAATCACATTCTATTTGTCACATACACATGGTTAGCAGATGTTAATGCGAGTGTAGCGAGATGCTTGTGCTTCTAGTTCCGACAATGCAGTAATATCCAATGAGTAATCTAACCTAAATATTTCACAACAATTACCTTCTACACACAAGTGTAAAGGAATGAAGAAGAATATGTACATTAAAAAAAATATATGAATGCGTGATGGTATAGAACGGCATAGGCAAGATTCAGTAGATGGTATAGAGTACAGTATATACATATGAGATGAGTAATGTAGGGTATGTAAACATATAAAAGTGGCATTGTTTAAAGTGGCTAGTGATACATGTATTAAATGTTTCCATTATTAAAGTGGCTGGAGTTGAGTCAGTATGTTGGCAGCAGCCACTCAATGTTAGTGATGGCTGTTTAACAGGCTGATGGCCTTGAGATAGAAGCTGTTTTTCAGTCTCTCGGTCCCTGCTTTGATGCACCTGTACTGACCTCGCCTTCTGGATGATAGCGGGGTGAACAGGCAGTGGCTCGGGTGGTTGTTGTCCTTGATGATCTTTTTGGCCTTCCTGTGACATCGGGTGGTGTAGGTGTCCTGGAGGGCAGGTAGTTTGCCCCCGGTGATGCGTTGTGCAGACCTCACTACCCTCTGGAGAGCCTTACGGTTGTGGGCGGAGCAGTTGCCGTACCAGGCGGTGATACAGCCCACAGGATGCTCTCGATTGTGCATTTGTAAAAGTTTGTGTGCTTTTGGTGACAAGCCAAATTTTTTCAGCCTCCTGAGGTTGAAGAGGCACTGCTGCGCCTTCTTTACCACACTGTCTGTGTGGGTGGACCAATTCAGTTTGTCCGTGATGTGTACGCCGAGGAACTTTAAACTTTCTACCCTCTCCACTACTGTTCTGTCGATGTGGATAGAGGCTGCTCCCTCTGCTGTTTCCTGAAGTCCACGATCATCTCCTTTGTTTTGTTGACGTTGAGTGTGAGAATTTTTATTTTTTAGTTAAACAAGTGTGTGTGTGTGTGCGCACACACTTTGTATGTCCAAAGTACACACTCAAACTGTTCGTTCGTTCAGAAAACATGGATATTTATTAAATAGCACTGAAGTAGTATCTTCAACTCAACCTGACACAACTGTGGGGAAACAAGGAGTCAATGTGGGCCTGCATCCCTGTGGAATGCTTTCGACACCTTGTAAAGTCCATGCCCCGACGAATTGAGGCTGTTCTGAGGGCAAAAGGGGGGTTCAACTCAATATTAGGTGTTCCTAATGTTTTGTACAGTCAGTGTATAGTCTACATTTGGCCTATATGAATTCAAGCTACTTTTGAAGCACATCTCCAGAAGAAGCTATTCATTTTCCTTTCTTCCTGTGCCACCAAATGGTTGCTTAGACTGGTAAAGTTACCAGGATGTTAGCTAGCTAACTAATGAGGTAAAATGACTGAACAAGGTGTTAACAAATGGTTAGTGGCCCGCGACTAGTTTTAGTTGCCTGTTAGATGGGTTTTGAATGTAAAAATGAGGCCTGTCACTGCTCAAAAAAAAAAAAAAAGTAGCCAAGATAATATGGGTCATAACTTTTGAACGGTTTGGGCTCGAAACAAGCGCTCGGTTTATGCTCGGTTTGTTCTCTTTTCCACGGCACACTGGTGCTCCCAAATCAAAGTTCCAGGTCTTGCAGCAAAACATTCAGTAGCATATGTGACCAAAAAGATTTTTTTTGTTGAGCTTTCTGACAAAAAAAATGTGAGATGCTCTTCTTCAGAAAAGCAGTGCACCAAACGTGAGCGCACCATTTGAAGCAACCTCTGATTTTTGTTCTTGACAGGTTAGGGGGAGGACCGGATGATGCCAAAGAAGTGATGTCCCACAAGTTCTTCAGCGCCATCAACTGGCAGGACGTGGTAGATAGAAAGGTGAGTGACTGGAGGCTGATAGCTTCGCGCTACTGATAGTCAGTCAATAAATGGTGGCATTCCAGGTCTTTAATTAAAAAAATTATATGACCTTTATTTAACTAGGCATGTCAGTTAAGAACAAATTCTTATTTACAATGATGGCCTACCGGGGGTTAACTGCCTTGTCAGGGGCAGAACGACAGATTTTTACCTTGTCAGCTCGGGGATTCGATCCCAGCAACCTTTTGGTTACTGGCCCAACGCTCTAACCACTAGGCTACCTGCCGCCGTTTTTGCAGTCATGCTGTGCAGATCAGATTTTACAATGGGCTAGTTCCACGTCGACTGTCGTCTGACTGATCCCTGAATGACCTTGCATCAGAAATAAGTAAAGTAAGTAGCCTGTTTCTGTAGCGCGAGGCAGCTTGATATACAAGTACGCCCCCTGGACAGGACACTAGTCTATCGCAGGGCCTTACACCCTAATCCTTCTTGATGCTGAGTGCCAAGCAGACCATTTGCCAATCAATCACTGCTCGCTCTCTTCCTCCTCAGCTGACTCCGCCCTTCAAGCCTCAGGTGACGTCAGAGACTGATACACGTTACTTCGACGACGAGTTCACGGCACAGACCATCACCGTCACACCTCCAGACAAGTGTGAGTTCATGTGTGTGCCTGTTTGTGTGTGACACAATATGTCACCAAGCGTGTCGTTAGAGGTGATGTTGACAGAGTGTGTTCTTCGTGTTCTAGATACCAACCTGGACTGTGGCATCCCCAACCAGCCAGCACACTTCCCCCAGTTCTCTTACTCTGCCAGCATACGAGAGTGACCCTGTCTTTACCATACACACTGAAGATATGCATAGCGCATCAGCTCACACTCTCATACACACACACACACACACACACACACACACACACACTTTCTTGTAAAAAAAAAGACTGCAAGCTTGAGACTCCACATAGGCCAATGGATCTCTGGTCACAGCGGGGATTTAAGTGCCTAGTCTTGCAGCCATCTTGTCTGCTCAAACCCCGCCTACACTACAGTCACGCACAACAGCAGCCTGTGAACTGCACAGGACCTCAGTCAATACCTCACGTCGTCAACATCAGCAGCAGTAGCATATCATCCACGCAGGGATAACTATAATCTATAGGTGGTGTTAAAGGACACTACTGCTCCTCACTGGAAGGTCTAGTACAGGGCTGCCCAATCCTCTTCCTGAAGATCTACCGTCCTGTGGGTTTTCAGTCCAACCCTCTTCCTGAAGATCTACCGTCCTGTGGGTTTTCAGTCCAACCCTCTTCCTGAAGATCTACCGCCCTGTGGGTTTTCAGTCCAACCCTCTTCCTGAAGATCTACCGTCCTGTGGGTTTTCAGTCCAACCCTCTTCCTGAAGATCTACCGTCCTGTGGGTTTTCAGTCCAACCCTCTTCCTGAAGATCTACCGTCCTGTGGGTTTTCAGTCCAACCCTCTTCCTGAAGATCTACCGTCCTGTGGGTTTTCAGTCCAACCCTCTTCCTGAAGATCTACCGTCCTGTGGGTTTTCAGTCCAACCCTAATTTAACACACCTGATTCTACTAATTAGCTTCTCAACAGGACCTTAACTAGCTGAATCAGAACTGGTAAATTAGGGTTGGACTCTGAACCTGCAGGGCAGTAGATCTCCAGGAAGAGGGTTGGACTGAAAACCCACAGGACGGTAGATCTTCAGGAAGAGGGTTGGGCAGCCCTGGTCTAGTACCTATAGGTGATCCTATAGGACACTACTGCTCCTCACAGGGAGGACTAGGACCTATAGGTGGTCCTATAGGACACTACTGCTCCTCACAGGGAGGACTAGGACCTAAAGGTGGTCCTATAGGACACTACTGCTCCTCACAGGGAGGACCAGGACCTATAGGACACTACTGCTCCTCACAGAGAGGACTAGGATCTATAGGACACTACTGCTCCTCACAGGGAGGACTAGGACCTATAGGACATTACTGCTCCTCACAGAGAGGACTAGGGCCTATAGGACACTACTGCTCCTCACAGGGAGGACTAGGACCTATAGGACATTACTGCTCCTCACAGAGAGGACTAGGACCTATAGGACACTACTGCTCCTCACAGGGAGGACTAGGGCCTATAGGACACTACTGCTCCTCACAGAGAGGACTAGGACCTATAGGACATTACTGCTCCTCACAGGGAGGACTAGGACCTATAGGACACTACTGCTCCTCACAGGGAGGACTAGGACCTATAGGACACTACTGCTCCTCACAGGGAGGACTAGGACCTATAGGACATTACTGCTCCTCACAGAGAGGACTAGGGCCTATAGGACACTACTGCTCCTCACAGGGAGGACTAGGACCTATAGGACATTACTGCTCCTCACAGAGAGGACTAGGACCTATAGGACACTACTGCTCCTCACAGGGAGGACTAGGGCCTATAGGACACTACTGCTCCTCACAGAGAGGACTAGGACCTATAGGACATTACTGCTCCTCACAGAGAGGACTAGGACCTATAGGACACTACTGCTCCTCACAGGGAGGACTAGGACCTATAGGACACTACTGCTCCTCACAGAGAGGACTAGGACCTATAGGACACTACTGCTCCTCTGATTTGGATGGAATTGAGACACTGATCTCTTACACTCAATTTCTTTCTTTCTCGCTCTCATTTTTGTTCTTTGTTTGTCGCTCCCTCTTTTCCCCTCTCTGTCCCCCCTCGTCCTTCTCACACTAACCCACTCACTCACACTGCTGGGTAGAAGAAAAAAACACTGATGTGATTATTGTTTTCACAAATGAGAAACAAAAGTTTTCTCTCACGCATTGTTACAGTTTATAAGGAGTTATATGTCTGATTTATTCAAGTGCTCTTTTCTGTAACTAGCTGTTACCAATAGTGTTGAAGTGGTCCTACTGGGGGGGGGGGGGTAAACAATGAAGCTGTTTCTCTGTCAATGTGATTGTGTGCTTGGAGAAAAGGTGGGACAACCAAAACTGAATGTCTGCATTTTGTGTTTGTATGTGTGCGTATGTCAGTGAAGTCGTGTGTGTGTGTGTGTGTGTGAGCACTCAAATGTAAACGAGCATGACGTGCATCGGTATCAGTAGAATGATTGGCGACATCACACTACAGAGTTTTTCCGACTCAGAGCTCAAAAACCTACTCTGGATTTACAAAAAGCGATGCAGGAGGGAGTACTACTTTTTAACTGTAATTCAGTGAAATTAACTAGTATTGCTCTATTTCTTTTTCTTTTTTGACTGGGATCGTTGTGAACAGAACACAAAGTTGCTACAGAGAAAATGTATGAATGAATCACTGTACAAGGTGTGTAGGTACGTATTTTTAAACCCTGTTTTTAATTCAGGACTTGTCTCAACACCTCTGGTCTTTGATCGAGACGCACCAGCCATGTGATTTACAGCGGTCGACTAGCACTTAGTTACTTAAGCAGACCTCTTTTTACTCAAATTATGAGATTTGTATGCTTTATTCTTGTTATTTTGTTGCTTCGTTTCGTCTTTCAAATGTCATAAACGTCTGCTGTACTATCAGAAATGGCCACACAGGTGATGTTGAGTGGATCAGTGACGGGGCTCCGTTCTGGTCACAACACCGGGTGTGTGTTGAATGTAGTGATCACGCCTGCTCCTCTTCGTCTGCTGTCTGACTGCTGACAGTCACTGGTCAACGAGATCCAGGTTTTCTCTAATGTCCTGGTAGTCATGTGAGCCTTGTGTCCATTGTGTGCCGTTTGGAAATTGTTTCTGAGACTTAACTATTATTGTTTGTTTTTTTGTCTAGTTCTGTTGTTTTCCCACCTCACTGTTTCCCTGACCCCTTTTGAAGACATTGCTACTCATTTAACATTCATAAATGTTTAATTAAATGAAAGAAAACAGTGTATGTTTCCCCTAAAGTTATTCCAATTAAAAGGATCCCATTGTATGTATTTGTATTTTGTGACTGACTGACTGTGTTTTGTGAGACAGCTGTGTGCTTGTATGTCTGTGCATGCTTGCATTTGTACTGTATTGCCTATATACACATGCATGCCATAAGGTAATCATGAAGTGCTTTAATAGGCTAGTCAAAGATTTTATCACCTCCATCTTAACTGACCCTAGACCCACTACAATTTGCATACCATCCCAACAGATCCACGGACGACAGAATCGCCATTGCAATGCACGTTGCCCTATCCCACCTGGACAAGAGAAATACCTACAGTACCAGTCAAAGGTTTGGACAAACCTACTCATTCAAGTGTTTTTCTTTATTTGACTACATTTAGAATAATAGTGAAGTCATCAAAACCTATGAAACAACACATGGAATCATGTAGTATTCAAAAAAGTGTTAAACAAATCAAAATATATTTGAGATTCTTCAAAGGACCCACCCTTTGCCTTGATGACAGCTTTGCACACTTGGCATTATCTCAACCAGCTTCACCTGGAATGCTTTTCCAACAGTCTTGAAGGAGTTCCCACATATGCTGAGCACTTGTTGGTGTTTTTTCCTACACTCTGCGGTCCAACTCATCCCAAACCATCTCAATTGGGTTGAGGTTGGGTGATTGTGGAAGTCAGGTCATCTGATGCAGCAATTCATCACTCTTCTTCTTGGTCAAATAGCCCTTACACAACCTGGAGGTGTGTTGGGTCATTGTCCTGTTGAAAACAAATGATAGTCCCACTAAGCAGAAACCAGATAGGATGGCGTATCGCTGCAGAATGCTGGTTAAGTGTGCCTTGAATTCTAAATAAATCACTGACAGTGTCACCAGCAAAGCACCCCCACAACATCACACCTCCTCCTCCATGCTTCACGGTGGGAATCACACATGCAGAGAGCATCTGTTCACCTACTCTGTGGCTCACAAAGACATGGCGGTTGGAACCAAAAATCTCTAATTTGGACTCATCAGACCAAAGGACAGATTTCCACTGGTCTAATGTCCATTGCTCATATTTCTTGGCACAAGCAAGTCTCTTCTTCTTATTGGTGGCCTTTAGTCGTGTTTTCATTGTAGCAAATCGACCATGAAGGTCTGATTCACGCAGTCTCCTCTGAACAGTTGATGTTGAGATATTTCTGTTACTTGAACTATGTGGAGCATTTATTTTTGCTGCAATTTCTGAGGCTGGTAACTAATGAACTTATTCTCTGCAGCAGAGGTAGCTCTGGGTCTTCCTTTCCTGTGGCGGTCCTCATGAGAGCCAGTTTAATCATAGCGCTTGATGGTTTTTGTGACTGCACTTGAAGAAACGTTCAAAGTTCTTGACATTTTCCGGGTTGACTGACCTTCATGTCTTAAAGTAATGATGGACTGTTGTTTCTCTTTGCTTATTTAAGCTGTTCTTGCCATAATATGAGCTTGGTATTTTACCAAATAGGGCTATCTTCTGTATACCACCTACCTTGTCACAACACAACTGATTGGCTCAAATGTATTAAGGAAAGAAATTCCACGAATGAACTTTTAACAAGGCACACCTGTTAATTGAAATGCATTCCAGGTGACTACCTCATGAAGCTGGTTGAGAGAATGCAAAGTGTGTGCAAAGCTGTAGTCAAGGCAAAGGGTGGCTACTTTGAAGCATTTCACATGAAATATATTTTGATTTGTTTAGCACTTTTCTGGTTACTACATGATTCCATATGTGTTATTTCATAGTTTTGATGTCTTCACTACTATTCACAATGTAGAACCCTGGAATGAGTAAGTGCCCAAACTTTTGACTGGTACTGTCTGTAAGAATGTTGTTCATCGACTACCATACGCTCAACCACCATAGTGCCCTCCAAGCTCATCACTAAGCTCAGGGTCCTGGGTCTGAATCCCTCCCTGTGCAACTGGGACCAGGGGCTTCGTTTTAGCAGTCATGCGTAGGCACAAATCTGTGCGTAAATCATGAGTAGTTTCATTTCCACACAAAGTGTAAGATTTATCAATATGAATGTTTTCTTGAGAGTGTGGTGCAGTGGTGGAACAAGGCAACTGCTTGTCAAGTGCAGTCTAGTGAACGGGGAAAATACAGTGCATTCGGAAAGCATTCATACCCCTTGACTTTTTTCACATTTTGTTACATTACAGCCTTATTCTAAAATAGATTAAATATTTTTCCCCCTCATTAATCTACACATAATACCCCATAATCACAAAGCGAAAACAGTTTAAAAAAAAATATTTGCTAATTTATTAAACATATAAAAAACAAATACCTTATTTACAAGTATTCAGACCCTTTGCTATGAGACTCGAAATTGAACTCAAGTGCATCCTGTTTCCACTGATCATCCTTGAGATGTTTCTACTTGATTGGAGTCCACCTGTGGCAAATTCAATTGATTGGACATGATTTGAAAAGGCACACACCCGTCTATATAAGGTCTTACAGTTGACAGTGCATGTCAGAGCAAAAACCAAGTCATGATGTCGAAGGAATGTATGTAGAGTGCCGAGACAGGATTGTGTCGAGGTACAGATCTGGGGAAGGGTACCAAAACATTTCTGCAGCATTGAAGGTCCCCAAGATTACAGTGGCCTCCATCATTGTTAAATAAAAGAAGTTTGGAACAAACAAGACTCTTTCTAGAGCTGGCCGCCCGACCAAACTGAGCAATCGGGGGAGAAGTGCCTTGGTCAGGAAGGTGACTACCAACCCGATTGTCATTCTGACAGAGCTCCACAGTTCCTCTGTGGAGATGGGAGAAACTTCCAGAAGACAACCATCTCTGCAGCACTCCACCAATCAGGCCTTTATGGTAGAGTGGCCAGACAGAAGCCACTCCTCAGTAAAAGGCACATGACCACCTGCTTAGAGTTTGCCAAAAGGCATCTAAAGGACTCTTAGGCCAAGATTCTCTGGTCTGATGAAACCAAGATTGAACTCTTTGGACTGAATGCCAAGCGTCATGTCTTGAGGAAACCTGGCACCATCCCTACGGTGAAGCGTGGTGGCAGCATCATGCTGTGGGCATGTTTTTCAGCGGCAGGGACTGGGAGACTAGTCAGGATCGGGGGAAGATGAACGTGGAAAAGTACAGAGAGATCCTTGATGAAAACCTGCTCCAAAGTTCTCAGGACCTCAGACTGGGGGGAAGGTTCACCTTCCAACACGACAATGACCCTAAGCACATAGCCAAGACAACACAGATGTAACTTTAGGACAAGGCTCTGAATGTCCTTGAGTGGCCAAGCCAGAGCCCGGACTTGAACCCAATCAAGTATCTCTGGAGAGACCTGAAAATAGCTCCATCCAACCTGACAGAGTTGCAGAGAAGAATGAGAGAAACTCCCCAAATACAGGTGTGCCAATCTTGTAGCATCATACCCAAGAAGACTCGAGGCTGTAATCACTGCCAAAGGTGCTTCAACAAAGTACTGACTAAAGGGTCTGAATTCTTATGTAAATGTGATATTTCAGTTTTTATATTTAAAAAAAATCTCCAATCCTGTTTTTGCTTTGTCATTATAGGATATTGTGGGTAGATTGATGGGAAAAAACTATTTAATCCATTTTAGAATAAGGATGTAACGTAACAAAATGTGAAATAAATAATTCAATACTTTTTCGATTTCATTGTATTTCCATTGTGAATTCATGCAGCATATTTTGACAGACTATATCATATAATTTGACCACATCGGTGCATTTGTTACAATAATAATCCACATATAGGACAGTAATTTGTTAAATTAGAGACCCGTAGGAAAGTGAAACCATTGTAGACATACTATAAAAAACTGAGATAATGGGAAATCGGAAGAGAGATGGTTGATCTTGGTCTATTGGAAGATTTGGCATGCTTCATTTCGCAGAGAGCGTGGTTTTAGAGACAGGTGGGTTTTCAAAGGTGGGACTTTTTTTGCAGAAAGAACAGATTGGCTCATCAGATATTGTTTCTCAAAACTATTCTCATAATATTTTTGCGATGACTTATACCCTACTTTAAAAAGGCAAACACATGCCATTCAGGTGCACATCCAAGTGCTATCCACCCTTGGGTTTTCGTTAAAGGGCACTTTTGGTATTTGGTATATTATTAGGACCCCATTAGCTGTTGCGAAAGTGGCAGCTTTTCTTCCTGGAGAAAACATGACATAATACAGAACAGTAATAGACAAGAACAGCTCAAGGGCAGAACTACATACATTTTAAAATGGCACACACAGCCTACATATTAACACATACTGTACACCCAAAATATCTAGGTCAAATAGGGGAGAGGCATTGTGCCATGAGCTGTTGCTTTATCTGTGAACAGCAAAACCAGGTTTGCTGTTCATTTGAGCAATATGAGATGGGAAAGGAGTTCCGTGCAATAATGGTTCTATATAATACTGTACTCTTTCTTGAATTTGTTCTGGATTTGGGGACTTTGAAAAGATTCCTGGTGCCATGTCTGCTGGGGTAAGTGTGTGTGTCAGAGCTGTGTAAGTTGACTATGGAAACAATTTTGAATTTTCAACACAATGTTTCTTATAAAATGAAGAAGTGATGCAGTCAGTCTCTCCTCAACTCTTAGCCAAAAGAGACTGGCATGGATAGAATTTATATTAGGCTTCTGATTACAATGAAGAGCAAAACGTGCCGCTCTGTCCTGGAACAGCTGCAGCTTAACTAGGTCTTTGTTTGCAGCACTGGACCACATGACCACAGGACAATAATCAAGATAAGACCAAACTAGAGTCTGCAGCACTTGCTTTTTGAAGTTGTATATTCCCCATGGGTTTTAAAGGGATGAATTTGACCCTATATGGTTTCAAATTAAAATAGTTAAGGTCATGCACGAGTGCTAAGGCTGAGAACAATTAGTATATATCAATGGTGATACCCTACCAGTGTGCGTATAATGATAGTAGGATTGTTTGATAAATAACACTTTTTCTAAGCATACGAACATTCTAAATTCCGTTCGAAAGTTATATTTTAGAATAGTTTTTATGCACTATTGATAAATGACGCTCCCGGACTTCCTGACAGGCCGACCCCAGGTGCTGAAGATAGGCAACAACATCGCTACCACGCTGATCCTCAACATGGGTGCCCAACAGGGGTACGTGCTTAGCCCCCTCCTGTACTCCCTGTTCACCCATGACTGTATGGTCATGGGAGATGACCTAGAGATGAACATCTCCCATGACATCTCCCATGATCTCCCATGACTGTATGGTCATGGGAGATGACCTAGAGATGAACATACTTTAGTGCGAAAAGTGCAAATCAATCCCAGAACAACAGCAAAGGACCTTGTGAAGATGCTGGAGGAAACGGGTACAAAAGTATCTATATCCACAGTAAAACGAGTCCTATTTCGACATAACCTGAAAGGCCGCTCAGCATGGAAGAAGCCACTGCTCCAAAACCACCATTAAAAAAGCCAGACTACGGTTTGCAGCTGAACATGGGGACAAAGATCATACTTTTTGGAGCAATGTCCTCTGGTCTGATGAAACAAAAATAGAACTGTTTGGCCATAATGACCATCGTTATGTTTGGAGGAAAAAGGGGGAGGCTTGCAAGGCAAAGAACACCATCCTAACCGTGAAGCACGGGGGTGGCAGCATCATGTTGTGGGGGTGCTTTGCTGCAGGAGGGACTAGTGCACTTCACAAAATAGATTGCATCATGAGGCAGGGAAATTATGTGGATATATTGAAGCAGCATCTCAAGACATCAGTCAGGAAGGTAAAGCTTAGTCGTAAATGGGTCGTCCAAATGGACAATGACCCCAAGCATACTTCCAAAGTTATGGCAAAATGGCTCAAGGACAACAAAGTCAAGGTATCGGAGTGGCCATCACATAGCCCTGACCTCAATCCCATAGAAAATTTGCGGGCAGAACTGAAAAAGCGTGTGCTAGCAAGGAGGCCTACCAACCTGACTCAGTTACACCAGCTCTGTCAGGAAGAATGGGCCAAAATTCACCCAACTTATTGTGGGAAGCTTGTGGAAGGTTACCTGAAACGTTTGACCCAAGTTAAACAATTTAAAGGCAATGCTACCAAATACTAATTAAGTGTATGTAAACTTGTGACCCACTGGGAATGTGATGAAAGAAATGAAAGCTGAAAGAAATCTTTCTCTGCTATTATTCTGACATTTCACATTCTTAAAATAAAGTGGTGATCCTAACTAATTCCTAAAACAGGGAATTTCTACTAGGATTAAATGTCAGGTATTGTGAAAAACTGAGTTTAAATGTATTTGGCAAAGGTGTATGTAAACTTCTGACTTCAGCTGTACATATGAGATGAGTAATAATGTAAACATGATTAAAGTCCCTTCACACCGACAGTGTGGTGAAGGAGGGGCAACAGCACCTCCTCTTCAACCTCAGGAGGCTGAAGAAATTTGGCTTGGCCACCGGAGCCATGGTCTGTTCACCCCACTACCATCTAGAAGGTGGAGACAGTACAGGTGCATCAAAGCTGGGACAAGCAGACTGATAAACAGCTTCTATCACCAGACCATCAGACTGTTCAACAGCCACCACTAGACTGCCTCTGCCTAGTGCCCTGCCATCAGCCCAGTACCCTACTCTGCCCCTGTCACTGTCACCAGACAGCTACCACCGGGTACTCTACCCTGCAACATAGGGTCTGCAGCTCTATGTACATAGTAATTGTCACTGGTCACTTTAATAATGTTTCCATACTATTTATATATCTACTGCTGTCCTAAATGTTTTCTTTTTTCATTTATTTTTTATTAGTGTGTGCTTATTGACACACTGCATTGATTGATATGAACTTGGAACATAAGCATTTTGCTGCTGTTTTTTTTCTGCGAGAGGACACTTTACAGAGAAATGTCCCCTGATCTCCCCGTGTCCTCATTGCCCCCCCCCCCCCCCCCCCCCACTCACACACAGAAATGTAGCATATTAATTGCAAAAGATGGATAATAATTTCACAAGAGGGATTTATTGAAAAATAGGCTAGGCTTTATTTTCCCCTGAGTGAGGCGTGAAATGCAAACACCCTATGCATAGTGCAAATGGGGTTAATTCACTTGGTGGGAATTGTAACAGGACTCATATAGCGAGGATTGCTACACTGCCTCCTCCAAACAGGAAGTCACCTCCTGTGCTTTGACTACTCAGTCCACCCAAATGTCCGGACCCTGCACTCCGATTGCCCCACTTCCGCCATCCCACTTCTGACACAATGTAGCGAACGTCGGGGCAGGGAAGCGAACGGCACCAATGGATCTGTTTAAACGGTTAAGTGCCTTGCTATAGGGCACAACGGTAGTAGATGGCAACTAGGATACTGATATATTCCTGACCTGCCAAGATTGTGTGAACAAAATTAAACAGAATGATTTACTGTATCACTACTGTCAACATATTATTCAATCTTCTAACACACACACACACACACATTAATTCACACAGAGCAAGAATCAGAATTAATGACATCAATAATTAATTAATCAGAAGGAATGATATCAAGTTGGCTATAATTGCTCATAATATATGTGGTATTTATTGTGTAAACATAACTACCATGTCCTTGCATATGTTGTTCATTAACGAATAATGTAACAGAGTAATGAAATTGTACTCAGTCTCTGGAGTGGTTTTCAGCGAACGTGTATGACCACATCCCCGAGACACACGAGCCACCGTGGTGCTTTTACGCACTCATCGCGTGGAACATGTGCGCTCGAGGAGCGTGGCCACGCCTCTGAAATGCTTTCACATGTTGCCGCACACGTTCATACCGTTCGTCCCCTAGCAAAACTCAAATCTGTGGTCTCTCGTCCACGTGGGTCTCGCTGTAGCTGCTTCACAGCACACCTGAGAAAATACCCGACAGGATTATGACGATGTCTCATTCATAAACTCTTAGTCCAGTTTAATCTCAAATGCAACATGGTGCCATCCCTACATTAGTGCTATTGAGCCTAGTGTGAGCTATATGGACACGTAAACAATATATGCCTTGCTCATTGTCATTTGGTAATGTATCTATGAATAGCCTACTGCCCACGTGTGTTATAGCGTTGTGTCTGTGTGTATGTGTGTGCGTCTGTAGCAGACACATGCGCTCCCCTACACTTCGCTCTGATTTTAGCCTAAATCCCGCCTACAATCAGTATACCTCCTCACGTGGATTAAACCATGTTGCCGCCCGCACACGTGTTTACGCACGGGATTGGCCACAGCACTGCTGTCTATGATGGATACGTCACTGCTGACCGGGGCATCACCACTAGGCTATTACTATTCAGATTAGGAGGAGGGTCTATGCGTAATGAACATCATCATGGACGCTTTTTGTACAGCTCGGACGGAATATTGAACAGACAGGGCGTATAGGTACATTGCTAGTTACAATGTATCGACTCGAGAACTCAGCGACAACATTAACGGGTGTTTGAAATACTTTTACATTGTTATTCTGGATGAGGATGCCCTACCGAGCAGGAGGTAAAACATTTTTCTACAGGATGGTACCCTAGCTAGGACTTGAAACTTGAGGAAAATAGTTATCTACATGATTCAAAGATGCTTTGGTTGGTATCTGCCTATAGACTGAACGCTTGTCAGGTCCTAGGGCGGGGAGGTTGACAAGGCAGAAGGTTTAAGGACAAGGACAGAATAAATGGTAAGACAAATGATAATATTGGCTTCATGATAATTATACCTCATACTTTTGCATGCATATCTCCAAATATCAACAGTTTAATAATTTAAGGATTTTGTTCCAATATCCCCAACTCTATAGACTACTGTTTAAATAGGTCACGCTACCAAATTGGTGCCTTTTGTGAAGTGTAACTTGGTTCCAAATAATAACTTTGTTCAACCTCATAATTTTTTTTCTCCCATCTTATGAGTTTTTTCTTCTTCTACAGTAAGTACCTATTAATTAAGTACCAACTAAAGTAACAGGGTTGACCTCAGTCTTGATTTCATCTAAAATCAAACGTAAATCCCCTTGTGACGGGGTATTGGAAGCTTGTTGTGAGCAACAGGGAGTGGCAATTGAATGCAAGCTTCACAAAGAACATTTTATTGTTAAAACATTCTAGCATGTCTACCTATGGGTAACTGGGTTAACGTGTTATACCCGACCCCAGGGCCATGCACAGACCTTTTTGGGGGCAGGTGCTGAAACTGTAAAAAGGGCACACAAAAAAAAATATATTCGACAACTGTGGTCACAAACTTGTTGAGCAATTATGACTTGTATTATTTAGTTACGTAAAAACAATAGATGGTTGATCCTAATGGTTAATTCATTAAATAACACATATTTAATGTAGATTTAATGAGGCAGGCAGTGGATTCAGAAGAACAATGACAAAAACTGTACGTTTTATTTTACCCAGAACAAAAGGGCACTTTAGAGACTGGAAGGGAAAAGGGGCATGTGCTCTGTACAGGTAGAGCCCTGTCTGTGCACGTGCCTGCTCGACCTGCTCAGTTTTCCACCACAAAACACCAGAAAATGTCCAAAAAAGAGTAGAACCAGCTCACCAGCTTTTACCCTATGGCTTGACTATTAGTTAAATGTCTCTTTAAAAAGGAATAGTTTCACCATATTAATGTGAGAGTTCAGTTCACGTAACAGGTAAACAAATCACGAATTACATGAAATAAATAATAATCTTCAGAAATTACTTTTCAAAGCAGGAGCATAACTAGGGTTTTACAATGATGTTACAAACTTGGAGAAATGTTGGGGTTCAGTGGGTCACAGAGGGTGCACAGAGGGACATGTCAAAATGCTGAATTTTGGCACTTTAGCAAGTCTGATTTATTTAATTATCCATGTGGTCTATATTAATAGGGCACTTCATTTAATATAAAAGGCTTTTAAAATTCAATATTGGTGCACAACTTCTACTAAAAATATCAAAGGGATGCAAAAGGCACTCTTTTGGTGGAACGACCCAAATACTACTTTATGAAAACCTAGTGAGGGCTTTTAGTCATTTGCTTATGTAACAGTATAACTTTAAACCGTCCCCTCGCCCCGACACGGGCGCGAACCAGGGACCCTCTGCACACATCGACAACGGTCGCCCACGAAGCACGGTCGTTACCCATCGCTCCACAAAAGCCGCGGCCCTTGCAGAGCAAGGGGCAACCCTACTTAATGTCTCAGAGCAAGTGACGTAACTGATTGAAATGCTACTAGCGCGTACCCGCTAACTAGCTAGCCATTTCACATCCGTTACACTCACCCCCCTTTCAACCTCCTCTTTTTCCGCAGCAACCAGTGATCCGGGTCAACAGCATCAATGTAACAGTATAACTTTACGTCATCCCCTCGCCCCGACACGGGCGCGAACCTGGGACCCTCTGCACACATCAACAACGGTCGCCCACGAAGCACGGTCGTTACCCATCGCTCCACAAAGGCCGCGGCCCTTGCAGAGCAAGGGGCAACCCTACTTAATGTCTCAGAGCAAGTGACGTAACTGATTGAAATGCTACTAGCGCGTACCCGCTAACTAGCTAGCCATTTCACATCCGTTACACTTATGCCTAGGTGACTAAACTCAACTCCACGATTTATGATGGAGTTGAACAGCGGCTATTATGGGCGAACTTGACCTCTGACGTCACATAAAAATGAAGTTTCTATCAAAAACGACTGATTTCAGCACCCTGATTTCAGCTCCCTGATTTCAGCACCCTGATTTTAGCACCCTGATTTCTGTGTATTCTTTGAATGCTGAAATCAGTCGTTTTTTTATAAAACCTTCATTTTTATGTGACGTCAGAGGTCAAGTTTGCCCTTAATAGCCGCTGCTCAACTCCATCATAAATCGCAGAGTTGAGTTTTTAACCTTTATTTAACTAGGCAAGTCAGTTAAAACCTCTTAAGGATCGGAGGATCAAATTTCGCCCAAAATGCCATACCTTAATCTAACTGCCTGTAGCTCAGGACCTGAAGCAAGGATATGCATATTCTTCATACCATTTGAAAGGAAACACTGAAGTTTGTGGAAATGTGAAATTAATGTAGGAGAATATAACACATTAGATCTGGTAAAAGATATTACAAAGAAAAAATATATGTATTGTAATGAAACAGGCAGGGAGCAGGTCTCGAACCCTCAACCTTCTAGCCCGAGGTCCGGCACGCTATCGACTGTGCCGCAAAAGCATGCTCAAGCGGCAGAGTCGATTTCCGCACTTATAAACCCAGGGTCATTACAATATATATATATATTTTTTTCATCATCTTTGAAATGCAAGAGAAAGGCCATTATCTGACTTAGGACTCTAGGCACAATTAAAATATTGGCCACTAGATGGCAGCAGTGTATGTGCAAAGTTTCGAACTGATCCAATGAACCATTGCATTTCTGTTTAAAATGTTGTGTCAAGTCTGCCCAAATGTGCCTAATTGGTCAATATTTACATTTTCGAGTACATAACTGTGCACTCTCAAACAATAGCATGGTATGTTTTCACTGTAATAGCTACTGTAAATTGGACAGTGCAGTTAGATTAACAATCATTTAAGCTTTCTGCCCATATAAGATATGTCTATGTCTTGGGACATTTTCTTTTAACTTACAACACAGGTGTCAAACTCATTCCACGGGGGGCCGAGTGTCTGCGGGTTTTCGCTCCTCCCTTGTACTTGATTGATGAATTAACATCACTAATTAGTTAGGAACTCCCCACACCTGGTTGTCTAGGGCTTTATTGAAAGGAAAAACCAAAAACCTGCAGACACTAGGCCCTCCGTGGAATGAGTTTGACACCCCTGACTTACAACATCATGCTAATAACATTAGTGCAACCGTTCCAAGGGTGGGACACTGATCTGTAGAGATGTTTATTAAGTACAAATTCTTATTTACAATGACGGCCTACCCTGGCCAAACCCAGACGACTCTGGGCCAATCATGGCCGGTTGTGATACAGCCTGGAATCGAACCAGGGTGTGTAGTGACGCCTCTAGCACTGAGATGAAGTGCCTTAGACCCGCTGCGCCACTCGGGAGTTTAATCGTCTAGATTATGATAATGACAAACAAACAAACTAAATTGTTATGTGTACTTGGCAATGCTTTCAGATTAAGATGATGATAAATATCATTCTGTGCATAGTGCACACGTGTCAATGGGGGTTGTTATTTCTATGTAGCAGCTATAGTGCCACTGCCAGCCAGCAATTACGTAACACGGTTGGAGGAGGTACTTTACACAGAGCCTGTCTAGCCACAGATGATCTTATCAAGTTACTCCTCCCTCATCCGTGTGCAGGTCCTAGGGTGTTTACTCATAGGCTACGCCACGTTACAGCGGCTTATAGCAAACATGTGAGCCTTTACTCAGCGCTGCTTACTCCAATTACTCGCTATTCAAGTCATGCTGGATGGGCATTGTGGTGATGTAGGTTTGTATAGCCTTTTAAAAAAATGTGGCAACAGCAAATAGCTTAGACCATTAGGAAGTAAGGAAATGGTGTCCCATGTTTCTCCCCACATTCGTGATCCATAAACTGATAGAACTGTAAGATGTAGGCTAATGAAAAAGTTATATTTGATGTCCTTAATCAATCAATCTCTTGGGGACATTATTCTATCGTGTTGGTATTCCAGCATACATATCTATTCTAATACCCTCAGGTTGAGCTTTAATAGTGATAAGCTGGGGATCATTTAGTTCGCAGGTCTGTTATATAAAGTGGAGCTGGTGTCATGTATGTGCTGGTGAAGCCTGTAATGTCAAAATGCGTAGCTTTTTTTTTTTAGCAATAAAGAAGCATTTTTTTGTCCTCCCCAAGAGTGTCTTAATATCTCTTGTGCATCCAGTTTGTTCTTCAGTTCATATGCTTCTTTTAGACTATGAGGCAACAACCATGTACTTTTCTCCTTGTACACACTAGCCATCCATGCCCAAATCACAGTAGGGATTTATGAAAGCATCTTTACTCTACTGAGTTATAGCTGAACCAGCCACGTAGCCCAGCATTAGTCATCAAATTGATCAGGAGGACACCTGGTGCCATTGCGGTGTACATGTTTCTCACTGCTCTCCTCCCTGAAGGTCCGTGATGCCAAAGGAGCAGGCACATTTTGGGGAGCGGCCCGAGCGCGTACCCCAGGGCACCTCTAAGAATGCCAAGGATAAGAGTAACAGTGCCACTCTGCGGGCATCCCAGTGTGGCACTCACAGAGACCAGGAGGGTAGGAGAATTGGCATGAACGGGAGGATGTCCCGGTCTGACTCGGAGAAGGACTCAGAGAAAGACTCGGGATACTCTGGTGAGTAACTCTCTACTTTTGGCCACAAGAGATATTCTCTTTTTGTCCCCCAGAAAACATTGGCACCATGTGGCCCAGGGTTGGGGTCAATTTGAATTGGCCCATAGAGATGTATAGAGATCATTACATGGAAATAACTAATTTTGCATGGACACTGCCATTGAGGGCTTCCGCCATTTTAAAGTAGTCAACTGTGTGGGGATTCCTATGAGTTGGCAACCATTAGCCAATGATCAGAGTATTGTCTTCTTTAAATTGGGTTGCGTATGGTTTGTAAATGGCTTTAAGCTATATGACCGCCATCTAGTGGCCACAAAAAAAGTTATGACACAAGATTTACTGCAGGTGGCAGTAAGTCGCCAATATTAGCTTTACACTTTTTCAAACGTCAAAAGAATACAAAAATGGACTGCTTTAAAATGGAGATAGCCTCAATGGCGCTGCCCATGATGTTACAGACAACATAATGGCACAGATACAACGTTGTGTTCTCTACACATCTCTATGAATTGGCCACACAAGCTAAATTTGAATTGAAGGAAGTAGAATTTAATTCAAAGCATTTCAAACAAATTCAACTGAGACGTAAAACATGAAAGTCTCATTCATTTGACAAATCTTTTATTAAAATGATATGCCACCAATTCATGCAAAGAATACACATACCATTTAAAATATTAGTTTGATTATAACTCAGATGTCAAACAGTATTTTCTTTGTAATGAGATGTTATATTGTTCCCTTCCATACTGCAGTGTTTGATTATTGCATTATGGGAATGTATTTTTATTTATTTTTTTACATTAAGGGAATTATTATAGACAACCTACAACATGATCTTAACATATTTACAGACCACTGTAATTGTTTAAAATAGTTTTAGGAGAATGAGTTGTAAAAATGTAATATTTCAACCTTATGGTATTGGTAACCATACATTATGTAAAAAAATAAACATTACTATGGTGCTGTGTAGAATAAATAAGCCATTTGAATTTCATTAAATTAAATTATACTTCCTTAAATTAAATTCAAATTCTGCTTCCTGTAGGGCGTGGTCAATTCAAATTCAAGAATTTAATCGGAATCAAAGAGCAATTCGCAACTCAATTAAGAATTATCTCCAACCCTGATGTGGGTCCAATGCAGGCTCAAATATTGATCCCATGTAGCATGGCCATATAGGGCCGATGCGACTTTGTTCATCAGCGTTACATTGGCCCTAATGCCCTCACTCTGTGTGAGAAGCCCATATCTGGTGAGGGTAGCCCTCACTCTGTGTGAGAAGCCCATATCTGGTGAGGGTAGCCCTCACTCTGTGTGAGAAGCCCATATCTGGTGAGGGTAGCCCTCACTCTGTGTGAGAAGCCCATATCTGGTGAGGGTAGCCCTCACTCTGTGTGAGAAGCCCATATCTGGTGAGGGTAGCCCTCACTCTGTGTGAGAAGCCCATATCTTGTGAGGGTAGCCCTCACTCTGTGTGAGAAGCCCATATCTGGTGAGGGTAGCCCTCACTCTGTGTGAGAAGCCCATATCTGGTGAGGGTAGCCCTCACTCTGTGTGAGAAGCCCATATCTGGTGAGGGTAGCCCTCACTCTGTGTGAGAAGCCCATATCTGGTGAGGGTAGCCCTCACTCTGTGTGAGAAGCCCATATCTGGTGAGGGTAGCCCTCACTCTGTGTGAGAAGCCCATATCTGGTGAGGGTAGCCCTCACTCTGTGTGAGAAGCCCATATCTGGTGAGGGTAGCCCTCACTCTGTGTGAGAAGCCCATATCTGGTGAGGGTAGCCCTCACTCTGTGTGAGAAGCCCATATCTGGTGAGGGTAGCCCTCACTCTGTGTGAGAAGCCCATATCTGGTGAGGGTAGCCCTCACTCTGTGTGAGAAGCCCATATCTGGTGAGGGTAGCCCTCACTCTGTGTGAGAAGCCCATATCTGGTGAGGGTAGCCCTCACTCTGTGTGAGAAGCCCATATCTGGTGAGGGTAGCCCTCACTCTGTGTGAGAAGCCCATATCTGGTGAGGGTAGCCCTCACTCTGTGTGAGAAGCCCATATCTGGTGAGGGTAGCCCTCACTTTGCCTGCAATAAGCGCACCCTTTTCGATCAACTGCCATTATTGGGCTCGTTTGTGTACCAAAATGAGTTCATGGTCTTGGCCCTACATAAAAACAGTTTACAACCAGGAAATGGAATCATTAAAACGTTGGCACCAGCTGGGTTTGCGTACAGCACGTACTGAAGAAAAGGGGGATACCTAGTGAGTTGCACAACTGAATGCATTCAACCGAAACGTCTTCCACATTTAACCCTACCGATCTGAATCAGAGGAGTCATACTGGCATCTTACATTCACCCAGCTACCTTAAGATGAATTGCACCAACTAAGTCGCTCTGGATAGGAGCGTCTGTTAAATGACCCATGTATATAGTGGCTGTGTCAACAGGATGAATCTCCTCCCTCTTTCGTTTCTCTCCCTTTATCTCTATCTCTTACTCTTTCCCCTTTCTCTCTCTCTCTCTGTCCTTCTCTCTCTCTCTCCAACCCTCTTCCTCTTTCCCAGAGACTGGTTCGGACTCGGTGCAGAATGATCTGGATGACCAGCGTAGCAGCGTAAGTGAGGCCTACCGAGCCCACAGCAGTAGCAGCTCCCTGGGCCACAACATGCCCCTGTTTGAGGAGCAAAACCCCATCTACGTCATCAAGAACCTGGTGGTTAAACCGGTGAGACACTTTGGTTAGCATTGTAGATTACCATAATGTTTGGTGACCCTCGGGACAATAGTTTGTTCAAAGCATCCTTTCCTCTACCTCGTCCTGCTCCTGTTTGTTTAATCTGATCTGTGAATGTAACCACCTCTCCATGTCTTCTCTGTCACAATACACCCCTGGTTATAACCTCCTGATGGTATAGTTTGGACCAGAGCAACTACTGCACAGAACCCTGGCATGGGGGGGAGGATGGGACAGTCTGTCTGGTTCCAAGGCCCCCACCCAGCTCCTACTCATCCAAAAACCAGGGGTACCCTCCCCCGTCCCTGCCCCCAACAATCTGCCTGATCCACAGGGCCAGTCCAAGAAAGGGGGCAGTAGAAGCAACAAGAACCATAACAGCAAGAACTCGTACCTCCCCATCCTCAACTCCTACCCCCGCATTGCCCCCCACCCGAGGAAGGAAGGCTCAGAGCAGAGCAGAGAGGGTGCAGGGGATGTGAAGGAGAGAAGCATAGAGGGCCAGAGCCGGAGCAAGAGGGTGTGTACGGAGGACAAGAGAGAAGCAGCCACTCATCTTCGACCACAGCAGCACCAACACCACCAGCAAGAGAGCAGAACCCAATCCCATTACAAAGTCAGCAGCAGCCGAAGCTCCTCATCCCACCTCCCTCACCATTCCATGGGTGGCCCTGCCTCCTTCACCCAGCAGGGATCTCACTACTGCCACCAACATGCCAAACCCAGCCCCTCTCCCTCCCACTCCAATAGTTTTGGCTCCCCATCCGTCATCAGCTCCCAAACATCCTCGTCCTCCTCGTCCTCCGCCGACAGCTGGGCCCCACAGGCCTCGGTAGACCTGTCCGACTGCTTGTCTGACTGCTCGTTGGTGCGTCAGCGGCGCTTCTTCAACACGGCAGAGATCCTGAGCCAATCAGGCCTGCTGGCCATCACGCTGCGCACCAAGGAGCTGCTGCGCCAGAATGCCGCCACCGAGAAAGAGCTGGCCCAGCTCCGCCAGCACGCACAGCTACTCTGCTTGGCGGCCCAGACCGGCCAAGAGACCACCCAGCAAGGACCTAAGGAAGATCCCAGCCCCATGGACAAGCTGTTCCAAGCCATGTCCCAGTCGAGACGCTACCCGAGCCTCGACTGGACCTACTTCAATGCCAACAGCAACAACCATCCTGAGAAAGGAGACGAGGCTGAGAAAGACAGCAGGGACAGTAATAATAACGACAAGCATAGCCCGTCTCAGAACCCGGTGGCGGCGGCGCCCCTGAGTAACCATGACGATGTCACTTCCCCTCCGTCGCCAATTTTCGCCCTGTCTCCTGACCCAGAGGACTGTCCCGATGTTCTCGCCAGCCTGCTCTCCATCTCTCCCATCTCCCCATTCCCAAGGGCGGGGCCAGAGACATGGGGGCAGCGCTAAGCACCTGTGTGACCTCACCATGCCCCCGGATAGCTCCACCCACCGGGCCTATTTACTCTAACTCTTATGGGGAGGGGCTTTCATGGGGGACGTTTTGACAAAGGAGCATGTAGGAGGAGAAGCTAAGGAGAGAGGGGAATGCACCGAACTGTGCAAAACTGTTAATACCCGGTCTAAACTGTATTACATCTGATGAACTCTTTTTTTGTTGTTTTTTTACTGTTGACTCTACTAGCACACTTAAATAATTATCACAATATTGTTTATTTTATTGATCTAATTAGCCAGGGTATTTCAATAATGAGAAAATACAAATATGCTTCTTAGGGGACGTTGTAAACAAACATGAGGGTCCATGAATGGATTATCCAATTCTGTACATCAAGTTCCAGCACATCTATCATTAAATGTATGGAATATAATTATTCTGCTCGGGCCCTTCTTAAACATAGAAAGGTTCCCTCGGTTGTAGTTTGCTTAAAACCCTTGGTAAAACGATAACAGCACACTAGGATACTCGTGGCGGACAAGCTTTTCAACATAATGGGAAAATGAACACAGACCATCCCATGAACCTTTTGCTCAGGCTTTCAGATGCTCCTTCACCTCTTCAGTGTCGCTGACAGTGTGAAAGGGGACTTTGACCTCCACCGACCGTAGGGGTAGTCTCCCATGAACCCCCTCGTGCCATGGTCAGTGCTACTGTGCTCTCTGGACATTTTGAGGGTTAAAGCCATTCTCAGAATAAAGAATGGCATGCATGTAGCCTAGTATATTGCAGCTCTGAAGTGCTTTATATATTGTGGGTCATGTTCTCTCTTTGTTCAGTCATATTATCAGCCAGCACTTGTTGTAGAAAGTTTTGGATGTGCATATTTTGCACGCTTCATTGATACCAAGGACATGGGATGGGAAGAGATTCTCTGGTGCAACATGACTAGAGTCAGATATCATGGAGACAGACACTGTACTAGAAGCACATTGGTCATAATATCCTGATTGAAAGGTAGTTAGGCTATACAGTAGTCAGACTATTTTGATGTGCATGGCACTGGGATATCACTGGCTATTTCTGTATAATTTGGTATGCTCCTTCGATCCTATTTGTAAGTGTGTCACCTAAAATGCAGTATGATTGGATTATGGTATTGTGGGTATGGGCACGGACATGTAATATATGTTTGTCTGCAGCTTTATGGTGGATTAAAGGGGAAATCTGCATTTCAAACAACAAAGTTTTTGCCCCGTCGCTCGTTTGGTAAAAAGCTGAGGGACGGGGCTAAAGAAATGTAACCACTCTCAAATGAATAGACATAGCTATGGATGCAAGGACTGAACATCATTGAGATTAACATTATAGTTTTAACCATGTTTTGAGGCTATAAGTGTTTTTTTCTTTTACAATTATATGGTTTACAAACAACAGATTATAAAAAGGTTATTTTCAGTTCAGATGGGATACTAGAGTTGAAGTTCATGAGGCATTTACACTGTGTACAAAACATTAAGAACGACTTCCTAATATTGAGTTGCACTTTCATTTGAATTCACCTGGTCAGTCGGTCATGGAATATTATATTAGTCAAGAATCAATAGCATCATTCATTGGAAAGTCAAATGTACGTAGCAATTGCAGCTTGTACAGTTGTGAAATTTGACTGGTTCTATGAAAACACAAAAACTATAGGACTTCAGTTATTGTAGATAGAATTAGAAGTGAATTTGAAGATTATATAAAATGTATACAGTTGTGTCAAACCAAGTGTTGTTCCCTCCTGCTTCAGGCGCCTGAACACATAGGCATTAAGATGATGTAATAAAGAGCTCCAATTCATTCAATAAATACAAATGACTTCAAGTTCATTTATTTGGAGGTCTGTGTTGTGGTTTAATGTGGGTAATATGGTGATATTCACATCGTTGCTTAACTATTTACATAATCAGAATTACGTAAGTGACATGGAAAAGCCACTGAGTACTTCTGACCGACACAAACACAGCCAGGAATAAAAGACAGGCACTATAACAAATGTACTAATCACAGCCAGGAATAAAAGTTAGTCACCAAAGCAGTAATCAATAAGCTGGAACATGTGGATCCCTCTTTGGCCCTCTGGCACAGGGGCTATTATCTACAGAACTTTAGCACATCAGATGTGTCAACAACAAAGTGTTCCAGAACGGAACCCCGAGTCAGGGTGAAGGTGACAGCATCTTGTTTTGTGTCTGTAGTTTGTTTCTCAGGAGGACCACCCTGGATAAACTTCACATACCGTAGATAGTGAACCTGGAACTGCCCAGAGATAATGCAGAGTTAATGAAGACAATGAAGAAACAGTCAGACTGACACCTGATCTTTAACTGGAGGGACACATGTTGCAAGGACCAAACAGCCGTCTTGTTCTTAGACGTCTGAGGCATTGACCTGCTCACTGTCTTAGTCTACCTGGTTTCTCTAGTGAGGCTTCTCAAGCCAACATGAGTGTCTGGGAGTACGCCTGAGGTCATGGACTCCTCTACATCTGGAGTACTTTCTGGGGTCATGGACTCCTCTGGAGTACTTTCTGAGGTCATGGACTCCTTCGCCTGGAGTATGTTTGAGGTCATGGACTCCTATGTCTGGAGTATGTCTGAGGTCATGGACTCCTAAGTCTGGAGTATGTCTGAGGTCATGGACTCCTAAGTCTGGAGTATGTCTGAGGTCATGGACTCCTATGTCTGGAGTATGTCTGAGGTCATGGACTCCTAAGTCTGGAGTATGTCTGAGATCATGGACTCCTTGAACTGCTGATATGAGGAGTGGACTGGGAGACGGAGGACGAGAGTGCAAGGTACAGCGTGGAGAACACCTGTCTCTCCCCCCCCCCCGAGTGTGCAGGAACTCCATGGTGGGCTGTGTGGGGAAGCCCAGTGTGCCCCCCCCCCCCCCCCGGCCAGACACGAAGACCAGAAGCTTCTTGACGGTGAGAGACTCACATCCCTGAAGAGGACACAAACACAGACAATATGACCTAGGATGAATCTTGAGAGGCTGATGTGCTTCTCCTAAACATAATTAATCACTATTCATATATAAAAACATTCTCTCCTTGTTCTCCTCTATCAGGCCTGCTTCCAGGACCCAGATTAAGCCTGGTCCTGGACTAAAAAACATCCCTGAAACATGATGAATCATTTGCATTGAAGATTGATGACATTTTCCTTACACTCCACCCCAATAAGCCAGTCCCTCCAGTAGCCATACGTTATGTCCTCAGCTATTCTCTCATCACTACCGGGGGCTGAGAAGTTCACGTGGAAGAGCGTGAGGAGGTCTACTGCAGAGAGAGGTCTGGCTAGTAACATCTGCTTGAATACAGCAGGATGCCTCTAGCAAGTCCAGAGTAGCCAGTCCTCCTTTCATTTGGTTTAAACACAACAAAAAGGACAACACGCAACAGAGTGAGGGACGTGCACAAGAGACTGAGCTCATAAAAGTAATTACTGTAACTGGTTTTATCTCACTGCTGTGCCAAAAGTGACTAGGCCCAACTCAGCAGTTATTGTACAAAACATACTTACTGGTCCACATGACAACCAAACATCCAAATAGCCCCTCGCAGCAAACCGCACAATGTCTTCCCTTTCCTCCCATGTCTGGACAGGGCCGAGGACCCCCAGCGGACGCAGGATTGAAGACTCTTCCTCCATGACCTCACTAGCAGCCTCCAGGGTTGTGGGTTGAATGACATGAGGAGATATCACAATGCACATCAAAACCCCAGGCCTGTACTCACAAAGCATTTCAGAGGAGTGCTTATCTAGGATCAGTTTCCCATTTTAGATCATAATGAATAAGAGTATACAGGTCACTGACAAAAAAAGGAAACACTTACTTACTTACTGACTTTATTGTCAGTCGATAGGAACATTAGCCCGAGCTATTTAGGAGAGATATCACACCTGGCACATATGATTGTCTAGTTCTGTTTTTCCTGCTGAGGGGTGCCCTATACCTGTGCCCAGAGGGGAGTAGTTCAAAGTCCGGGTACAGGGGGTGGCTTGGGTCCAAAATTATTTTGTGAGCCTTGTGGAGGGCCCTGACCTTAAAGATCTCATCAAGGCCTGTCTGTTTGACTCCAAGTACCTTGCTTGCTGTGGTGATAATCCTTCTCAGCATATTTCTCAGGCAGTGGCATTGCCAAACCAACAAACAATACAAAAAGTTTAAATACTCTCACTTGAGTAAAAGAGGGATAAAAAGTAGATTGAGAGCAGGTGCTTCCAGAGTTAATTAAGTAATTAACATCCCATCATGCTTAGTGTCATGTATAACAATGCTGGGCAGGCCATTATTTTTGCTACAATGGCTTTGCCCCCATAGGATGACAATGCCCCATCCATAGGGCACGAGTGATCACTGAATGGTTTGATGAGCATGAAAACAATGTAAGCCATATGATGTGTCCGTCTCAGTCACCAGATCTCAACCCAATTGAACACTTATGGAAGATTCTGGAGCGGAGCCTGAGACAGCATTTTCCACCACAATCAACAAAACACCAAATTATGGAATTTCTCATGGAAGAAGGGTGTTGTATCCCTCCAACAGAGTTCCAGACACTTGTAGAATCTATGCCACGGTGCACTGAAGCTGTTCTGGCTCGTGGTGCCCCCAACGCCCTATTAAGACACTTATTATTGGCGTTTCCTTTATTTTTGCAGTTGCCTGTATGTACAGGAAGGACCTGGTCCAAGATCAACACTCCTAGTCTGAGAAGCTATGTGAGTACAAGCCCAGGGCTCAGGCTACATACACAAACCAATATATACGGCAAAGAACACGTGAACATGTCACGTGCCTTCTCCAGCCTGGCTCGTATTTCCTGATGTGTAATCTCATCCAGGGCCACAGGAGCAGACGGAAGACCACAGATCATGTCAAATGTTCTCCTGGACAGGGAGTGGGGCCATATCTCACCACTCAGACACTGATCATGTTCTCTACCAGCCTGTACATTATCCCACGCTAAAACTAAAACATGGTACAAGTTAATACCACCATATTAATTCATTTGTTTTTTTTTGGGGGGGGGGGTTACTATGGACAGCGCATAAGAGGCCACCTATCTATGTAGTAATATAGCATATAGGACCTTATAGTTCACTCTGCTAGGACTACACTGAAAGTGATACAACAGGACAGAGTTCTAGGACTAGATAGAAAGTGTCATATTTGAACATATTTGAACATATAAACAGTGCGATCTTACAATACTAGTCCAATATTAGGCTTTTGCAGTAGTCTGGCCCCTGGAACAAACAACAGTCTCGGATGGCTGCCATCAACAGCTGAAGGAACTCCTGTGTTTGACCATGTTGGTCGACTGACCCCTCACATTGAACCTCTGAGGTTGAATCGTTTCCAGCTGAATGCCTTGGTGGCAGAGCGGAGTACGTCCTTTCGTTAAATAAATAAATAATCTTCCATGTTCTCTGGATGGGACACCTGGGAGGCCAAGGGAGACAGCAGTACCTGTAGGTGAACCCTACGATAAAAACAGAAATAAATGACGACATGATACGGAGACACATCGTTTGGAGGAGACAGGATAGAGGCTGGGGAAATGTAACAGCCCACTGGGAAAAGACTAGCGTTGCCTAATACATCAGACTGATACCATCGTTACCCCATGGATATTCCACTCTAGCGATGATTCCATAACTTTCCATTGCATTCTTGTCTTTGGTATTATGAAATCATAGATAATCAAAGGCCTGACATCTAATGGAAATAAATAACAAACATGTAGGCCTGATCTCGTGTATGATGATGCCAACTTCAGATATACTTACTCTTCTGTCGTCATGATGGTCTTCTCTTGGCTTCGACAGTAGGAAACGGGGCATGTTGGCTGTTGGTACAGTTGTTGGGGCAGGTGAGGAGAAGAGCACTGCATGGGTGACAGAGAGAAAGAATTTCCTGAAATTAATAAAGTTAAAGTTAGGTTTACAAAAGTCCAACTGTCAACCTTCAAGTATTAATTTCGATCATAAAACGTGTAGACTTAGCTTATTGTCACTTACAGTTTAACTTGATCGTGCAGCTTCAACCTCCTCCTGCAGGTGGCAGAAATGATGCCCAGACCAGAGCTTGTTATCCCAAAAGCATCGTAGCACTGCAATCATCTTTCGTTCATTTAATTTCAATGGAATTAAGATTATTTTAGTACTATGATGCTTTTGGGAAATCCAGCCGAGGACAGGAGGATGTTAGCCTGAGATCAGACACTGCAACAGATTACGCCAATTATGTTGCAAAACATACACGGAACAAAGTCGAGAAGGATCTATCTGAATTTGTCCAAATTACACCCATACCAAACGTTGACTAAAGTTATCCGAGCGGGACGAGAAAGGCAAGTCAGATTTACACAAAATTCCTGATTAATTTAACGCTAACAAACTATATATGGAAATGATGCACAAGTGAGTCAACGTTTCAACAAAGTTGTTTCCAAGGGGAACTGTTTTTTCAGTCGGACCACAGTTTCCTGTCCGTTAGTGAAAATAGTCCGACTGTAATTGTTTCAGGGTTCAGTGTAAAGCTGAAGAAGTATATATACATAAAATAATGGCTACTTAGAGAGCGTTGATCTATGGTGCTCAAAGTACATGAACGGACTTACCCTGGACCTGGACGTTCCAGTAGTTTCTGAAAACACGATCGCCTTATCAATTTAGAACCATGAACCTCAGAATAGTACTTATTTTGTGGCTCTTCGCTCTGTCTTGCATCGCAGGTAAGGAACATTCACCGATGCCAATCAACTTTTTCGGCACAATTAAATAATACAACAGATACAGCTTCACAACTGTACATCTTTGACTCTACAGACGATGAAGGAATGGTGCAAATTCCAGGAGGAAAGATGACGATGGGGACGAACTCAGCCGACGGCAAGGATGGAGAATCACCCACGAAAGAAGTGACAGTCGATCCATTCAGTATCGATAAATATCCTGTCACTAATTCTGACTTCAGGTAACTTACTTTGATACAGCGATGATGATTCTTCCCAATAAGCAACATTACGTCGAAAGGATGTATAACATACTTATTTTCCAGACGTTGAAGTTGGGTTCATTTTAATTATTGAAAAAAATGTGAAAATACGTTTTTTCCGGACATTGAAATCAGGTTTATTTTCGGGTCTGTCTTTTTTATATATATTATTGCTCCCATCTGTCACATGGACTTATATTAGTCTTTTAAAAAAAGCTTTAAAACGGGCAGTGATGATGTTCAAAGTAGTCCAACCTACAGAATAAACCGACAGACTACTTCAACTACAATAATATTCTCAGTAATGTTTTTTATTTTCTTGTTAGGACTGTGATACTGTATGTTGCTGTTGAATGCTCTGGATAGGAGCGTCTGCTAGAATGTAAATTTAAACCTTCACAAGGCCGCGGGGCCCGACGGATTACCAGTGTACTAAGAGCATACACAGACCATCTGGCAAGTGTCTTCACTGACATTTTCAACCTCTCCCTGACTGAGTCTGTAATACCTAATTGTTTCAAGCAGACCACCATTGTCCCTGAGCCCAAGTAACCTGCCTAAATTATTATCGCCCTGTAGCACTCACGTCGGTAGCCATGAAGTGCTTTGAAAGGCTGGTCATGGCTAACATCAACACCATCATCCCGGAAACCCTAGACCCACTCCAATTCGCATACATCCACAGATGACGCAATCTCACTGTACTTCCTGATGGGCCGCCCCCAGGAGGTAAGGGTAGGCTACAACAAATCTGCCACGCTGATCCTCAACACGTGGGCCCCTTAGGGGTGCGTGTTTAGTCCCCTCCTGTTCTCTCTGTTCACCCACTGCATGGCCAAGCACGATTCCAACACCATCATCAAGTTTGCTGACGACACAACAGTGGTAGGTCTGATCACCGACAACAATGAGACAGCCTATAGGGAGGAGGTCAGAGACCTGGCAGTGTTGTGTCAGGACAACAACGTCTCCCTCAACGTGAGCAGAACAAAGGAGCTGATTGTGGACTACAGGAAAAGGTGGGCCGAACACGCTCCCATTCACATTGACAGGGCTGTAGTTGAGCGGTTTGAGAGTTTCAAGTTCCTTGGTGTCCACATCACCCTCAAACTATCATGGTCAAACACAGCAAGACAGTCGTAAAGAGGGCATGACAAAACCTTTTCTCCCTCAGGAGACTAAAAAGATTTGGTATGGTTCCCCAGAACCACAAAAAGTTCAACAGCTGCACCATTGAGAGCATGCTGACCGGTTGCACCACCGCCTGTTATGGCAACTGCTCGGCCTCCAACCGTAAGGCTCTACAGAGTGTAGTGCGTACGGCCCAGTACTTCACTGGGGCCAAGCTTCCTACTATCCAGTGTGACAATCTGCTCTTGCCACGCCCTCTAGTGCTCATCCTGTGTCTCCTTGACCTGCCGCCACTCCCCCAGTGCTCTCTCCCTGTGTTTGTGATTGTGTGGGCAGAGACAGGTGTGCTGGAGTCAGAGCAGATCCCCACCAGCTGCAACCTGTTCCATAATCAAGACCTCTACAAATACTCAGTCCTGCCACTTCCACACTGCCAGATCGTAATCTCTGCTCAGTCAGTCCATGTTTCTAGCCGTTTGTTCCTGTTGTCCTGTTGTGCCTGTTTTCCCTTCCCTGACGCTGTTTTCCTCTCCGCTACAGTTCTACCCGCTCTGACTCTGGTCCCTGTCTCCAGTCCGACTTCTTGTCATTACTGCTACTCTGTCCTGGATTCCCCACTCTACGCTCCCTTGGATTCCCCTTTGGACCTGATTACCCTGTTCAAACACCTCTAGACCTCAGCCTCCGCACCTGGTTTCCGGGAACCTACCCGAGCTTCCCCTGGCCTGTGCACAATCTTCCCCCCGTGTTTCAATAAATACCTTGGTTACCTCATCCCAGTCTTCTCGTCTGAGTCTGCTCTTGGGTTCACTTGTTCCGCTCCACGTACCTTTATACTAGGCTTTGTCAGAGGAAGGCCCAAGGCCCAAAAAATTGTCAAAGACTCCAGTCACCCATGTCATAGACTGTTCTCTCTGCTACCGCACGGCAAGCGGTACTGGAGCGCCAAGTCTAGGACCAAAAGGCTCCTTAACAGCTTCTACCCCCAAGCCATAAGACTGCTGAACAATTAATCAAATGGCCACCCGGACTATTTACATTGACACCCCCCTCTTTGTTTTTACACTGCTGCTACTCGCTGTTTATTATCTATGCATAGTCACTTTACACCTATCTACATGTACAAATTACCTAATCTGTACCACCGCACATTGACTTGATACATGTACCCCCTGTATATAGGCTCATTTATTTTATTGTGTTACTTTTTATTGTAAAAAATTACTTTAGTTTATTTAGTAAATATTTTCTTAACTCTATGTCTTGAACTGCATTGTTGGTTAAGGGCTTGTAAGTAGTATTTCACGGTAAGGTCTACCTACACCTGTTGTATTCGGCGCATGTGACAAACTTTGATTTGATGTGTTGCACAAGTTTGAACAGCACAGTAAAGTATGGCATAGTAGAGCACAGAGTACACTACGGTACAGTTTAATTTAGTAAAGTACAGTACGGTTTAGTTCAGTAGAGAACAGAGTAAACTTTACTTTTCTTTACTGTGCTGTACTTTACTTTTCTTGACTGTACTGTATTGTACTACACTCTTCTGTGTTCTACAGTACTATGCTGTCCAAACTTGTGAAAAATAATGTACGTCTATGTTTGGGCCAAATCGAGGCCGGACCAGACCAAATCTGAACCAAACATAGACGTCTATGAATGGTTCAGATTTGGTCTGGTCCGGACAAAAAATCTATGTCCGTGGACGTTGAAATTGGGGCATGTCCGCACCAAGACGGCCAAAAGACGTTGGCATCAGTCTATGCTTGGTCGGTTTGTATGTGGGTACACTAGTTGACACTGGAAACTGAGAATATTGAAGTGGTTTATTGTCTTCATCCCAGGGAGTTTGTCAGGGCAAAGAAATACAAGACTGAAGCGGAGACCTTCGGCTGGAGTTTTGTGTTCCAGGACTTTGTGTCTGAAGAGCTGAAGAGCAAAGTGACACAGAAAATAGAGGTGTGTTGAAAGTCACTTCTGCATTTCATATCAAACATCTCTCACACTGATAGGTGATAGGTACATCTCTCACACTGATAGGTGATAGGGGGGGGGGGGGGGTTCCTTCCGAACTGTGATAATGATTTCCTTTCACCCCTGAAGTCAGCACCTTGGTGGATGCCAGTCGAGCGGGTGTTTTGGAGGCAGGTAATGAAGTCATTTTTTAGTTTTTCCCATCCCCCCTGTACCTATATCTGGACTACCTGACTCCTCCTTATGTGTTTGTTCAGCCTGCAGGTCCTGGTTCTGGAATCCGGGAGCGTCTGGACTCCCCAGTGGTCCAGGTGAGCTGGAACGATGCCCAGGCCTTCTGCAGCTGGAGGGGGAGAAGGCTGCCCAGCGAGGAGGAGTGGGAGTGGGCTGCGCGTGGGGGTCTACAGGGTGAGTGGGGCTCGCTAACATAAAATAAAAAATTGTAGTGGGATTGTCTTTATTACAATGCCGGCTGGGGTGGATCTCCACAAAGAATAAGACATATCTCACCATATAATAAGAACCCATGGAATTAGAATTCTAAATCTTGTTAAGTGTTTTTTATTAAGCTTCAAATTAATAGCCATTCATGTATAACAGCCCTCCTCCATTCCATGTTGATAACAGAACTCCTTCTTCCCTCCAGGTAGAACGTATCCCTGGGGAAACAAATTCCAGGCCAACCGCTCCAACCTGTGGCAGGTCAGACAAATGACATCACATTCACCATCCTGAAATGAACATTCTAACGTTCTTCTCATATATTTTGGTTCTTGTGTTCTAAAGCAAAAGTTAAAACTTACATAACCTACATCCTACACAAGTTTCCATGTCAGGATTTGCTCAGAAATATTTTATTCATGATTTATAAAGTGTTTACAATTAGTATCCCTTGTACTGTTGACTTAAATCATCAGTAAGGTTATATCACATAGCAGTATAGGTCGTTATCAATAAAATATCACAATAAGGTGAGTGTTCAATTTGTCTGCTGGGGGACAAGGAGACTCGCAGCTCTGCAAAAACCATTGACAACTGTGTGCCGTTTTCATTGTTAAATAAATGTTAATTATTTGGTTGTAATATCATCAACTCTTGAAGCGCAGAGTCAGAACTACAAATGTCAGGGTATTCCATGCAAAACAATTGCTCACATTTAGATCTATCATTAGAGTTATAGCCTACATCAAGTAACTAGATGCTTTTCATCAGTAAAAATAAATTCATCATGTAATTTCAGATACGTGAGGGTAGCCTCACGATATCTTTCATGGCCACCATTAATTGGATATTTGAGTGATATAAAAAGGGAACTATACCTGAAAAGTATGAGTGGTTTAGGTTAATTTCCCATTATTTGTGGGCTCTGCCTATCAAGCAGAGCTGAAATAAAAGATCCCAGAAATGTTCCATGCGCACAAAAATATGATTTCTCTCAAACTTTGTGCACAGATTTGTTTACATCCCTGTTAGTGAGCATTTCTCCTTTGCCAAGATAATCCATCCACCTGACAAGTGTGGCATATCAAGAAGCTGATTAAACTGCACGATCATTACACAGGTGTACCTTGTGCTGGGGACAACAAAGCCACAGATGTCTCAAGTTTTGAGGGAGTGTACAATTGGAATGCTGACAGCAGGAATGTCCACCAGTGCTATTTCCAGAGAATTGCATGTTCATTTCTCTACCATAAGCCACCTGACTCAATGTCGTTTTAGAGAATTTGGCAGTACGTCCAACCGGCCTCACAACTGCAGACCACGTGTATGGCGTTGTGTGGGCGAGCGGTTTGCTAATGTCAACGTTGTAAACAGAGTGCCCCATTGTGACAGGTGGGGATATGATATGGCCAGGCATACGCTAAGGACAGCGAACACAATTGCTTTTTATCGATGGCAATTTGAATGCATAGACCGTGATGGATCTTGAGGCCCATTGTCGTGCCATTCATCCACCGCCATCACCTCATGTTTCAGCAATCTCATGTTTCGCAACGATCTGTACACATTCCTGGAAGCTGAAAATGTCCCAGTTCTTCCATGGCCTGCATATTCACCAGACGTGTCACCCATTGAGCATGTTTGGGATGCTCTGGATCGACAGTTTGTTCCAGTTCGCGCCAATATCCAGGAACTTCGCACAGCCATTGAAAGGGACAACATTCCACAGGCCACAATCAAGGGACTGATCAACTCTATGTGAAGGAGATGTGTCACGCTGCATGAGGTAAATGGTGGTCACTTCAGATACTGATTGGTTTTCTGCTCCATGCCCCTACCTTTTTATTTTATTTTTTTATCTGTGACCAACAGATGCATACCTGTATTCCCAGTCATGTGAAATATAACCAAATATTGTTTGATTTGCTTGCCGTCTATAGTGGTGGTGACAGCAGTCCGACTAACAACTTTACCAGGATGAGGACTTGCCCATGTCAAGCTCCTTCCAAAAGCCTAATCTTTGACGAAGCAAGCTAAATGACCCATGTTGTTTGCTTAGCTAGCATGCCAAATGGATCTCACAACCCTCACGTATCTGAAAATACACGATCAATTGATGTTTACTGTTTGCTGTAGAACTCTGATAGAGATAAATATGGAATAATCGGAAATGTGTAGTTCTGACTATGCCCATGAAAATGTTAATGAAAAAAAAATGGTGGGACTTGCTTTAACTCATTACAAGTATTTCTGTAGTAGTGGAAGAAGTTTCAAATCTTTTACTTAAGCCAACTAGTAAAATGTAGTAAAATAATTGGTCTGATTACTTTGATAGACTACACTATCAACCTTATTATATTGGATTGTGGGGCAGTTAGATCACATATTTCATCACAAATAACTACACTCAGACTAGCCTACTACACTTTTCTACAGTCTCCTACTAGAATACCACAGTATATGGAACATGTGATAGAGTATAGACGACAAGGAGGCATTGTTGAAGTTACCCTTTTAAGTTGTTGTCTAGGACGAGTTGTTGAGAAAAGTGGTCAAGGTAGCGGATTGGTGTCAAAAGTAATTGTGTCATGCTTAGAATGTGCTCCCCCATTGTTATAAATTGAAAGTTCTGAAAAGTTCCATAGCAGTTAATAGTTGATGTGGTTACTAAAACAGCTGTAACTCTAGATTGGTAGTAGATATTTATGTTCTTATTTCAGATTTGAAGAGCAGAGAAGTAGACCAAGGTGTCATACCCTCCTAAGTTTTTGTCTAAAGTGTTGGGAAAGTGGTCAAAATGGCAGTTGTTTGAGAAAATTAAGACAAAGTTGTTGATGCGGTTACTAAAACAGCTATGTCGTTAGATCTGCACAAGATATTTCTGTTCCAGATTTGAATAACAGAAAAGTAGACAAAGATGTCATAACCTCTAACTTTTTGTCTAACTTGTTCAGAAAGTGGTCAAAATGTCAGTTGTTTATAAAAAGTTACAGAAAATTTTGTTGATGCGGTCACTTATACAGCTGTAACGTTTGATCGGAACCAGATAATTCAGTTATTATTTCAGATTTGAATAGTAGAGAGGTAGAGGAAGATGTCATACCCTGTAACTTGTGTTTAGCAAAGTGGTCAAAGTTGCTGATTTGTTGCATTTACAGTGAATGGAAGTTGGAAGTGATGATGTCACAATGAGGAGCTATTTTCCAAAAGTAAAATTAAAGTGAATGATGATGGACAAAAATAATGACAAAAAAAGGTAGTTTAAAAAGTATAAATAATATCAAAAAGTTGTATGCAACCACACTATTCCAGTCTTCACATTTTTAAGTTTGAATGGCATTACTATCTTAAACGGTGTAAGAGGAGTAGCGTGCAGAATAATAATAAGAAGAAGAAGTATGATGAAGATTTAAAGTTGGGACTTTTGCTTCACAATTCCCACCTAAATAGTTAGACTATAACATTTATTTAACAATCCCTTGAAAACGGCACGTAGTTGTCAATGGTTTTAGAGGAGCAAGGGCGTCTCCTTGCCCCTCAGCAGCCAAATCGAACACTATTGTGACGTTATATTGATTACGACCTGTTATAAATGAGACATTACATTGTTATCCTGTTGTGTTTCAGGGCCTGTTCCCTGATGGAGACACAGCAGAGGACGGTTACCATGGTATCGCCCCTGTCACTGCTTTCCCTCCTCAGAACAGTTTTGGTAAATTTCCCTTTATACAGCCTTCCACCCAGCTTAGCAACGGGAGAATCAGAGCATCACTACATCACTACAGAGTAGTGGCCAGGAGTAGTGTATAGAGAGTAGTGGCCAGGAGTAGTGTGTAGAGAGTACTGTATAGGGAGTAGTGGCCAGGAGTAGTGTATAGGGAGTAGTGGCCAGGGGTAGTGTATAGGGAGTAGTGTATAGAGAGTAGTGGCCAGGAGTAGTGGCCAGGAGTAGTGTATAGAGAGTAGTGTATAGAGAGTAGTGTATAGAGAGTAGTGTATAGAGAGTAGTGTATAGAGAGCAGTGTATAGGGAGTAGTGGCCTGGAGTAGTGTATAGGGAGTAGTGGCCAGGGGTAGTGTATAGGGAGTAGTGGCCAGGAGTAGTGTATAGGGAGTAGTGGCCAGGGGTAGTGTATAGGGAGTAGTGGCCAGGAGTAGTGTATAGGGAGTAGTGGCCAGGGGTAGTGTATAGGGAGTAGTGGCCAGGGGTAGTGTATAGGGAGTAGTGGCCAGGGGTAGTGTATAGGGAGTAGTGGCCAGGGGTAGTGTATAGGGAGTAGTGGCCAGGGGTAGTGTATAGGGAGTAGTGGCCAGGGGTAGTGTATAGGGAGTAGTGGCCAGGGGTAGTGTATAGGGAGTAGTGGCCAGGGGTAGTGTATAGGGAGTAGTGGCCAGGGGTAGTGTATAGGGAGTAGTGGCAAGGGGTAGTGTATAGGGAGTAGTGGCCAGGGGTAGTGTATAGGGAGTAGTGTATAGGGAGTAGTGGCAAGGGGTAGTGTATAGGGAGTAGTGGCCAGGGGTAGTGTATAGGGAGTAGTGGCCAGGGGTAGTGTATAGGGAGTAGTGGCCAGGAGTAGTGTATAGAGAGTAGTGTATAGGGAGTAGTGTATAGAGAGTAGTGGCCAGGAGTAGTGTATAGAGAGTAGTGTATAGAGAGTAGTGGCCAGGAGTAGTGGCCAGGGGTAGTGTATAGAGAGTAGTGGCCAGGGGTAGTGTATAGAGAGTAGTGGCCAGGAGTAGTGTATAGAGAGTAGTGTATAGAGAGTAGTGTATAGAGAGTAGTGGCCAGGAGTAGTGGCCAGGGGTAGTGTATAGAGAGTAGTGTATAGAGAGTAGTGTATAGAGAGTAGTGTATAGAGAGTAGTGTATAGAGAGTAGTGTATAGAGAGTAGTGGCCAGGAGTAGTGTATAGAGAGTAGTGGCCAGGAGTAGTGTATAGAGAGTAGTGTATAGAGAGTAGTGGCCAGGAGTAGTGGCCAGGGGTAGTGTATAGAGAGTAGTGTATAGAGAGTAGTGGCCAGGAGTAGTGTATAGAGAGTAGTGTATAGAGAGTAGTGGCCAGGAGTAGTGGCCAGGTGTAGTGTATAGAGAGTAGTGGCCAGGAGTAGTGTATAAAGAGTAGTGGCCAGGAGTAGTGTATGGGGTAGTGGCCAGGGGTAGTGTATAGGGAGTAGTGGCCAGGAGTAGTGAATGGGGTAGTGGCCAGGAGTAGTGTATAGGGAGTAGTGGCCAGGGGTAGTGTATAGAGAGTAGTGGCCAGGAGTAGTGTATGGGGTAGTGGCCAGGAGTAGTGTATAGAGAGTAGTGGCCAGGGGTAGTGTATAGAGAGTAGTGGCCAGGAGTAGTGTATGGGGTAGTGGCCAGGAGTAGTGTATAGGGAGTAGTGGCCAGGGGTAGTGTATAGAGAGTAGTGGCCAGGAGTAGTGGCAAGGGGTAGTGTATAGGGAGTACTGTATAGGGAGTAGTGAACCGGAGTAGTGTATAGGGAGTAGTGGCCAGGGGTAGTGTATAGGGAGTAGTGGCCAGGGGTAGTGTATAGGGAGTAGTGAACCGGAGTAGTGTATAGGGAGTAGTGGCCAGGGGTAGTGTATAGGGAGTAGTGGCCAGGGTAGTGTATAGGGAGTAGTGAACAGGAGTAGTGTATAGGGAGTAGTGGCCAGGGGTAGTGTATAGGGAGTAGTGAACAGGAGTAGTGTATAGGGAGTAGTGGCCAGGGGTAGTGTATAGGGAGTAGTGGCCAGGGGTAGTGTATAGGGAGTAGTGTATAGGAGTAGTGGCCAGGGGTAGTGTATAGGGAGTAGTGTATAGGGAGTAGTGGCCAGGAGTAGTGTATAGGGAGTAGTGGCCAGGAGTAGTGTATAGGGGTAGTGGCCAGGAGTAGTGTATAGGGAGTAGTGGCCAGGAGTAATGCATGGGGTAGTGTATAAGAGTAGTGTATAGGTAAAGGACAGCGCAATGATTCTGCCTGGACTGCCGGTTGAAGGACAAAAGTCACGTAGGAGTGACTCCACTGACATAGGACAATGGGCCAGGGGTCCATTTAGAATTGGTCATCAGTTTGTCTCTCTGTCCCCTCCCTCAGGACTATATGACATGATGGGAAATGCATGGGAGTGGACATCTACACCCTTCCCTGGAGGACGACCAATGTTCGTGCTGCGTGGTGGTTCCTGGATCGACACGGAAGATGGATCAGCCAATCACAAGGCTCGAATCACGACCAGGCAAGTGAACGTTTAGGATGCAAAGCTTACCCAGTAGGCATACGACGTGATAAAGACGTATTTTACTGGTTGAAATCTGGTTGGGACGTCTTCGATCCATCGATCCAGTAACCTTTCGGCTTTCAATGTATATGAATGAGGGTTTGAGGATCAGTTGCTGTTACTTTACTTGGAAAGTGTGGGTGTTGAAATGGGAATGTGTTTTGTTTCTGTGTTTCTACAGGATGGGGAACACTCCGGACTCGGCTTCTGATAACCTGGGCTTCAGGTGTGCTGCCAGGAAGGACAAAACGGAGCTGTAGGGACCAATAAATGAAGACGATAAAAGTTATGCCACAAGGGAGAGCAAGATAGAAACCAGTTATAGGTACTATGCAGTGACCATAGCATTTAGTTAAGTTAAGACTCAGACAATAGTGATGATGTTGATAATGTGCAGGAACATTTTTCTCCTGTGGAGACCTGGGCTCAAATCAATCTGCTTAACCTATGTGTCTTTTTCTACAAACTACTGTAATACAATGAGCAATAAACAAGATTTTACATCAAGATGTTGTAAAATGTACTTACTTACAACCATTTTTCACACTTTGTCATTGTGCACTAAGAATATGGAACCAAATACTAAACTTTTGACAACTTAAATACATATAAGTGAATTTGTCCCAATACTTTTGGTCCCCTACAATGCGGGGACTATTTGTAAAAAATGCTATAATTTCTAAACGGTTCACCCGATATGGATGAAAATACCCTCAAATGAAAGCTGACAGTCTGCACTTTAACCTCCATAGTCAATGTGTCATTTCAAATCTAAGGTGCTGGAGTACAGAGCCAAAAAACAAAAATGTGTCACTGTCCCAATACTTTTGGAGCTCACTGTTAATGATAACACAGAATGTAGGACTGATCCGAGCTGTAGGGCAATTCCATGGTAACAGAGTGATGCCGACAGTAAGATTATTCATTTTAAAATGTTTGAAACAAACTATACAACTCTGCACAAGGACTACTTTTAACCATTTGCGATCATAGGGTTCTTAGAACACTCATCTGTGCGTGGTCTTCTGAGTTGGGCCTCTGGGAGATTTAATGCTGACAGTAGATTTACCATGCCTTTGGTGATAACCTAAAAGACCGCATTCCATAGCATGAGTTGGTGTTTGTGTGCCGGGAGGTACCAGGGTGGAGATGTCTCGGGAATGGATAATGATGAGGGGAACCTTGTTTTGGGGGCCAGACCCTGGTTTCCACACAATGAGAACAGTCTTTATAGCAGATACTGTCTTCTGTGAATTATTCATTTATTTCATACAAATCCTAACCTTTTGACCCAATCCACACATCTGTTGTTTGTCATGTAGACTAAGGGGGTGTATCTTCGCTATAAAAGATCTTTGTATCCTTTGTGTCGGGGCTCTCAACGAATCATCTAAGGGTGGTTCGTCGACCAGCCATCGTTATTGCAGAGCACTCACATCATCCACTTATGCGTGTGGTGTGACATGCTTTCCTTATTAATAAGTGAATAAAGATATAGTTGAAGTATAACTGTGATAAGTAGGCAAGTCAGTTAAGAACAAATTCATATTTACAATGACGGCCAAGGAACAGTGGGTTAACTGCCTTGTTCAGGGGCAGAATGATGATGAAGATTTTTACCTTGTCAGCTCGGGGATTCAATCTAGCAACCTTTACTGTTACTGGCCCGACGCTCTAACTACTAGGCTACCTGCCACCCCACTTGTCTGTTAGCATGGCTCAGTATTGTAAAGCTTGCTGTCATTTCATGCCCAACCAACCTCGTGGAGAGCTATCCTATAGGTTTTCACTTCATCCCTTACCTACCTACACTACTTACCTACACTACGCAGTAGCTAGGTTTCCAATCCGATTGGCAACAGATTTTCATGTGAATATTCTCAAATCCGTATGAAGAAAATATGCACATTTTCCCACCAGTGGTGTTTCCACCAAACTGACGTAGTGCACACAAAATTTACTTCTTCACTTATGTTTTCATGTACTGAGATAAAAATGTCATTTTCAATGTGTTTCCATTGCATTTTCAACTCTACCAATAGTTTTGTCACAAACTGTTCTGTTAAATAGAAATTGTGCGTCCTCCAGTCTTGGCATGTGCACACTAACCAACAGCTCACAGATACAGTGTGGATAGGCTGTGCGGGTAGGTTAGTCTACATCAGTGGTTCCCAAACTTTTTATTGTCTCGTACCCCTTCAAACATTCAACCTCCAGCTGTGTACCCCCTCTAGCACCAGGGTCAGCGCACTCTCAAATGTGTTTTTTTGCCATCATTGTAAGTCTGCCACACACACTATTTTTTTTATTTTTTTTATTTAACCTTTATTTAACCAGGTAGGCTAGTTGAGAACAAGTTCTCATTTACAACTGCTACCTGGCCAAGATAAAGAAAAGCAGTGCGACAGAAACAACAACACAGAGTTACATGGAATAAACAAGCGTACAGTCAATAACACAATAGGAAAAAAAAGAAAATCTATATACAGTGTGTGCAAATGGCATGAGGAGGTAAGGCAATAAATAGGCCATAGTAGCAAAGTAATTACAGTTTAGCAGATTAACACTGGAGTGATAGATGAGCAGATGATGGTGTGTAAGTAGTGATACTGGTGTGCAAAAGAGCAGCAAAGTAAATAAAAACAATGTGGGGATGAGGGTAGGTAGATTGGGTGGGCTATTTACAGATGGACTATGTACAGCTGCAGCGATCGGTTAGCTGCTCAGATAGCTGATGTTTAAAGTTAGTGAGGGAAATGTAAGTCTCCAGCTTCAGTGATTTTTGCAATTCGTTCCAGTCACTGGCAGCAGAGAACAGCAGGTCTGGAGTGAACCAAGGTTTGTTCTACATTTTTTGAAAGGGGCATGCTTATTTAAGATGGTGAGGAAATTACTTTTAAAGAACGACCAGGCATCCTCGACTGACGGGATGAGGTCAATATCCTTCCAGGATACCTGGGCCAGGTCGATTAGAAAGGCCTGCTCACAGAAGTGTTTTAGGGAGTGTTTGACAGTGATGAGGGGTGGTTGTTTGACCGCGGACCCATAGCGGATGCAGGCAATGAGACAGTGATCGCTGAGATCCTGATTGAAAACAGCAGAGGTGTATTTGGAGGGCAAGTTGGTCAGGATCTATAAGGGTGTCCATGTTTACGGATTTAGGGTTGTACCTGGTGGGTTCCTTGATAATTTGTGTGAGATTGAGGGCATCAAGCTTAGATTGTAGGACTGCTGGGGTGTTAAGCATATCCCAGTTTAGGTCACCTAACAGAACCAGCTCTGAAGATAGATGGGGGGCAATCAATTCACATATGGTGTCCAGGGCACAGCTGGGGGCTGAGGGGGGGGGGGGGGGGGGGGCTATAACAGGCGGCAACAGTGAGAGGCTTATTTCTGGAGAGATACATTTTTTAAATTAGAAGCTCGAACTGTTTGGGCATAGACCTGGAAAGTATGACAGAACTTTGCAGTTTATCTCTGCAGTAGATTGCAACTCCTCCCCCTTTGGCAGTTCAATCTTGACGGAAAATGTTGTAGTTGGGTATGGAAATCTCAGAATTTTTGGTGGCCTTCCTAAGCCAGGATTCAGACACGGCAAGGACATCGGGGATGGCGGAGTTTGCTAAAGCAGTGAGTAAAACAAATTTAGGGAGGAGGCTTCTGATGTTAACATGCATGAAACCAAGGCTTTTTTGATTACAGAAGTCAACAAATGAGAGTGCCTGGGGACACGCAGGCCCTGGGTTAGCCTCCACATCACCCGAGGAACAGAGGAGGAGTAGGATGAGGGTATGGCTAAAGGCTAGCAAAACTGGTCGTCTGGTGCGTTGGGGAAAGAGAATAAAAGGAGCAGATTTCTGGGCATGGTAGAATAGATTAAGGGCATAATGTGCAGACAGGGGTATGGTGGGATGCGGGTACAGCGGAGGTAAGCCCAGGCACTGAGTGATGATAAGAGAGGTTGCATCTCTGGACATGCTAGTTATACTGGGTGAGGTCACCGCATGTGTGGGAGGTGGGACAAAGGAGGTACAGTGGGGCAAAAAAAGTATTTAGTCAGCCACCAATTGTGCAAGTTCTCCCACTTAAAAAGATGAGAGAGGCCTGTAATTTTCATCATAGGTACACTTCAACTATGACAGACAAAATGAGGGAAAAAAATCCAGAAAATCACATTGTAGGATGTTTAATGAATTTATTTGCAAATTGTGGTGGAAAAATAAGTATTTGGTCACCTACAAACAAGTAAGATTTCTGGCTCTCGCAGATCTGTAACTTCTTCTTTAAGAGGCTCCTCTGTCCTCCACTCGTTACCTGTATTAATGGCACCTGTTTGAACTTGTTATCAGTATAAAAGACACCTGTCCACAACCTCAAACAGTCACACTCCAAACTCCACTATGGCCAAGACCAAAGAGCTGTCAAAGGACACCAGAAACAAAATTGTAGACCTGCACCAGGCTGGAAAGACTGAATCTGCAATAGGTAAGCAGCTTAGTTTGAAGAAATCAACTGTGGGAGCAATTATTAGGAAATGGAAGACATACAAGACCACTGATAATCTCCCTCGATCTGGGGCTCCACGCAAGATCTCACCCCGTGGGGTCAAAATGATCACAAGAACGGTGAGCAAAAATCCCAGAACCACACGGGGGGACCTAGTAAATGACCTGCAGAGAGCTGGGACCAAAGTAACAAAGCCTACCATCAGCAAGGCCATTGAAGATGGAACGTGGCTGGGTCTTTCAGCATGACAATGATCCCAAACACACCGCCCGGGCAACGAAGGAGTGGCTTCGTAAAAAGCATTTCAAGGTCCTGGAGTGGCCTAGCCAGTCTCCAGATCTCAACCCCATAGAAAATCTTTGGAGGGAGTTGAAAGTCCGTGTTGCCCAGCAACAGCCCCAAAACATCACTGCTCTAGAGGAGATCTGCATGGAGGAATGGGCCAAAATACCAGCAACAGTGTGTGAAAACCTTGTGAAGACTTACAGAAAACGTTTGACCTCTGTCATTGCCAACAAAGGGTATATAACAAAGTATTGAGATAAACTTTTGTTATTGACCAAATACTTATTTTCCACCATAATTTGCAAAAACATTCATAAAAAATCCTACAATGTGATTTTCTGGATTTTTTCCCCTCATTTTGTCTGTCATAGTTGAAGTGTACCTACGATGAAAATTACTGGCCTCTCTCATCTTTTTAAGTGGGAGAACTTGCACAATTGGTGGCTGACTAAATACTTTTTTGCCCCACTGTATCTAAGGGATGTACAGTGGGACTAGGGGCTCCGCAGTAAACTTAAACAATGATAATTATCCTAAACAACAGTATACAAGGCATATTGACATTTGAGAGAGACATAAAGCGAGTCAGAAAGCTGTGTTGATTGGGAGAGCTAGCTAAGTCAACAACGGGTAAGACAACAACAGCTAATCAGCTAAGTCAACAACAACAGGAAAAATGGAGATGAATGGGCAGAGAGGGTCGGTTAACTACACACAGGGCCTGAGTTCGGGGCCGACAGATAAACAAAGGTGAACAAAGTGGAGTACCGTGATAAATGAACAGTCCAGCAGGCATCAGCTATGTAGCCAAGTGATCATAGGGTCCAGTGTACAGGAATAGATGAAACAGGGAAGCAGCTAGGTAGTTGTTACTACGCTAGCACGCGGGAGACACGGCGTTTAAAGTTAGCAGTCCGGGGTAAGTAAAAGTGTCTGCTCCGTCCTATGGCAAAGGCCGGTTGAAGGCACAGCTGATGGAATTACGTCTGCGGACCAGTCGTGGTGGTACGGCGGGGCGCCGTGTCGACGAGGGGACCGGGCCAGATGGCGAAAGAGGTATTGTGGTTGTGGAAATTTTGTTTGCTAGCCGGGAGATGCGCCTGGCTCAGGGCTAGCTTCGGGGCTGGGTCACTCAGTTGAAGATAGCTAGCTGTGATGATCAATGGTCGGCAGGAATCTGCCGTTGTAGTGAAGTAAAGCAGTCCGATGCTGGCAGGTATTATCGAGGCTAAAAAATGGCTGGTGCCTGACCTGAGCAGAGGGTAAAGGCCGCTAACAGTGGCTAACAATGATTAAATGGCTAGTAACTTAGCTAATTAACTGGCTACCTTCTGATGAAAGTTTTGGCTATAGGGTCTAAAAAAATTGCGGATCCGTGTCACATTGAGTGAGGCGTGTTACCGGAAGGTATATTTAATTTAAAAATGGAAAAAGAGATTGAAAAATTATTTGGAATATCTACAAAAAAGACAAAAATACAAAGAGTAAACGAGAGGACAACAAACCACATCTGCACTGCTACGCCATCTTGGATTTTTGATACTATACGATACATTTATTAAACATAAGAATGAGTGGGAGTTTGTCACAACCCGGCTCGTGGGAAGTGACAAAGAGCTCTTATAGCACTTGGGCACAAATAATAATATAATAATCAATAATTTTGCTATTTTTTTAACCGTCTTACATATAAAACCTTATTTGTTCATCGAAAATTGTGAATAACTCACCACAGGTTAATGAGAAGGGTGTGCTTGAAAGGATGCACATAACTCTGCAATGTTGGGTTGTATTGGAGAGTCTCAGTCTTAAATCATTTTCCACACACAGTCTGTGCCTGTATTTGGTTTTCATGCTAGTGAGGGCCGAGAATCCACTCTCACATAGGTACGTGGTTGCAAAGGTAATCAGTGTCTTAACAGCGCAACCCATATTCTGAGCGCAGCCCAATCCAGATATCTGAAATTCAGTTTTCACAGAACCGCTTGTTGCAATTTCGATGAGAATCTCTTGTTCAGATATAGGTAAGAGGACTGGATGCAGGGCATGAAAGGGATAACGAATCCAGTTGTTTGTGTCCACTCCGGGAAAGTATCTGTGTAATTTCCCACCCAACTCACTCAGGTGCTTCGCTATATCACATTTAACATTGTCCGTACGCTTGCTAGGTTTTTCAATGTTCCATAATCAACAGGGGTTTGGGGGCCAACAGATCCTCTTGCAGCCAGTGTTGAAGCCAGACGATGTGGATGTCTCAGGATGTGGATTTCCCAATGACAAAGACGCTGAAGATATTTTGATTGTGAAGCATCTGCCATCTGCATGTTGGATTCAATACCATTTCGCCAACATAAATCTGCACTCTGAAGCTAGTTGTCACAAGCTGCCATCTGTTACACATGACTCTTGGAACTGAAAGTGCTTGATAAACTCACTGGAGTACATGGGCTGCAGCCTGGGAAGCCTTCAAGGGAGACGACATCTTACTTACCGAGATGTAATTGTTGTTTGTCTAATTTTCATTAATCAATAAAAGAATGATGTATCAAAAAGCTCTTGTTTGTCTCTTTTTTATACAGCTTTTGTCATACCCTAGTTATGTGATGGGAGGGAAAAGTTACACATAGTGTCACCAGCAGAGCTTTTGTTTGTCTCTTTTTGATACAGCTTTTGCCAGCTGAGAGTATACATTCAGGTAGCAGAGGAAGCAGTGCATAGCAGTAGGTCAGTTAGGACAGAATAGCTACAGTAGACAGGTGTGAGAGTAAACGTGAAGCAGGACAAACTATACATTCACGTACATACTACCTCAATTAGCCTGACCAAGCGATGCCCCCGCACATTGGCTAACCGGACTATCGGCATTGTTTCCCGTCACACACCACCCCCGCACAACCCCTCTTTTACGCTACTGCTAATCTCTGTTTATCATATATGCATAGTCACTTTAACCATACCTACATGTACATACAACCTCAATCAGCCCGACTAACCGGTGCCTGTATATAGCCTCGCTACTGTTATAGCCTCACTACTGCATATAGCCTCGCAACTGTTATTTTTCATGGTCTTTTTTACTGTTGTTATATTTCTTTACTTAGCTTTTGTTCACCTAATAACTTTTTTAAATTTAGAAATTGCACTGTCGGTAATAGCCTGTAAGTAAGGATTTCACTGTAAGGTCTACAGCCGTTGTATTTGGCGCACGTGACAAATAAACTTTGATTTGATTTGATAATCTCAAAAGTACAGTCAGTGAGAGAGAAGTATCCTACGGCTTATGTCAAACTTTTTGATTGATGACTCTGCATTTAGTCCCGCCCCCTGACATATAATGACTCATTTTGCCCTCCCCTGTATTTGGTACGTCCCACTATTACATAATTTCCTACCCAGAATCCTCCACATTTTCTGATTTACCTGTATAAATATGAGTATTATTCAAGGGATCTCACACTTCTTCTCAGATATCTTAAGACGACGTACCTTGAAACATGTCTCAGGGAAAGCCTTCAACAATCATCCCATGGACTATGAAGCGCAAGAGGATCCAGTGTTTCCTCAGTGGAGCGCAGGGTCTTCAGCTGAAAGTGCGAGTGGCTTCTCTCCAGGTCAATTGGACGGCAACCATTCATTGGACAACAGCCATCCATTGGACGACAACAGCCATCCTTTGGAATGGAAAGCGTTCAACCATCATCCCATGGACTATGAAGCACAAGAGGATCCAATGTTTCCTCAGTGGAGTGCTGGGCCTTCCGTTGAAATTGCAAGTAGCTCCTTACAGGATAAATTGGATGGCAACCATTTATTGGACAACAGCCATCCATTGGAAGACAAACATCTATGTGTTTGCCAGGAGGCGCTAGGTTTTTCACCGGGCTGCAGCCTGGGAAGCTTTCCAGGGATATGACACCCTACTTGCCGAGATGTAATTGTTGTTTGTCTAATTTTCATTAATCAATAAAAGAATGATGTATCAAAAAGCTCTTGTTCGTCTCTTTTTTATACAGCTTTTGTCATACCCTAGTTATGTGATGGGAGGGAAAAGTTACACATAGTGTCACCAGCAGAGCTTTTGTTTGTCCCTTTTTGATACAGCTTTTGCCAGCTGAGAGTATACATTCAGGTAGCAGAGGAAGCAGTGCATAGCAGTAGGTCAGTTAGGACAGAATAGCTACAGTAGACAGGTGTGAGAGTAAACGTGAAGCAGGACAAACTATACATTCACGTACATACTACCTCAATTAGCCTGACCAACCGATGCCCCCGCACATTGGCTAACCGGACTATCGGCATTGTTTCCCGTCACACACCACCCGCCAACCCCTCTTTTACGCTACTGCAAATCTCTGTTTATCATATATGCATAGTCACTTTAACCATACCTACATGTACATACAACCTCAATCAACCCGACTAACCGGTGCCTGTATATAGCCTCGCTACTGTTATAGCCTCACTACTGCATATAGCCTCGCAACTGTTATTTTTCATGGTCTTTTTTACTGTTGTTATATTTCTTTACTTAGCTTTTGTTCACCTAATAACTTTTTTAAATTTAGAAATTGCACTGTCGGTAAAGGCCTGTAGGTAAGGATTTCACTGTAAGGTCTACAGCCGTTGTATTTGGCGCACGTGACAAATAAACTTTGATTTGATTTGATAATCTCAAAAGTACAGTCAGTGAGAGAGAAGTATCCTACGGCTTATGTCAAACTTTTTGATTGATGACTCTGCATTTAGTCCCGCCCCCTGACATATAATGACTCATTTTGCCCTCCCCTGTATTTGGTACGTCCCACTATTACATAATTTCCTACCCAGAATCCTCCACATTTTCTGATTTACCTGTATAAATATGAGTATTATTCAAGGGATCTCACACTTCTTCTCAGATATCTTAAGACGACATACCTTGAAACATGTCTCAGGGAAAGCCTTCAACAATCATCCCATGGACTATGAAGCGCAAGAGGATCCAGTGTTTCCTCAGTGGAGTGCAGGGTCTTCAGCTGAAAGTGCGAGTGGCTTCTCTCCAGGTCAATTGGACGGCAACCATTCATTGGACAACAGCCATTCATTGGACGACAACAGCCATCCTTTGGAATGGAAAGCGTTCAACCATCATCCCATGGACTATGAAGCACAAGAGGATCCAATGTTTCCTCAGTGGAGTGCTGGGCCTTCAGTTGAAATTGCAAGTAGCTCCTTACAGGATCAATTGGATGGCAACCATTTATTGGACAACAGCCATCCATTGGAAGACAAACATCTATGTGTTTGCCAGGAGGCGCTAGGTTTTTCACCGGGCTGCAGCCTGGGAAGCTTTCCAGGGATATGACACCCTACTTGCCGAGATGTAATTGTTGTTTGTCTAATTTTCATTAATCAATAAAAGAATGATGTATCAAAAAGCTCTTGTTCGTCTCTTTTTTATACAGCTTTTGTCATACCCTAGTTATGTGATGGGAGGGAAAAGTTACACATAGTGACACCAGCAGAGCTTTTGTTTGTCTCTTTTTGATACAGCTTTTGCCAGCTGAGAGTATACATTCAGGTAGCAGAGGAAGCAGTGCATAGCAGTAGGTCAGTTAGGACAGAATAGCTACAGTAGACAGGTGTGAGAGTAAACGTGAAGCAGGACAAACTATACATTCACGTACATACTACCTCAATTAGCCTGACCAAGCGATGCCCCCGCACATTGGCTAACCGGACTATCGGCATTGTTTCCCGTCACACACCACCCGCCAACCCCTCTTTTACGCTACTGCAAATCTCTGTTTATCATATATGCATAGTCACTTTAACCATACCTACATGTACATACAACCTCAATCAACCCGACTAACCGGTGCCTGTATATAGCCTCGCTACTGTTATAGCCTCACTACTGCATATAGCCTCGCAACTGTTATTTTTCATGGTCTTTTTTACTGTTGTTATATTTCTTTACTTAGCTTTTGTTCACCTAATAACTTTTTTAAATTTAGAAATTGCACTGTCGGTAATAGCCTGTAAGTAAGGATTTCACTGTAAGGTCTACAGCCGTTGTATTTGGCGCACGTGACAAATAAACTTTGATTTGATTTGATAATCTCAAAAGTACAGTCAGTGAGAGAGAAGTATCCTACGGCTTATGTCAAACTTTTTGATTGATGACTCTGCATTTAGTCCCGCCCCCTGACATATAATGCCTCATTTTGCCCTCCCCTGTATTTGGTACGTCCCACTATTACATCATTTCCTACCCAGAATCCTCCACATTTTCTGATTTACCTGTATAAATATGAGTATTATTCAAGGGATCTCACACTTCTTCTCAGATATCTTAAGACGACATACCTTGAAACATGTCTCAGGGAAAGCCTTCAACAATCATCCCATGGACTATGAAGCGCAAGAGGATCCAGTGTTTCCTCAGTGGAGTGCAGGGTCTTCAGCTGAAAGTGCGAGTGGCTTCTCTCCAGGTCAATTGGACGGCAACCATTCATTGGACAACAGCCATCCATTGGACGACAACAGCCATCCTTTGGAATGGAAAGCGTTCAACCATCATCCCATGGACTATGAAGCACAAGAGGATCCAATGTTTCCTCAGTGGAGTGCTGGGCCTTCCGTTGAAATTGCAAGTAGCTCCTTACAGGATCAATTGGATGGCAACCATTTATTGGACAACAGCCATCCATTGGAAGACAAACATCTATGTGTTTGCCAGGAGGCGCTAGGTTTTTCACCGGGCTGCAGCCTGGGAAGCTTTCCAGGGATATGACACCCTACTTGCCGAGATGTAATTGTTGTTTGTCTAATTTTCATTAATCAATAAAAGAATGATGTATCAAAAAGCTCTTGTTCGTCTCTTTTTTATACAGCTTTTGTCATACCCTAGTTATGTGATGGGAGGGAAAAGTTACACATAGTGTCACCAGCAGAGCTTTTGTTTGTCCCTTTTTGATACAGCTTTTGCCAGCTGAGAGTATACATTCAGGTAGCAGAGGAAGCAGTGCATAGCAGTAGGTCAGTTAGGACAGAATAGCTACAGTAGACAGGTGTGAGAGTAAACGTGAAGCAGGACAAACTATACATTCACGTACATACTACCTCAATTAGCCTGACCAACCGATGCCCCCGCACATTGGCTAACCGGACTATCGGCATTGTTTCCCGTCACACACCACCCGCCAACCCCTCTTTTACGCTACTGCAAATCTCTGTTTATCATATATGCATAGTCACTTTAACCATACCTACATGTACATACAACCTCAATCAACCCGACTAACCGGTGCCTGTATATAGCCTCGCTACTGTTATAGCCTCACTACTGCATATAGCCTCGCAACTGTTATTTTTCATGGTCTTTTTTACTGTTGTTATATTTCTTTACTTAGCTTTTGTTCACCTAATAACTTTTTTAAATTTAGAAATTGCACTGTCGGTAAAGGCCTGTAGGTAAGGATTTCACTGTAAGGTCTACAGCCGTTGTATTTGGCGCACGTGACAAATAAACTTTGATTTGATTTGATAATCTCAAAAGTACAGTCAGTGAGAGAGAAGTATCCTACGGCTTATGTCAAACTTTTTGATTGATGACTCTGCATTTAGTCCCGCCCCCTGACATATAATGACTCATTTTGCCCTCCCCTGTATTTGGTACGTCCCACTATTACATAATTTCCTACCCAGAATCCTCCACATTTTCTGATTTACCTGTATAAATATGAGTATTATTCAAGGGATCTCACACTTCTTCTCAGATATCTTAAGACGACATACCTTGAAACATGTCTCAGGGAAAGCCTTCAACAATCATCCCATGGACTATGAAGCGCAAGAGGATCCAGTGTTTCCTCAGTGGAGTGCAGGGTCTTCAGCTGAAAGTGCGAGTGGCTTCTCTCCAGGTCAATTGGACGGCAACCATTCATTGGACAACAGCCATCCATTGGACGACAACAGCCATCCTTTGGAATGGAAAGCGTTCAACCATCATCCCATGGACTATGAAGCACAAGAGGATCCAATGTTTCCTCAGTGGAGTGCTGGGCCTTCCGTTGAAATTGCAAGTAGCTCCTTACAGGATCAATTGGATGGCAACCATTTATTGGACAACAGCCATCCATTGGAAGACAAACATCTATGTGTTTGCCAGGAGGCGCTAGGTTTTTCACCGGGCTGCAGCCTGGGAAGCTTTCCAGGGATATGACACCCTACTTGCCGAGATGTAATTGTTGTTTGTCTAATTTTCATTAATCAATAAAAGAATGATGTATCAAAAAGCTCTTGTTTGTTTCTTTTTTATACAGCTTTTGTCATACCCTAGTTATGTGATGGGAGGGAAAAGTTACACATAGTGTCACCAGCAGAGCTTTTGTTTGTCTCTTTTTAATACAGCTTTTGCCAGCTGAGAGTATACATTCAGGTAGCAGAGGAAGCCGTGCATAGCAGTAGGTCAGTTAGGACAGAATAGCTACAGTAGACAGGTGTGAGAGTAAACGTGAAGCAGGACAAACTATACATTCACGTACATACTACCTCAATTAGCCTGACCAACCGATGCCCCCGCACATTGGCTAACCGGACTATCGGCATTGTTTCCCGTCACACACCACCCGCCAACCCCTCTTTTACGCTACTGCTAATCTCTGTTTATCATATATGCATAGTCACTTTAACCATACCTACATGTACATACAACCTCAATCAGCCCGACTAACCGGTGCCTGTATATAGTCTCGCTACTGTTATAGCCTCACTACTGCATATAGCCTCGCAACTGTTATTTTTCATGGTCTTTTTTACTGTTGTTATATTTCTTTACTTAGCTTTTGTTCACCTAATAACTTTTTTAAATTTAGAAATTGCACTGTCGGTAATAGCCTGTAAGTAAGGATTTCACTGTAAGGTCTACAGCCGTTGTATTTGGCGCACGTGACAAATAAACTTTGATTTGATTTGATAATCTCAAAAGTACAGTCAGTGAGAGAGAAGTATCCTACGGCTTATGTCAAACTTTTTGATTGATGACTCTGCATTTAGTCCCGCCCCCTGACATATAATGACTCATTTTGCCCTCCCCTGTATTTGGTACGTCCCACTATTACATAATTTCCTACCCAGAATCCTCCACATTTTCTGATTTACCTGTATAAATATGAGTATTATTCAAGGGATCTCACACTTCTTCTCAGATATCTTAAGACGACGTACCTTGAAACATGTCTCAGGGAAAGCCTTCAACAATCATCCCATGGACTATGAAGCGCAAGAGGATCCAGTGTTTCCTCAGTGGAGTGCAGGGTCTTCAGCTGAAAGTGCGAGTGGCTTCTCTCCAGGTCAATTGGACGGCAACCATTCATTGGACAACAGCCATCCATTGGACGACAACAGCCATCCTTTGGAATGGAAAGCGTTCAACCATCATCCCATGGACTATGAAGCACAAGAGGATCCAATGTTTCCTCAGTGGAGTGCTGGGCTTTCAGTTGAAATTGCAAGTAGCTCCTTACAGGATCAATTGGATGGCAACCATTTATTGGACAACAGCCATCCATTGGAAGACAAACATCTATGTGTTTGCCAGGAGGCGCTAGGTTTTTCACCGGGCTGCAGCCTGGGAAGCTTTCCAGGGATATGACACCCTACTTGCCGAGATGTAATTGTTGTTTGTCTAATTTTCATTAATCAATAAAAGAATGATGTATCAAAAAGCTCTTGTTCGTCTCTTTTTTATACAGCTTTTGTCATACCCTAGTTATGTGATGGGAGGGAAAAGTTACACATAGTGTCACCAGCAGAGCTTTTGTTTGTCCCTTTTTGATACAGCTTTTGCCAGCTGAGAGTATACATTCAGGTAGCAGAGGAAGCAGTGCATAGCAGTAGGTCAGTTAGGACAGAATAGCTACAGTAGACAGGTGTGAGAGTAAACGTGAAGCAGGACAAACTATACATTCACGTACATACTACCTCAATTAGCCTGACCAACCGATGCCCCCGCACATTGGCTAACCGGACTATCGGCATTGTTTCCCGTCACACACCACCCGCCAACCCCTCTTTTACGCTACTGCAAATCTCTGTTTATCATATATGCATAGTCACTTTAACCATACCTACATGTACATACAACCTCAATCAACCCGACTAACCGGTGCCTGTATATAGCCTCGCTACTGTTATAGCCTCACTACTGCATATAGCCTCGCAACTGTTATTTTTCATGGTCTTTTTTACTGTTGTTATATTTCTTTACTTAGCTTTTGTTCACCTAATAACTTTTTTAAATTTAGAAATTGCACTGTCGGTAAAGGCCTGTAGGTAAGGATTTCACTGTAAGGTCTACAGCCGTTGTATTTGGCGCACGTGACAAATAAACTTTGATTTGATTTGATAATCTCAAAAGTACAGTCAGTGAGAGAGAAGTATCCTACGGCTTATGTCAAACTTTTTGATTGATGACTCTGCATTTAGTCCCGCCCCCTGACATATAATGACTCATTTTGCCCTCCCCTGTATTTGGTACGTCCCACTATTACATAATTTCCTACCCAGAATCCTCCACATTTTCTGATTTACCTGTATAAATATGAGTATTATTCAAGGGATCTCACACTTCTTCTCAGATATCTTAAGACGACATACCTTGAAACATGTCTCAGGGAAAGCCTTCAACAATCATCCCATGGACTATGAAGCGCAAGAGGATCCAGTGTTTCCTCAGTGGAGTGCAGGGTCTTCAGCTGAAAGTGCGAGTGGCTTCTCTCCAGGTCAATTGGACGGCAACCATTCATTGGACAACAGCCATCCATTGGACGACAACAGCCATCCTTTGGAATGGAAAGCGTTCAACCATCATCCCATGGACTATGAAGCACAAGAGGATCCAATGTTTCCTCAGTGGAGTGCTGGGCCTTCCGTTGAAATTGCAAGTAGCTCCTTACAGGATCAATTGGATGGCAACCATTTATTGGACAACAGCCATCCATTGGAAGACAAACATCTATGTGTTTGCCAGGAGGCGCTAGGTTTTTCACCGGGCTGCAGCCTGGGAAGCTTTCCAGGGATATGACACCCTACTTGCCGAGATGTAATTGTTGTTTGTCTAATTTTCATTAATCAATAAAAGAATGATGTATCAAAAAGCTCTTGTTTGTTTCTTTTTTATACAGCTTTTGTCATACCCTAGTTATGTGATGGGAGGGAAAAGTTACACATAGTGTCACCAGCAGAGCTTTTGTTTGTCTCTTTTTAATACAGCTTTTGCCAGCTGAGAGTATACATTCAGGTAGCAGAGGAAGCCGTGCATAGCAGTAGGTCAGTTAGGACAGAATAGCTACAGTAGACAGGTGTGAGAGTAAACGTGAAGCAGGACAAACTATACATTCACGTACATACTACCTCAATTAGCCTGACCAACCGATGCCCCCGCACATTGGCTAACCGGACTATCGGCATTGTTTCCCGTCACACACCACCCGCCAACCCCTCTTTTACGCTACTGCTAATCTCTGTTTATCATATATGCATAGTCACTTTAACCATACCTACATGTACATACAACCTCAATCAGCCCGACTAACCGGTGCCTGTATATAGTCTCGCTACTGTTATAGCCTCACTACTGCATATAGCCTCGCAACTGTTATTTTTCATGGTCTTTTTTACTGTTGTTATATTTCTTTACTTAGCTTTTGTTCACCTAATAACTTTTTTAAATTTAGAAATTGCACTGTCGGTAATAGCCTGTAAGTAAGGATTTCACTGTAAGGTCTACAGCCGTTGTATTTGGCGCACGTGACAAATAAACTTTGATTTGATTTGATAATCTCAAAAGTACAGTCAGTGAGAGAGAAGTATCCTACGGCTTATGTCAAACTTTTTGATTGATGACTCTGCATTTAGTCCCGCCCCCTGACATATAATGACTCATTTTGCCCTCCCCTGTATTTGGTACGTCCCACTATTACATAATTTCCTACCCAGAATCCTCCACATTTTCTGATTTACCTGTATAAATATGAGTATTATTCAAGGGATCTCACACTTCTTCTCAGATATCTTAAGACGACATACCTTGAAACATGTCTCAGGGAAAGCCTTCAACAATCATCCCATGGACTATGAAGCGCAAGAGGATCCAGTGTTTCCTCAGTGGAGTGCAGGGTCTTCAGCTGAAAGTGCGAGTGGCTTCTCTCCAGGTCAATTGGACGGCAACCATTCATTGGACAACAGCCATCCATTGGACGACAACAGCCATCCTTTGGAATGGAAAGCGTTCAACCATCATCCCATGGACTATGAAGCACAAGAGGATCCAATGTTTCCTCAGTGGAGTGCTGGGCCTTCCGTTGAAATTGCAAGTAGCTCCTTACAGGATCAATTGGATGGCAACCATTTATTGGACAACAGCCATCCATTGGAAGACAAACATCTATGTGTTTGCCAGGAGGCGCTAGGTTTTTCACCGGGCTGCAGCCTGGGAAGCTTTCCAGGGATATGACACCCTACTTGCCGAGATGTAATTGTTGTTTGTCTAATTTTCATTAATCAATAAAAGAATGATGTATCAAAAAGCTCTTGTTTGTTTCTTTTTTATACAGCTTTTGTCATACCCTAGTTATGTGATGGGAGGGAAAAGTTACACATAGTGTCACCAGCAGAGCTTTTGTTTGTCTCTTTTTAATACAGCTTTTGCCAGCTGAGAGTATACATTCAGGTAGCAGAGGAAGCCGTGCATAGCAGTAGGTCAGTTAGGACAGAATAGCTACAGTAGACAGGTGTGAGAGTAAACGTGAAGCAGGACAAACTATACATTCACGTACATACTACCTCAATTAGCCTGACCAACCGATGCCCCCGCACATTGGCTAACCGGACTATCGGCATTGTTTCCCGTCACACACCACCCGCCAACCCCTCTTTTACGCTACTGCTAATCTCTGTTTATCATATATGCATAGTCACTTTAACCATACCTACATGTACATACAACCTCAATCAGCCCGACTAACCGGTGCCTGTATATAGTCTCGCTACTGTTATAGCCTCACTACTGCATATAGCCTCGCAACTGTTATTTTTCATGGTCTTTTTTACTGTTGTTATATTTCTTTACTTAGCTTTTGTTCACCTAATAACTTTTTTAAATTTAGAAATTGCACTGTCGGTAATAGCCTGTAAGTAAGGATTTCACTGTAAGGTCTACAGCCGTTGTATTTGGCGCACGTGACAAATAAACTTTGATTTGATTTGATAATCTCAAAAGTACAGTCAGTGAGAGAGAAGTATCCTACGGCTTATGTCAAACTTTTTGATTGATGACTCTGCATTTAGTCCCGCCCCCTGACATATAATGACTCATTTTGCCCTCCCCTGTATTTGGTACGTCCCACTATTACATAATTTCCTACCCAGAATCCTCCACATTTTCTGATTTACCTGTATAAATATGAGTATTATTCAAGGGATCTCACACTTCTTCTCAGATATCTTAAGACGACGTACCTTGAAACATGTCTCAGGGAAAGCCTTCAACAATCATCCCATGGACTATGAAGCGCAAGAGGATCCAGTGTTTCCTCAGTGGAGTGCAGGGTCTTCAGCTGAAAGTGCGAGTGGCTTCTCTCCAGGTCAATTGGACGGCAACCATTCATTGGACAACAGCCATCCATTGGACGACAACAGCCATCCTTTGGAATGGAAAGCGTTCAACCATCATCCCATGGACTATGAAGCACAAGAGGATCCAATGTTTCCTCAGTGGAGTGCTGGGCTTTCAGTTGAAATTGCAAGTAGCTCCTTACAGGATCAATTGGATGGCAACCATTTATTGGACAACAGCCATCCATTGGAAGACAAACATCTATGTGTTTGCCAGGAGGCGCTAGGTTTTTCACCGGGCTGCAGCCTGGGAAGCTTTCCAGGGATATGACACCCTACTTGCCGAGATGTAATTGTTGTTTGTCTAATTTTCATTAATCAATAAAAGAATGATGTATCAAAAAGCTCTTGTTCGTCTCTTTTTTATACAGCTTTTGTCATACCCTAGTTATGTGATGGGAGGGAAAAGTTACACATAGTGTCACCAGCAGAGCTTTTGTTTGTCCCTTTTTGATACAGCTTTTGCCAGCTGAGAGTATACATTCAGGTAGCAGAGGAAGCAGTGCATAGCAGTAGGTCAGTTAGGACAGAATAGCTACAGTAGACAGGTGTGAGAGTAAACGTGAAGCAGGACAAACTATACATTCACGTACATACTACCTCAATTAGCCTGACCAACCGATGCCCCCGCACATTGGCTAACCGGACTATCGGCATTGTTTCCCGTCACACACCACCCGCCAACCCCTCTTTTACGCTACTGCAAATCTCTGTTTATCATATATGCATAGTCACTTTAACCATACCTACATGTACATACAACCTCAATCAACCCGACTAACCGGTGCCTGTATATAGCCTCGCTACTGTTATAGCCTCACTACTGCATATAGCCTCGCAACTGTTATTTTTCATGGTCTTTTTTACTGTTGTTATATTTCTTTACTTAGCTTTTGTTCACCTAATAACTTTTTTAAATTTAGAAATTGCACTGTCGGTAAAGGCCTGTAGGTAAGGATTTCACTGTAAGGTCTACAGCCGTTGTATTTGGCGCACGTGACAAATAAACTTTGATTTGATTTGATAATCTCAAAAGTACAGTCAGTGAGAGAGAAGTATCCTACGGCTTATGTCAAACTTTTTGATTGATGACTCTGCATTTAGTCCCGCCCCCTGACATATAATGACTCATTTTGCCCTCCCCTGTATTTGGTACGTCCCACTATTACATAATTTCCTACCCAGAATCCTCCACATTTTCTGATTTACCTGTATAAATATGAGTATTATTCAAGGGATCTCACACTTCTTCTCAGATATCTTAAGACGACATACCTTGAAACATGTCTCAGGGAAAGCCTTCAACAATCATCCCATGGACTATGAAGCGCAAGAGGATCCAGTGTTTCCTCAGTGGAGTGCAGGGTCTTCAGCTGAAAGTGCGAGTGGCTTCTCTCCAGGTCAATTGGACGGCAACCATTCATTGGACAACAGCCATCCATTGGACGACAACAGCCATCCTTTGGAATGGAAAGCGTTCAACCATCATCCCATGGACTATGAAGCACAAGAGGATCCAATGTTTCCTCAGTGGAGTGCTGGGCCTTCCGTTGAAATTGCAAGTAGCTCCTTACAGGATCAATTGGATGGCAACCATTTATTGGACAACAGCCATCCATTGGAAGACAAACATCTATGTGTTTGCCAGGAGGCGCTAGGTTTTTCACCGGGCTGCAGCCTGGGAAGCTTTCCAGGGATATGACACCCTACTTGCCGAGATGTAATTGTTGTTTGTCTAATTTTCATTAATCAATAAAAGAATGATGTATCAAAAAGCTCTTGTTTGTTTCTTTTTTATACAGCTTTTGTCATACCCTAGTTATGTGATGGGAGGGAAAAGTTACACATAGTGTCACCAGCAGAGCTTTTGTTTGTCTCTTTTTAATACAGCTTTTGCCAGCTGAGAGTATACATTCAGGTAGCAGAGGAAGCCGTGCATAGCAGTAGGTCAGTTAGGACAGAATAGCTACAGTAGACAGGTGTGAGAGTAAACGTGAAGCAGGACAAACTATACATTCACGTACATACTACCTCAATTAGCCTGACCAACCGATGCCCCCGCACATTGGCTAACCGGACTATCGGCATTGTTTCCCGTCACACACCACCCGCCAACCCCTCTTTTACGCTACTGCTAATCTCTGTTTATCATATATGCATAGTCACTTTAACCATACCTACATGTACATACAACCTCAATCAGCCCGACTAACCGGTGCCTGTATATAGTCTCGCTACTGTTATAGCCTCACTACTGCATATAGCCTCGCAACTGTTATTTTTCATGGTCTTTTTTACTGTTGTTATATTTCTTTACTTAGCTTTTGTTCACCTAATAACTTTTTTAAATTTAGAAATTGCACTGTCGGTAATAGCCTGTAAGTAAGGATTTCACTGTAAGGTCTACAGCCGTTGTATTTGGCGCACGTGACAAATAAACTTTGATTTGATTTGATAATCTCAAAAGTACAGTCAGTGAGAGAGAAGTATCCTACGGCTTATGTCAAACTTTTTGATTGATGACTCTGCATTTAGTCCCGCCCCCTGACATATAATGACTCATTTTGCCCTCCCCTGTATTTGGTACGTCCCACTATTACATAATTTCCTACCCAGAATCCTCCACATTTTCTGATTTACCTGTATAAATATGAGTATTATTCAAGGGATCTCACACTTCTTCTCAGATATCTTAAGACGACATACCTTGAAACATGTCTCAGGGAAAGCCTTCAACAATCATCCCATGGACTATGAAGCGCAAGAGGATCCAGTGTTTCCTCAGTGGAGTGCAGGGTCTTCAGCTGAAAGTGCGAGTGGCTTCTCTCCAGGTCAATTGGACGGCAACCATTCATTGGACAACAGCCATCCATTGGACGACAACAGCCATCCTTTGGAATGGAAAGCGTTCAACCATCATCCCATGGACTATGAAGCACAAGAGGATCCAATGTTTCCTCAGTGGAGTGCTGGGCCTTCCGTTGAAATTGCAAGTAGCTCCTTACAGGATCAATTGGATGGCAACCATTTATTGGACAACAGCCATCCATTGGAAGACAAACATCTATGTGTTTGCCAGGAGGCGCTAGGTTTTTCACCGGGCTGCAGCCTGGGAAGCTTTCCAGGGATATGACACCCTACTTGCCGAGATGTAATTGTTGTTTGTCTAATTTTCATTAATCAATAAAAGAATGATGTATCAAAAAGCTCTTGTTTGTTTCTTTTTTATACAGCTTTTGTCATACCCTAGTTATGTGATGGGAGGGAAAAGTTACACATAGTGTCACCAGCAGAGCTTTTGTTTGTCTCTTTTTAATACAGCTTTTGCCAGCTGAGAGTATACATTCAGGTAGCAGAGGAAGCCGTGCATAGCAGTAGGTCAGTTAGGACAGAATAGCTACAGTAGACAGGTGTGAGAGTAAACGTGAAGCAGGACAAACTATACATTCACGTACATACTACCTCAATTAGCCTGACCAACCGATGCCCCCGCACATTGGCTAACCGGACTATCGGCATTGTTTCCCGTCACACACCACCCGCCAACCCCTCTTTTACGCTACTGCTAATCTCTGTTTATCATATATGCATAGTCACTTTAACCATACCTACATGTACATACAACCTCAATCAGCCCGACTAACCGGTGCCTGTATATAGTCTCGCTACTGTTATAGCCTCACTACTGCATATAGCCTCGCAACTGTTATTTTTCATGGTCTTTTTTACTGTTGTTATATTTCTTTACTTAGCTTTTGTTCACCTAATAACTTTTTTAAATTTAGAAATTGCACTGTCGGTAATAGCCTGTAAGTAAGGATTTCACTGTAAGGTCTACAGCCGTTGTATTTGGCGCACGTGACAAATAAACTTTGATTTGATTTGATAATCTCAAAAGTACAGTCAGTGAGAGAGAAGTATCCTACGGCTTATGTCAAACTTTTTGATTGATGACTCTGCATTTAGTCCCGCCCCCTGACATATAATGACTCATTTTGCCCTCCCCTGTATTTGGTACGTCCCACTATTACATAATTTCCTACCCAGAATCCTCCACATTTTCTGATTTACCTGTATAAATATGAGTATTATTCAAGGGATCTCACACTTCTTCTCAGATATCTTAAGACGACGTACCTTGAAACATGTCTCAGGGAAAGCCTTCAACAATCATCCCATGGACTATGAAGCGCAAGAGGATCCAGTGTTTCCTCAGTGGAGTGCAGGGTCTTCAGCTGAAAGTGCGAGTGGCTTCTCTCCAGGTCAATTGGACGGCAACCATTCATTGGACAACAGCCATCCATTGGACGACAACAGCCATCCTTTGGAATGGAAAGCGTTCAACCATCATCCCATGGACTATGAAGCACAAGAGGATCCAATGTTTCCTCAGTGGAGTGCTGGGCCTTCAGTTGAAATTGCAAGTAGCTCCTTACAGGATCAATTGGATGGCAACCATTTATTGGACAACAGCCATCCATTGGAAGACAAACATCTATGTGTTTGCCAGGAGGCGCTAGGTTTTTCACCGGGCTGCAGCCTGGGAAGCTTTCCAGGGATATGACACCCTACTTGCCGAGATGTAATTGTTGTTTGTCTAATTTTCATTAATCAATAAAAGAATGATGTATCAAAAAGCTCTTGTTCGTCTCTTTTTTATACAGCTTTTGTCATACCCTAGTTATGTGATGGGAGGGAAAAGTTACACATAGTGTCACCAGCAGAGCTTTTGTTTGTCCCTTTTTGATACAGCTTTTGCCAGCTGAGAGTATACATTCAGGTAGCAGAGGAAGCAGTGCATAGCAGTAGGTCAGTTAGGACAGAATAGCTACAGTAGACAGGTGTGAGAGTAAACGTGAAGCAGGACAAACTATACATTCACGTACATACTACCTCAATTAGCCTGACCAACCGATGCCCCCGCACATTGGCTAACCGGACTATCGGCATTGTTTCCCGTCACACACCACCCGCCAACCCCTCTTTTACGCTACTGCTAATCTCTGTTTATCATATATGCATAGTCACTTTAACCATACCTACATGTACATACAACCTCAATCAGCCCGACTAACCGGTGCCTGTATATAGTCTCGCTACTGTTATAGCCTCACTACTGCATATAGCCTCGCAACTGTTATTTTTCATGGTCTTTTTTACTGTTGTTATATTTCTTTACTTAGCTTTTGTTCACCTAATAACTTTTTTAAATTTAGAAATTGCACTGTCGGTAATAGCCTGTAAGTAAGGATTTCACTGTAAGGTCTACAGCCGTTGTATTTGGCGCACGTGACAAATAAACTTTGATTTGATTTGATAATCTCAAAAGTACAGTCAGTGAGAGAGAAGTATCCTACGGCTTATGTCAAACTTTTTGATTGATGACTCTGCATTTAGTCCCGCCCCCTGACATATAATGACTCATTTTGCCCTCCCCTGTATTTGGTACGTCCCACTATTACATAATTTCCTACCCAGAATCCTCCACATTTTCTGATTTACCTGTATAAATATGAGTATTATTCAAGGGATCTCACACTTCTTCTCAGATATCTTAAGACGACGTACCTTGAAACATGTCTCAGGGAAAGCCTTCAACAATCATCCCATGGACTATGAAGCGCAAGAGGATCCAGTGTTTCCTCAGTGGAGTGCAGGGTCTTCAGCTGAAAGTGCGAGTGGCTTCTCTCCAGGTCAATTGGACGGCAACCATTCATTGGACAACAGCCATCCATTGGACGACAACAGCCATCCTTTGGAATGGAAAGCGTTCAACCATCATCCCATGGACTATGAAGCACAAGAGGATCCAATGTTTCCTCAGTGGAGTGCTGGGCCTTTAGTTGAAATTGCAAGTAGCTCCTTACAGGATCAATTGGATGGCAACCATTTATTGGACAACAGCCATCCATTGGAAGACAAACATCTATGTGTTTGCCAGGAGGCGCTAGGTTTTTCACCG